>NW_026889752.1:6075000-6435000 GCF_033153115.1 Saccostrea echinata | reverse complement strand
TTTTAATCTGAGTAAAATAAAATATTACCATGGGTTCAAATTAGCAATTTATGAATTAAAAGAAAAAAAATTAATAAGAAGAGTTCCATGGGCCACACTGCTCACCTAAGCCACCTATGCAATGCTATTATTTTTTAGAAGTTTTTGAAAAACATTCCAATCTATATTCCCATGAAATATAAGGAGATAACGAACGGTATTCAAGCTTAAAAGTCCATAAAACATTACAAAATAGGAGCAGATCAAATATCAGAGGTTGGATCAGGTGCCATGGAGGAGTGAGCATCCCCTGCCGACCGGTCACAGCCACCGTGTGCTCCTTGTCATGATCGGGAAATGACAGAAAAATCCGGCGACAATTCAGTGTGTATATAATGGCCTAACAATTAGTATGAAAAAAGTCAGTCAGCATTTGACTCAATGATAAATTGTATTTGCTGACAAGGTCATTGTATCGACCATAGAACTTACGAAATGATGACTTTAAAAGAGACTGATGAAATATTCATGTTCTTACTGGGGCTGTACCATAGCATCAAGAGGCAATGACTTACGCATACTTGAATCCCCTTACAACAAATGCAGTGGCGCAGTGGTTAGAGTCGCAGAGTAAGGAGTTGATCCTTACGTCGCGGGTTCGAATCCCACTGTGGGACATGGAGACCGGTCCTTCGGAGGAGACCGTATAAACCGAGGTCCCGTGCCGCAGTAGGTGCTGGCACGAAAAAGATCCCTCACTGCTCAATGGCCGTAAGTGCCGAGTATAGGACAAAATTTTCAGCTCTCCACCGGCAAGTGGTCGCGTCTCCATATGAGTGAAAAATTCTCGAGGGGGACGTTAAACAACATACAAACAAACAAACAAAGACAACAAATGCATATACTGGATAGCAATATGACTTATGTAGCCGATCTGCATAATATAAAATAGCTTCCATATTTTAGCCCCACTCAACCCAGCTTGTAGCTACAAGACTTGGGAATTTTGATTTTTTCATGAAATATATTGCATACCATTTATAATTCTGCTTGTTATTGGCACACAAGGATTACAATGAGTTCATTTAAGAAATGAATTCAAGTTTTGAGAATTCATAAGGACATGAATTAGGACGCTTCACACAATTAAGTTTAAGAAACGTGATTTGAACAAATTTCAATCTACATACCTGAGTATGCTTCCATATCAATATGACTGATCAAAGACTTGCTGTTTTAGAGAAGAATTTAAAAAAAAAAAGTTCTATATATCCTTATGTAAGACTTTGATTGCCTTTTTTGGTCCCATCCTACCTCAAAAAGGTCAAGTTTTGAACAGAACTGGATCTACACTATGCAATGAAGGTTTCACATAAGTTTCAACTTACCTGGTCAAGTGGTTCTGTTCTTTTTTAAAGATGCCACTAAATTTTCACTAGGTTTTCTCCCTCTTGAAAGATTGTGTGGCCTTTCTATGAATAAACTTGGATTTCCTTTACCCAGGGATGCTATGTACATGTAACACTTTTGGTTGAAAATGGCCTAGTGGTTCTGGAGAGGAGGTCAAAAAGTTTACAATTGGACAGACAGACGAACACTGAACAAATGTGACCACCTGAGCTTACAGCTCAGGTGAGCTAAAAGGTGCAAATGAAAAAAAAAAATATTATACATGATAATATACTTACATTGTCTTAAGATCCATCTATGCCCAGTATAACTGATACTGGTTTCAATAGATAATTTCTTCATTCTCTTTCTAAAAGTAAAATATATATATATATATATATATATATATATATATATATATATATATATATATATATATATATATATATATATATATATATATATATATATATATATATATATATATAATTATAGGCTTGACCTTGAAAATATGCCTGTTATTATACTGACTTTTCGGTGAATGTCAAAATGTTATGAAACACATCAATTAAACTTGAAAACTGAGAAATATTGGAGGAAATAAAATACATTTACGCAACATGTTTGGACGGTTTTACATTCATGTGCATGTACATTACAATGCAGTATTGTACTGTGGAAACATTAATTTTATCGAGTTTTTAAAATTTTAACAATGTCACACTTCTTCAACCATGAAATTAAATATTTTTTCTCAAACCTTGAAAATTTGACCCCTCAAAATTAAGAAGAAATATATTTTACAGTTTTTGTTTTCTTTTTGATCAGAGGCATAAACAACGAATAAATAGATAATGAATTATATTTCTGTTCTTATTTAATAAGTCTTTCTACTTAAAAATAAATGACTGCTAATACCAGTGAATAACTGCAAAAGGCTAAATTGTCTTTTTTTCTAGATGCTAGCAGCATTTTTAAAATATTCCGTTGAATCTGTAGAGTGTAGAGTACATGTATCTGCATGTAGAGCTACATGTACCCTGTATAATTTACACGAAGTTCTGCACTGCTGTTACATGTAACAAGAGTTTTTCTTGGCTTTTGTAGAGTAAAGCAGGAAAGAAACAATATAGAAATATTCATGCTTTATCTTTTATCTGAAAACAAATCAGTTTGACACTGTTATCTTGCAAAATTAATTAATGTATTGCAATTTGCAATTTTCATGTCTAAATCTGATCTACAGGATTTTATAGTAAAAGTAACTGTAAAATAACCTTTGCCGAGGAAACAAGGATCTCTCTTATATTTGTTAGCATAGTAATACGTCTGAAGGAATTGACTTAAGAAAGTATCTTTTATAACCACCCCCCCCCCCCCAAAAAAAAAAAAAATCCTGAAATTGAAAAGGTTTTTCAGGGATTTTTTATTTTTTATTTTTTTTTTGCATGTCAAAATTTGTATGTTTGGCATCTGTTAATGTTAATGTAAAAACACCCCACCCCCACTCCATTCAGCGCAAAAAAAAAAAAAAAAAAGTCTTTGCTCCACAACCTGAATTTCAATGTGTGTGGGTTTTTTTTTTATGTATTTATACAAATCAATGTTTCACTTTGAGAACATTTTAAACTGTTTAATAAATTTAAATAATGATTAAAAAATCTGTTATTATAACATGCACATAGATATGATAGACATTTCAATAACAAATAAACATAGAGAAAACCCATACATGTACTAGTTCGATAGGTGTCGGTCTCGATTGCCACTGCATCAGCTGTGCATTATTTGTGTTATTAAAATATTTGCATCAAATTAATATAATTGTTTCTGCAAACTTCTGCAAAAAGGAAAAACATTTATAAATTGAAGTAATGAGTGTGGCGATTTTTTGGATAATAAACAAAGGAAACCAATTCATTTGGATTTTACATGCATTTAATTACCAGTTTACTGTAAACAGATGAATGGAGAAAATCGGATAAGGAAGAAAGCGATCACTTTTCATTGTATTACCTGATTTGTCATAAGGTATTTGTTGTTGACAAGATTCCAAGCTTATGAATCTTTTTCCTTCTTGAAACAACATGAATTTTCCTTGAGTCAGTTCTCCAGATCATCTGAAGTTTGTCGACATTTTTTTATGTTTCTATCACAGAAGAGCTTCCAAGGCAGGTAATCCATGACAAGAATAGATGGGAAAAGTACCCATCAGTATGATATAACATATTTTCTATTTAAGCCCACTTAAGAATGCTTCTCAATTTTAATTTTGATATAAACAGTATAATAATGTTCACCTTTATGAGAATAGCATCAGATATTTATTTTCTTGTTGTAGATTTGAGAATTCAGTCATCGAAACAGCTAGGGTCAAAAATAGGCTAAGTGCATGTGGAAAAACAAATAGAAATTTAAAAGTTTTTGTTCAGATGCAGACAAAATATAAAAATACTAGTTATTTAAAAATAGTTTTAATCAGTTTTGTTAGTATTTCTTGATTTTTTTATTTGTTGTTCTATTCAAAAGTACTGCATATTGACTAAATCTGAATTTTTCTAAAGCATGTATTTTACTTACTTTGATATATGGTTACTATGAAAACGATTTGGCTAATCATTGTAAAATTTTACCACAAATGATAAAACTGTTAAAGAAGTTTATTAACGCAAAAATCCCGGAATTTTAAATTTTATAGTTTCCATCAATTACACTGAGTAAGCTTGATAATTCGTGACAGGGCCTCTTAATTATAAAGAGAGATGTTGTATACTAGAACAAAGTATCCATGCAAGTAATTTTTTTGAAATGAATTTGAGGGAAAATTTGGCTTATCTGTTATGTACTACCTTAAAAGAGAATTTACAAGGGAAAACAATCTTCAAGATTGTCTTCTCATGAAAAGCAGGGCAATGAAACATTATATTAAAAAAATCTTAAGGTAATTTCGGCAATTTTTAATTGCTTTTTGTATATAGTAGGCAATAACAGATAATCACGGATTCACTTTGGAATACATAGTAGAAAAGTCTTTTAAAAAATACTTTTTTCATTGCAATATTGTATTGCATTGCAATATTGAGGAAAAAATCTGATGAAAAGAAGTAGGACCAAGATGGCTCAGGTTAGCGTTGTGGCCCTTGTGTCTCCTCTCTTTTTTTCATGATCAATATCTAGGCAATTTCTGAATTTAAAACGTCTATAATAAATTAGATGAATCACAAGGCTAAGACTAATAAAAATTATATCAAGAACCCTTAAAATGTATTCATTATGCTAAGCGACATGTAAATGAGATTCTTAATAGTAAATATATTATAAAATGTTTTTGAAATGTTTCATCTAGAAATACAGTCAAGACAAATATCACTTCTGCAGGAACATGTTGCTTACACGGTAGATCAGCTTTGAAGCATGAGACCATGAGAAGAGCAAAGGCTTTCCAACTGTCTCTTGTAGATGATACCTATAATTATCTTATTGGGGCTTTAGAAAATGTCTCAAACAAAATTTTACACAGATTAAGATTGATATATATTTTTCTTTTAAGTATACGGCAACCAAAGAACAGAAAAAAACATCAAAAATGTCAGTTATGAAAAGTCAACACAAATTCTTTAACGTACAATTCAAAATGGACATACCCACTGCATCGACCAAATTGTCCAGAAATGATATGAATGCAACTGAATAAAAGGATATGCCTGAGAATCAACATAGCTCCAAATCAGAATGAATGATCCTTGATAGTTATAAGGCCCAAAACTATATTTGAAGGGAACGAAATGTCATTAAATACAAATTAATTTAAAATTGTTTATTATACATCCCACTCTTCTAGTATTTTCAAAACTATTTCTTCCTTATCTGTCTCTTTTCCTGTTTCTGTCTAGTTCCTTCCACAAATGAGTGTTTTATATTTGCATTCCGGAAACATGCCACCTTATTAATTCAAAGTATTTTGTTTTAAGTTTCTGACACTCCATGGCTATTTTGATGCAAGATCTCGTTGTATTGTAATGAGAATTTGTTTTTGTTAAACAAGTGGGATATATTCTACAGACTCTGTCTGTATCACTTCAATCTGTAATTGCTTTTACAATTTTTTCTTTTTTTTTTTACAATTAAGAGTGATAATCGAAATCAACTGGAAAATTGTTCTTCTTTGATACATGCATCTCTGGTTTCCCTTCACCCCAATACTTAAAACAGATTTAAACCATTCTGGGTCAAAATATGAAATGATATTGTTAATTTCTATATTTAAGGTGGCGGGGGATATTTTTGTACTAAACACTCGTCAAATTTCTTAAGAAACTGAGATACCCCTGTTTGATATGTGATCTTTTATGCAGAAAATTGAATATAATAGTTATCGGATACATGTCCAATTAAGAGCTGTACTTTCTGAGAAAAATGATGTACAACATGTAAGTGCAACTATGATGCTTAGCATATACAGTGTTGTAGACGTGAAACTAAAACACATGGTCAGTTGCAGGGAAAATTTAGCTGCAGATCAGTACGGCTTAGAAGAAGTTGTGTATATCAGACGGAAGGTGAATGGTCAGAGAACAATAAAATTTCATTTGGGCATGCATTGGTCTAGAGAATACTGTATAATTTATCCCCCTCGCTCGGGATTATGATAGGCTGTATGGGCACGACTGAGGCCCAATTCTTGGAAAAACAAGCCAAAATCAGGGGAGGAGCCAAAGGCGATTTCGGTACGCTAATTTGTGGGTTTTTTTTAAGTTATGGACATAGAAGTGTAATTTTAAATAAGCTTTAAAAACCTTCCTTATGTAATCGCTTTTAATGGCATCATATATTCGCCTTCCCCCTCAGCACATGTTTGGCACCAGGAAAAAAAAAATCTCATGCCACCTAAGTTCACTAAAAGATCGCTTTTAACTTCATTAAGATTTCCTTTTGTTCAGGGGAATTGGCAAAATCGCAAGCCTGAATTCGAACGTGTGAGGAATTTTTTTTCCATGTCCATCTTCACAATGCCAGGGATCATGGGTTCACTCGTGTCCATGGTTCCATTGCCATGAGTGATATGGACCTCTGCCATTGTGAGGATGTTGAGGATTATTTTTTATTTTTTGTTAAGATGTTGGCTATTCAGATTACAGCAAATATATCTGTGTATAATTAAAGCTCAGAAAAGAATGTCAGATAAAGTAAATATCATTTCTTTTTTTTCGCTCGGGCCATATATACCTAATTCACTTGCATATAATGGTTTTTCTCCGTTCAGTATTCAGAAAGTTTGAAGTTCCCTCATAAATAGAGGCAGCCCCCCCCCCCAATTTTTTTCCAAACACACTTTACTATTGAAAATGTTCATTGAAAGGCCGGTTGACCCGTCTCTCACTCTTTAATGTAGCATAGTTAAATCATGGTATCTTGGTAATATATGAAGAGAATTTGGTGTTGAAGGAAAGTTAGAACCTACCCCAAAAAATGAAATTTTCTGGTTTGAACAATTTTTTTAAAAGTTGTTTTCAGGCAGATTGTCATTTTCCCCTTATGGTCCCCACAACTTTCAAAAACGATACTTCGTGCATGAGATATCTGAATGATCGCAGGTTTGCGGGCGAAACTCGATTCAGGAAAGGGGAAGTGTCAGAAAATGGAAATTTAAATTAGTTTTGGTTTCAAGTGTATAATATTATATATCTCACTATCGCTTTTTTGATATCAATACGAGGATTGAGCCGAGTAGTATGTTAATTTTCACCCACTACTTGAAGGTTATTGAATTATCTCTCTCTCTCTCTCTTCTGTAATTATTCATACAATGTAGCTAAAAACTATTTTCTTATATCGTAAATCGTTACCAAAGTACTATTCCTTACTACCCAAGATAAGGATATGTTATTTCAACAAATCATAAAAAAGGGGAATTAAGTTCTAAAACTTGTTTCCGAATCCTGTTTGAACTTCGTAGTGTCTGTGATTTATGCTTGTAATTTTCAGACAAAGCATGCTTCAAACTAAATTGAACATTTGGGAAAAAGTTTTTGGGAATAAATTAGTTTTTCGCCTTTTTTTCTTCAATTTTTGAAAATTTTCTTTTCAACTTAATTTTCTGTCACGAAAATACTACATAAATACAGTTACAGTATCTGATTTTTTTTTTCGATCCGAAATAACATTTCTGTGGATGTTAAAGGTAGCGCATACATAAACTTAAAGGTCACATTTTTCATTATTTGCATGCTCATTTTATTTTGTAAATGTTTCAGAAACTATAGAAGACTTTCTTTAGAAATTTAGGAATTCAACTACACATGTATTTTAATTACAAAATTACCTCAATAACTCAAGAGTCGAGAAATCTATAAACTATAATTCTATTCTATACAAACATGCAGGTGGTTAGGGTTTAAAATTGTGTAATAGTTAAGGAGCATTTATATAAACGCACTGAAAACTTCAAATAATTGAATAACCTGACTATCCTTGACATAGACTAGCCCAAGGATATATAAAGCGAAGCTAAGGGAAAGTCTGGAATTCAGAAGGTGACGGATGAATCTGGCGGCTGAGCTGAGAAAATTGCCAGAGAAAAGGGTAGGAGCAGAATAAGCACCAGTGCCAGATAATCTTAGGGAATTGATGTTAAGTTCTGGATGTAGTAAATCTGAATAAGATTGAGACACCCAGTTCTTTCCTATCAATAGGAACCTAGGGGAGAAACACGGTGCAAGAACTATACCCAATTACCGTCTCTAGATAAGAAATCTTTTTAAGGAGGCTGGGGGGTCAACAAATTAACCACCAGATTTAACTTAATTTTTTAGATATGATATCTTAAGCTGTCAACTATCATTTGGCAAAGAAAAATTTCAAAAATTTCAGTTTTAAAATTTGATCATTTTCTATATCTTCATATGGAGCTCTTCTTCTAAAGGAGATCAATATAGTCTAAAAATGGCCACAACCCCCCAGCCTCTTTAATACTCTGTGATTTACCCTAAGGCAGAGCGGTCCTGTTAATCATTGCAATCATTAACGCAGACACAGTAAGAGGAAAACAAGTTATATATCCCTTGTAAAAACCCAATTATGCAGTTACAGTTTGGTGGCAGCTGGTCAAGGGATAGAGTACAAGACGTTTTCTGATTAATTTTTGATTGTTGTCTGATTTACTTTGTATTAAATTTTTTAACACTTTCGAAAGTATTGACACCAGGTACAGTGAACAAGTGATACCGGGTGCTTTAGAATTAGTATACATTACATACACAAGGTGCTGTGAACTCGGTACAGTGTTACAAAGTGTTGTGAAACCAATTGGCGATAACGGGGGCATGCTATTGATACCGGGCGCTGAGAACTCGGTGCAGTGTAAAGCCAAGATGTTGTGTAACAAGTGCAGTGGTACTAGGGGCAATAATACCGGATTCTTTGTACTAGGTATGTTGTAATTGGGTGTGGGGTATCAGATTTATTGATACTGGGCATTGTGTGTCAAGTGTAGGGCACTAGGTCGTAAAAATTTATAAAGCGCTTAACAGTGAATATTTAGAATTGGCGTAGTTCTTGTGATAATTGAATGAGTATGGAGAATATAGAAGCTGAGCTGTACGCTGATCTCAGTGCAATTGATAAACTGAGAGAAACATTAGATAGGCTGAAGTCGACGCCCTAGACTACAAGATCAAATGTAGTTCCAGACTCCGGGGTAGATGTTAGAAACAAACTGTTAGAAAATAGTTCGTATGAATTGACATCAAAATAGTCCAGTAACAGTGGCACAGAGGGTGCAACTAATGTTAGGACACTGGTCATGTAGATAACCCACAATCAGGTTAGACGCAGTAAATGGAGAAGATGAGTATAGGGGCATGAGAAGAGACAGTAAAACCAGTAAATGTGACTTGCTAATGAAAAGTTCAAACAGCCTTTACTAAGAACAACGCACGCTAACTCTTGTTTACACCCATTTTAACTCAATATGAATGACATTTTGACCATGCATTAAAACTTTATTGAATGCAAAGAAGACTTCATATCATTAGTAATAAATTAATAATTCTGAAACCGTTGTCATTTTTTTTTTACAACTGTTTTAATGGGGGGAGGGGGGGGGGGGTAGAAAATTTGAACATTGAAACCGGGCTTTGAAGAATCTCCAGATTTTAAAATATGCATGGAGATGAATATATGATCCTTAAATGTTTTTGTTTGTTTAACCTATGTAAAATGCAAACTAGAAGATCGATAAAGTAAATATTTGTACTCCCCGCAAAGTTTCGGGGGTATATAAGGGTATATAGTAAATTTTGTCCGTCTGTCCTTCCGTCTCTCTAGCTGTCCGTTTCTCTGTCTGTGCAAACGTCTCTGATCCTTATCTTTCTTACGGAGGAACATTAGAATCTACTACTTCACACAAAGATTGTTCATGACCATAGGGTGTGTCATAACCTTGACCCAGGGTCATTTGGGCATTTAAGTTCAAGGTCAATAAAAAAGTTCATAATTCGTGTCCGGTCCATATCTTTCTTATGGCTAAACTTGGTGAGTTCCCATTTTACTAAAAGATTGCTTATGACCTGAGAATGTGTCATGATCTTGACCTATAGTCACTGTAGAAAAAAAAATGGATAAATAATGCATCCATACATTCCAATAGAGAAATACTTCAAAATTTCTCATTTATTTTTTCAATGCAATAAAAAAAATTTGGTATTTTTAGTATTGCTGTTTTATGAGACTGGGTTTTAGTTTCGTTCTTTAAAGAAATATAATGAGCAATTAACGGTAAATTTTCACTCTAAATGTTGAAACAAATTGCGAACACCTTTTAGATCCATCAAATATTAGCATTAGTGACTTGGCACCTTCTTTAAAACTCCCCACCCCTTGGGGGGGGGGGGGTATTTGTCCATTTTGGACAGTTCTAGCCTAAAATTTAAAATCTCATTTGAAAATGGTAATAAAATGTCCATGTCTTTTACTTATGTAAAATGCAAAGTAGAAGAAAGTACATTATTTTAAGATTTAGAATCTCATTTGAAATTAGTATAAAAATTTTAAAAAATCCATACCCCCCCCCCCCCTTCCCGCCGTGAAACAACAAAAGTTTTGGTATGAATTTGTGGAATAACAATTAAATCATAATAACTATGAAAAGGAATTTTTGTTCCACGGGAGGTGGGGGGGGGGGTAAATATATTTCCCGTTTTCCATTGATTTCTAATGATCATGCTGAATATTTTCGGAATCAGACATCGTACTGCGGACATGCAGTGGACTGCAAACAGAAGACGACTTGCGGGGAGCGTATAGACATACGTTTTCAAACTTACTTAACGTGTTTACAGAGTATTATGAACATCTGTTAGAAATGAAAAAAAGACAATAATAAAAAAAAAACATCATGATTATAGAGTTTTGTAAAGATTACAAATAATCGATTTTGGGGTTTCCTATAAACAAATCATTTCTTCGAATGGATTATACATGTATACTGTATTTAATATATGTATATAATATACAGTTGAGGATCCGGAATTGGGGATACGGATTCCCCATTGCGTTTAGAAAAATTAAAAATATACATAAAAAGAAAAAGTAAGAAGAGGTGTTAGATAAAGAGAAAATTGTGTATACATGAAAAGGAAATTTTAAAGACTTTTGACCTTGTTCAACATTGGGAAGTCTTTCAGAAATTCCGATTTCTCTCTAGTACACGCTAAATAGAAAAATAAGTGACTTTTTCCAACGCTTTACATATCGACTCAGTTAAAACAACGTAGAAACTACCCAATTGTATTTGTTTGTGATAGAACGGTTATGAAAATAAATATTAAAAAAAAAGAAAGAAAATATTTCAAATATTGTGTATATTTGAGTATATTTGGCTTCCCCGATAATGAAGCATTACAATTTGTAATTCAAATACGATTTAAAAAAAAAATGTCTATTGATAACTTATTTTATAGTAATTTTAATTAACTCAAAATAATAACAGTTTACATGCACACCCCTTCCATTTAAAAAAAAAATATTAAAATGATTGAGAAATATAATATGTCGATCTCAGTCCTTCTACGATGAGAAATGGACCAATTCAGGGTATAAAACATAAAAAATAAAATGTTTCAAATAGCAAAATGAACATCATAATTCACTAAATTATATATCAATGAACTTAAAAAAAAAAGAATTGTCCACAAATCTGATATTTCGTTAATTTTTTTTTTCACAACAATTTCAATATACCATTGATTTTAAGGTAATGTTACAGAAACTAATGCTTGATCAAGTCTTATTATTTTTTAAATAAAGCTGAATTTGACCAATTTTTCGTTTCTAATATACAGTATAGAGCACTTAAGAATGATTCATGAAGTCTCGCATGAATCCAAACTTAAGTTAAAATTTCGGGGAAAATATCGTTACGGAAGTTAAAATTCTCGGCAATAGATAATGTAATGGGAATCCCGGCATGAAATATATTCTTTTAACATTATCTATTCATCATTTCAGATCAAGATATCAAACATAACTGGCACTGAAATTAATATAAAACACACAAGAACATTAGAACTATAGCACAATAAAATATATTAGTAGATATACATAGATATCATTATACTGATAGTGTCATAAATAAATATTTTACTCTATGGAATTTAATACGCTTTACATGTATAAAGGGAAATAACTCTTACAAGCTTAATCTTTAAAATTACTTTCCACAATCGTGAAGAGTTATCTTTCATATAAAACCAGAATAGCTATGCATACCTTCCCCGTTTACATGATGTGTGTAACCGATGTGCGACTCGGCTAACACCCAGGCCTTCACTTCTCATCTATGTGCCTTCTTGTTGGCAATATACTGCTTTAGGAAATTTCTGCCCTTGAATACGATAATCCTTTCATCATTACAAACATTCTGTGAAAGTCTATCATAAAGACAGAACATTTAACAAGAAACTATATATATATATATATATATGAACAATGATAATAAATATTACACACAACTGAATATGAATTTCAGTATATAAATATACATGTACATGTATTTTTCTAATTTTCTATATGCATGTATACAGTTTTGTATTTGTGCAAAAGACAATAAAGATTTGTTATTAATTCTGCAAAACGAAAAACTTGTTAATAATTCTAGACAAGACATACTTGTATGTTAAAAAGACAATGGAAAAATGAATTAAAAAAAAAATCTCAATAATTATTAAAAATTAATACAGTGTATGTATTACTACTGTTTTCCATTCGAGGATTTTACCGACTTTATAGTAAAAAAAAAATTATAAAAGACGTTTTTTTAGATTTAAGATTTAATAATTTCTAATTTATCAATTACGTAAGTTATGAAAATCAGCACGTGCAATTTTAAAAGCGTTTACAATATATTGCTTCCTTGTCAGTATGCAATCGGTCACAAGTCGACTGGTGTGCAACGGAAATTAGAAAAAAGAGACATGTTGAAAAAACATATGAAAAAAAAAACCGTTGTACATGTATAAAGGTGTATCGACAAGAAAGATTGACAGTTAATACCCTTTATAAAGTAAATGCTCGGAATAATACGTGAGAGTGTTAGAATAACACTCAAATCAAGAAAATCTAAGTCTAAGGTCATTTTTATTATTTCAATTTTTAAAACCAGCATAATACCTTTTTTTCTAGATTTGTTTTCAATTTGCACTAGTTCTATGTAAATTGTTACTTGTAAATATGTATAAAATACGCATAACATATGCTTCTTTACAGAGTTGCACGAACAAGAATTTTCATTTTATAATTTGAAAAATTAAAACACATTATTAAATTATTTCCTTTAAAACATACGGGGAGAAATAAAAGATTTAGAGAAGCTGAATTTAAATCATGACAGGATTATATATAATCGTTCGTTTGAGAGAGTACAGTTTATAATACAGCCGAACTTCTACATTTCGTAGAGACCTAATATACTGACAGACATGTATAACATTTACGTCAAAAGAGAAAAAATAATATTATAACATAACTTTATAAAAAAAAAGCATTTATGTATGAGGAGCAAACATTGGGGTCGAAACAGATATGGAGCGAATCGGTCATGACCGCGAAACATCCGGTTTCCGAGAATTTGAAAACGAAAGTAGCTTTGTAGTTTTCATGACGTGTATCCATATTTTGATATTTATAGCAATTATAATCAATTTTATTAACAAAATTAAGAATAGAAAGGCCGTTTTGATTGAAATTCGTGCTGGTGTACCTAGAAAAGTTAAATCAGGTGAGTAATACTTGTGTAACTCGTTACATGCTGACATGGTAGGACTGAACCTCAGTTCTAATTAATATATATTTAAAACATACAATTACTGATTGAATAAGTGTTAAAAAGTTTATTATGTTTAAAAAAAACTGTAAATTAACAAGAAATTAACAGGAAATTTATGAAAAACTGTAAAAAAAAAAAAAAAAAAAAAAAAATCATCTTTATTAACAGTTAATTGAAAGTTTGGTGTCCCTTCTCTACCTAACTTCCCTTTTCTTCTCTTTTTCCCTTCTTTCTCTTTTTCTCAATCTCTAAAACTTCTTTCACACATTTCTTTTGTCTCGAATATCATCTTTATAGTTTGTGTTCGTGATTTGTGTGATTTAAGAATAAATAATAATAAAAAAAAGAAATGTTAGGTCATTGTTAGGTAGACAAAAAGCCTTTGATATACATCATATAGGCCTCCACAAATTAAAAATAAGAATTTGAGATAACTTTTTTTACACAAAAGAAATAAGTACCGCGCTATTGTGTAATAACAGAATACACTTGATATTTGGTGTTTGAAGCCGCAGGAGAGCTAGAGATGCTCACCTGAGTACATAGGCTACTATATCAAATTACCAATATTATTAATCAAGGCTATGCTGTTCTTAAACAGAAGAAAGAAGATGGTTGAACATGACGAGCGAAAAGCCTTTTATAGTGTGACAAACATGAAGGTGAAAATCAAAGTCTAATTATATATAAAAAAAAAAAAATCTTGATATTTCATATAACATTAAAATATACGTTATGTAAAATCTCTACAAATTGCAAAAAATCCCACAAAGATTGAAATTATTTGCTTACGAAATATTATGCACACAGTAAAGAGGGCAAAAACATTTTCTCACACTGTACAGTCATTCTACGATAAATGGACCAATTCAGAGTAAAAAACAAGAAAAAAATAATTGTTTCAAATAGCAAAATGAACATCATAATTCTCTAAAGGACATATCAGTGAACTTGAAAACAAAGAATGTCCACAAATCTGGTATCGTTAACTTTTTACAACAATTTCAAGATACCTTTGATTTTAAGGTAAGGAAGTTAATGCTTGAACAAGCCTTATTATTTTTTAAATAAAGCTGAATTTGACCAATTTTTCGTTTCTGATGTTCAGTAAAGAACGCTAAAGTATGATTCATGAAGTCTCGCATGAATCCGAATTTAAATTAAATTTTCGGGAAAAATATTTTTACGGAAGTTAATCGTTACGGAAGTTAATTCCCAGCAATAAAAGTTAAAATTTTCTTCAATGGGTAAAATCAAAGTTTGTTTTAGGATGTTAAGCAAAAGTATGAAGCATTTCGCTCCCAAAATAATAAAACATTTTATACCTTTAATGCAAAAACTTCCCTGAATTACTGTTACGGAAGTTAAACTTTTAAGAGAGACGACTGTTTTTGTTTAATTCATTTTGTTATGTCGAAAATGTAATCGTCTAAAATAGCTGACTCGCAACTAGAATCGATAATATAAGGTTCCGTGGTCACTTTCAGATACGTTTCAGTTCTTTTTGAAATCTGCATGCTATGCGTGAAATTTGAAACAAAATCGTTACGGAAGTTAATCGATTTTAAGCGACATGCTTATGAATTCCCATGAAAGGAGATCTATGCATTTCTTTGCGAGAAGTGGTTTGATTTCTTTTTATATAAGATAAAATACATACATTGTATTTAAACATTCATTGCAATCTATTCGGAACGATTTTACAGCTGAAAATTTCATCTTGAAATTTGTAAATAAATAAAGCGACATTAAGATTTGAAGTGGAATACGTTTTTCAACATTACATTATGCTCATATCAAAACTTTATATTAACTGCATTTATATCGGTGAATACTTACAAAAACATGTGTGTATGTTAAGTCTTAGAGTTGAAATCGACCTTTAAATTTATAGTAAGATATTACAACGGCAAATTTGTAAGCGACATTAAAAATTTCTTAATTGGTCATGTTTTAGTAGAATGACCGTGTAACACTATTTTTCGATATGAGTGGGTCTTCGCTCCATTTTTTTTTAAAGTTAATTCTCAAAGTTTTTATAAAAATATACATTTTTGGGTTTCCAAAAATATGGAGCAAAGACCCACTATAACTTAAAAATATTTCAGGAATGACTCTAATTCTTGGCCAGTATAATCTGGTTTGGGCCAGTTTACGCTTTATAATCCGCAAAGGGGATTTTAAAACAGCGTAAAATGACCCAAACCAGGTTATACTCGAATAATTTGGCCAAGAATTAGAGTCTTTCCTTATAATTTAATTTTAAAATCATTAATAACTATGGGTGTAAAGTTTCGTTGCTTTTTATTAGTTCAAATTTACCGCTCAGTAATACAACCGTAGTAACGGAAGTAACGGAAGTGATGGGAAGCGAGGGGAGGTAAAAACTGATACATAGGCCTAGCAACCTTGTTGCTTGTCTACATGTGGTAAGATCGATTTATTGTTTGAAGTTAAAGGTACATTTATTAAATCTGGAATTTTCCATGAATCCCGAGGATAGGAAATGAGAGGATTGTATGGATACAGATGATTCAGCTGGTTGTCAGGGGTGTGTGTCCCCATAACAAACCAGGTTATACAGAAATAATTTGTGTTCCTTTTTGGATATTAACCAATCAGAGGCTAGAATACAAACAAAATTAAATTATACTTTTATGACTTTTCGAGAAATACTTGAAATCCATTAAGTCAAGGGTCATATCAAAAACATGATTTAAATGCCACTATTCATCAGGACTTGTTTAGTCCAGTGGTTAGCGTACTAGTCAAATGAAAGACAAAAAAGCGTGCTATAGCCTCGAAAGAAAATGATACTCATGATTTTTAGTGCGAGGGTTCGAACCCCACAAATACCACATTATTTCTTAAATAAAAGAATAAATTTTGCTGAGAAAATTTTCCTCAGAAAAGTTTTGTTTATCATAATTTCATAAATTTCGATAATGAGAACTTTACTCTAAATGCTAAATTCACAAATTGAAATTATGATTTTTATATATCTAAAACTATAGGCTTTCTGCATGCTATGCTATGCATGCTATGTCCCTTTGTTGCAAACCGGCCGAGATTCGAACTCACGACTTCCTGATCACGAAGGAGGTCGTGAGTTCCAATCTCGGCCGCGACTGACCTAAGTCGACAAAAAAATGGGTAGCAACTGTTCCTTCGCCATGCTCTCGGCACTTTGAAGTGAAAGTTGAGGGTCCTTTGGATGAGACCTTAAAAACCGAGGCCCCGTGTCACGGCAGGCGTTGGCACGATAAAGATCCCTCACTGCTCAATGGCCCTGAGTGCCGAGTAAAGGTCAAAATTTGAAGCCCTCCACCGGTATATGGTGACGTCTCTATATGAGTGAAAAATTCTCGAATGGGAAGTAAAACAGCATACAATCAATCAATCAATCTGATCAAAGAGTGTCCGGCGTCCAGAAAAGCTCACTTTAGCCTTCGGCTCAGATGAGCTATAAATGATTGATTGATTGTTTGTTGTTTAAGTCCCTCTTGAGAATTTTTCACACATATGGAGACGTCACCACTTGCCGGTGGAGGGCTACAAATTTTGACCTATACTCGGCACTCATGGCCATTGAGCAGTAAGGGTTCTTTTTCGTGCCAGCACCTACTGCGACACGGGACCTCGGTTTATACGGTCTTATCCGAAGGACCGGTCTCCACGTCCCGCAGTGGGATCCGAACCCGCGACGTAAGGATTAACTCCTTACACCGCGACTCTAGAGCAAACGCTCTAACCACTGCGCCACGCGGGCGACGGGCTATAAATGAAAGAGGAAGATAAATTACATTCAAGATTATTTTAGTTTGTTTATGTTATGGTTACTTATACAGAGCATCATTTGATAGGAAGGTCAAGGTCATTTTATTTATAATCTAAGACATAAAACAAAAGATACAGAGAGAGAGAAAAAGGGGGGGTTAAATTATTACGTCTTGTTTATTAAAAAAAAAAGGAAATAAAATGCGTACACGACGTATAAGCAATCCTTTTAATTCACGATTTTTTTTGCTATGGAAATAGAAAGGCTTTCCGTCTCTTCTCCATCACAAGAGAAGTTTTAATTTACCTGCAGGGGTGTGCAATTAGCATCGCCCGACGCCCGGGGCTACTATTTTTTTGGGTCGGGCAAGTAGTTTTCTGCACAGAGGTAGCCCCTTGGGCTAGTAAAAATTAAAACTACCATTGTAATACATGAAAATTACTATCGGTATTTTCACTCACTATTTGCTATTAAATTCTCAAAAAATGAAAAAAAATTTGGCAGCATGTTCCTACTCTTCGTTAATCTCCATAATCGTATCCATTTTGCAGTGCTACCTGACTTATTTACTTCCAAAAACGATCGTTTTTATCTAATCCGAATTTCCTCTATTCCTCTGCTTATGGTAAATACACATGCAGATATCTCATTAAATTATTTACGATCACTCAGTCAACTGAAAGATAAGTGTTATGTGGTTTACATAAAATATATGTCCAGCGTATTTAATGATTAATTAAATAATCATTAAATAATCAATTAATTAAGACGAGAAAATGATTTTCATTTCGTTGTAGATAAGATAAATTATTTGAATTCATTTTTATTTTCTATCATAATTATTAATTTATACATAATTTAATCTTACTAGTGAGAATTAAACTTTATTTTTTTTAAGAATTAATGACATTAAAACCCTGACTTTTTCAACAATAAACAGTTTTCTGTTATCCCCCCTTTTACATTTGGGCTAGTAACTTTTTACTTGGGGCTAGTAACTTTATTGCTGCCACTAGCCCGTGGGCTAGTACTTAATTTTTTTAATTGCACACCCCTGTTACCTCGTATGTGTATTACTCTAACAGCGTCCCCGTAAACTACATCAATGGCAATAAACAGAATAGTTTGTAGTGTTTAAGAAACGTCGGTTCAACGTTTTTTTTTTTTTTTTTTTTTTTTTTTTTGTTTGCTTGTTTTTTTTTTTTTGTTTTTTTTTTCGAAATGCTAAGATAATATTTTTCTTTTTGATCATATCAAGAAACTGATAATATATAAAGTTTCATAGACGGACCTTTATGTACACTAGGATTATTGCGGAAAAAGAAACTAGGAAACTAGGAAGACAAAGAAATTGAATAAATCAAAATAAAAAAAAAGAAAAAGATGAAACATAAACGTTTTCACAACGTTTTTGGCCACACATTTCAGGAAAATGCACTTAAATCATTTTTTCTATTCTAATGACAACTTTTGAGAAAATTTTAAAGAAGGTTTTGCAAAACTACGAATAATGATTATTATTTCTGTGGAAGGTTTCAATAATATTGTCAAAGCCGTCTAGGAGAACATTAAAGGACAAAACCATGTTTGGAAACATTGCGAATTCGATCACTCGACTGCATCTTATTTTAAATTATTTGCTCTTTTTGGTCATTCTGTTCCATTGTTTTGAAGGAAGCACTTTGATAGGATGCGACTAACAACTCAATGCAGTTACAAAACAGATTTTATGGAAAAAAAAATACGGAAAGAAATGAAATTTAAAAAAATATTACTTTTGTCTGTTGCGATGGCAACAATGACAAATCTGAAAATTTTAAAGGGCTTTAATACAACTACATTTGGTGACCATCATTTCTATAAAGTTTAAGTAAGTTTGGCCATTCTCGAGAAACTTGCAGGACGGAATCACTAGCAATTTATCACAAAATTGGTCACGTGACATCAGCTTTTCTTACATTAATCGTATTTTCCCTCCATCCTTCTCCAATTTTTCTCCCTAAATATTTTTGACAGGAGGCAAGGAACATTTCTCTAAGGTTTCAAAATGATTTGATTAAAAACACTCTAGAAAGATGATTTAAAAAATACCATTTTTTATCAGTTTCTATGGCAGCAGTGGTCTTTTGAAAAAAATTGAAGAAAGATTACACATCTTAAGTTAGTGAATAGTATGACAGTGGAATTGCATCAAAATTGGCAAAGCCATCTTTGAGAAATTTTGCAGACCGCATTATTAGTCGAACAATAGCAAGATGTATCCTCGACTTCGTCTGGGGTGACATAAAAAAAGATCTCAATAATTTTATATGTGATTTTACAAAATAAAGCCAAACTGGAAATGACATGATTTTTATCTAATAAAACTTGATTTCAAAAGATGCAATGAATAATATATTATGAAAATATGATTCATGATCAAGCGGATAAAACTATGTGTTACAAATACAGGAAAAGCTGAATAACAACTTCAGTTATGGGTTCCGATTACAAGTTCAGAATAGAGAATCATGCGACAGAAAATTATATTGTATGGAAGTTCTGTTGTTTCTGCTGCAGCTATATAATTATCAATATGGCATTGTCATGAAAAAGTGTAGCTCTCTAACAAAACTTCTATCAATATTCTGAAGATCATTCAAAGACCATTTTTAGCTCACCTGAGCTGAAAGCTCAAGTGAGCTTTTCTGATCACATTTTGTCCATAGTCCGTCTGTCCGTCCGTCCGTCCGTCTGTAAACTTTTCACATTTTCGACTTCTTCTCCAGAACCACTGGGCCATTTTCAACCAAACTTGCCACAAAGCATCCTTGGGGGAGGGGGTTCAAGTTTGTTCAAATGAAGGGTCATGCCCTCTTCCAAGGGGAGATAATTAAGAATAATTTAAAATTTGGTGTCTTTTTTTAAAAATCTTCTTCTCAAGAACCATTGGGCCAGAGAAGTTGAAACTTATTGGAAACCTTCATTACATAGTGTAGATTCAAGTTTGTTCAAATCATGACCCCCGGGGGTCGGGTGGGGCCACAATGGGGGATCAAAGTTTTACATAGGAATATATAGGAAAATTCTTTAAAAATCTTCTTCTCAAGAACAACAAAGCCACAATTAGTCATATTGATATGAAATCATCCTCAGGTAGTGTAGATTTAAATTTGTTCAAATCATGACCCCCGGGGGTAGGGTGGGGCCACAATGGGGGATCAAAGTTTTACATAGGAATATATAGGAAAATTCTTTAAAAATCTTCTTCTCAAGAACGACAAAGCCACAATTAGTCATATTGATATGAAATCATCCTCAGGTAATGTAGATTCAAGTTTGTTCAAATCATGACCCCCGGGGGTAGGGTGGGTCCACAATGGGGGATCAAAGTTTTACATAGGAATACATAGGAAAATTCTTTAAAAATCTTCTTCTCAAGAACAGCAAAGCCATGATTTGTCATATTGATATGAAATCATCCTCAGGTAGTGTAGATTCAAGTTTGTTCAAATCATGACCCCCGGGGGTAGGGTGGGTCCACAATGGGGGATCAAAGTTTTACATAGGAATACATAGGAAAATTCTTTATAAATCTTTTTCTCAAGAACAACAAAGCCACAATTAGTCATATTGATATGAAATCATCCTCAGGTAGTGTAGATTCAAGTTTGTTCAAATCATGACCCCCGGGGGTAGGGTGGGTCCACAATGGAGGATCAAAGTTTTACATAGGAATACATAGGAAAATTCTTTAAAAATCTTCTTCTCAAGAACAACAAAGCCACAATTAGTCATATTGATATGAAATCATCCTCAGGTAGTGTAGATTTAAGTTTGTTCAAATCATGATCCCCGGGGGTAGGGTGGGGCCACAATAGGGGATCAAAGTTTTACATAGGAATATATAGGAAAATTCTTTAAAAATCTTCTTCTCAAGAACAACAAAGCCACAATTAGTCATTTTGATACGGAATCATCCTCAGGTAATGTAGATTCAAGTTTGTTCAAATCATGACCCCCGGGGGTAGGGTGGGGCCACAATAGGGAATCAAAGTTTTACATAGGAATATATAGGAAAATTCTTTAAAAATCTTTTTCTCAAGAACAACAAAGCCACAATTAGTCATTTTGATATAGAATCATCCTCAGGTAATGTAGATTCAAGTTTGTTCAAATCATGACCCCCGGGGGTACGGTGGAGCCACGATGGGGGATCAAAGTTTTACATAGGAATATATAGGAAAATTCTTTAAAAATTTTTTTCTCAAGAACAACAAAGCCACAATTAGTCATTTTGATATGGAATCATCCTTAGGTAGTGTAGATTCAAATTTGTCGAAATCAAGACCCCTGGGGGTAGGGTGGGTCCACAATGGGGGATCAAAGTTTTACATAGGAATAAATAGGAAACATCTTTTAAAATCTTTTCAAGAACAGGAAAGCCGTGATTAGTCATTTTGATATTGAAGCATCCCCAAGTATTGTAGATTCAAGTTTGTTCAAGGCATCCTCCAGTAGTAGGGTGGGGCCATAATCGGGGATCAAAGTTTAACAAAAGAATATATATAAGAAATATCTTAAAAAATCTTCTTCTCAAGAACAACAAAGCCATAATTAGTCATATTGATATGGAAGCATCCTTAGGTAGTGTATATTCAAGTTTGTTCAAATCTTGAACCCCCCCCCCTCCCTTCCTTCCCCCCAGGGTAGGATGGCAGACATCTTTAAAATTCTGTTTCAAGAACAGCAAAACCATGATTAGTTATATGAATATAGAAGCATCCTCAGAAAGTTTAGATTCAATTTCATTCAAAACATGGCAAATGGGGATAGGTTATGCCTAGAACAGTTGATCAAAGCTTTACGTATGAATATATAGAAGAAGAAATCTGCTAACAAAGAACAGCAGGGCCATATTGACTCAGGTGAGCGTCGTGGCCCATGGGCCTCTTGTTTTTATTTTAAGTTGTGAAATGCTCTCTCAACATGGATTCTTATATTTACAATTAGACGCTTTTAAAATCTGACCGAATGATATGTTAGGTAATTTCTTTGGGTAAGAGGGGAATAAGTACCTGGTAAGTATGCCACTATGTGAGTAAATATTGAATGATGAATCCAAGGTCAGCCATTATATTTTCTACCTGTAAAACATAATATTAGAAATTCTTGTCAAAGTTCGTTTCTAGTGTGCTTTCTCCCCATATCTATTAGGCAAAGTTAAAGGCACCTGTTGGTCTAATACTTTCTAGAAATAAAAGGTATTGTGTTATTTTTATTTCCTGTATGTCCTAGAAATTACAGAGTGGTCACTGGGTTTTTTAAATAAAAATCTCTAAAAAGTCTATGATAGCTTTGGTCCTTGTAAATTCATTCAATGAATTTGGTATGAACTTCAGCACTAGTTCTTAGGATGACCATAAGGTGAGATCTTTAAACATGAAGTACATATATTATATACAGTTTGAGAATATAGAAGAAAGTTTGGAAGAAGACACACCAACTAAATCAGACATAACCACCACTAGCAATGCAAGGCGAAATCGAACAAGTGTGGGGCATTATTCCTGGTGTTTAGACAATTTCCTAGATGAACCAGACCTATTCCTTTCATTTTATTAGTCTTTTCAGTCTCACAATCTTTTCCGGTCCAGTATCTTAGATTTGGATCATCCTGAAATTTAAGTCATTAATTAATGAAAAAAAAAATCTCTAAATGTGGTAATAATTTATATTGTTGGATAGATTTGGCCTTTTTTGTTACGTTGATTAATGAATATGTCTCAGAATCTGTTTTAATGAGATCTTGCTTTAAAGTAAATTAAACAATTTATAATTATAATTATTGTTATTTGATAAAACTGTCATTTTCCGAAAACGAAGTCTTGAAATTCATTCTGAACTTTTTTTTGAAAACATGGCTAAAGAATACATTTTAATGGAAACAAATGCAGTATCATGGCGATTTTGATCTTATCAAAATATTACAAAATCAAATATTTTTTACATGCAGTTTTTGATCTGTTGCGCATGCTGTATGCACGAACAATTTCTAAAAAAATAGGCAAGCTATATACAAACAAGATGTTGAAACAAGGATATATGTCATTTCGTTTGAAGTCACCATTAAGCAAATTCTATGGTTGATACAATGATCTTTTATTATTAAGTCGAATACTGACTGACCCTAGGCTATTATTTCAAACTGGATTATCTACGGATTTTCCCGTTTACCCGATCATGACGCGCATACGGCGGGTGTGACCGGTTGATAGAGTATGCTTACTTCTCGATGGCACCTGATCCCACCTCTGATTAATGTAGAGGTCTGTGTTTGCTGTGTTCTCTTTTTGTATAGTTTCAAAGGAATTTTGAGCTTAATTACATGTACCATTTGTTATCTCATATTTTCATTCCTTAATATTTAAAAGTGTAGTCTTTATAACAAATTCAAAAATGATTTCCTGATAGGTTTATCATGTACTTATGAAGAGGGTTTATCCTAATACGTTATCTTAATACCGTCTTTCACTCTAAGTCATATCATATCAAGTTGTTACATATTTAACTTAAAAAAATGCTTTTTTTCTGTAGAATTGCGTATTCCAATACGATGGTCAAACTGTCTTCAAGAAGTGCCCTAGACATTTTCAATATGTCCCTACTGCTTTTGGGTCTTTGGTCAGAACAAATAGTAAGTATCAATTATTACCGTCTTCCTTGGAAGACGGTACTATCCAGATTTGAAGTATTTTACAGTCTTCGGACTTTGCACTTCCTCTCTTTGTGATTGGTAGAAAATACATGAGGTGAAAATTGTCACATATTTCATTGGTTGAAATGCTGTTTAAGGGAGATAATTTTCTGGCGATCTAATTTTCGTACGACTTAACATTTTTTCTAGATTTTCAATCTTTAAAAAAAATCGACAAAACGAACAAAAATGCAATAAATGAAACTGTCACTTTAATTTTTTATAGCAGCTATTAAAAAGTGGGGTTTTTTTCATAAATTTTAATGGTTAACAGAAATTGAGTGCAAACATTAAAATTTGCATTAATTCTTTTTTTTTTTTTAATTTGTTTTGTTCTACGGTAGGGCAACGACCATTTGATTCTGACGGAAGGGAGGGGGGTGCTGGCAAAATTTTTCTAGTCAAAATATTTATTTTCATGCCAGTCAAGGAGATATTATTTATTTTCAAGATGATCAAGAAAAGATTATTTATTTTCTTTTTCACTGAAAAAAAGTTTGTCTGTAACAAATCTGTTGACGAAATACAAAGCCAAGAACAACTAAAAAATAATACGACCTGATAGATGAATATCAGTCTACTGTTTTTGTTTTTTTTAAAACGGCAAGCTTTAAAATAATAATAATAATAATAATATATATATATATATATATATATATATATATATATATATATATATATATATATATATATATATATATATATATATATATATATATACTTCTGTATACTAGTAATTATAATGCACCTATTTTACGCACGTCATGGTGATTTTGAGTTATCATAGTTGACACCGTGTCATTGTTTTACCTATACGCAATATTGGCCTTAGGAAAAAGCAAAACTTGATACAGTATTGAGAAATTTGGCAAGCAAACCATCTGCCCAAGATTTATGTTTTCCTTAAAGTATGTGTTTTTACAAAAATACAGATCATACTTTCAAACAGTAAATTAGAAGAAAACAGGAAACCCATCCTTTTAGGATAAAAAACATTAAAACACATTATATTCTGAACAATTCAAATCAAAGAAGATCAGGAAAAGCTTTAATTTTAAAAATTGAACTTATTGAATGTATACCAAATTTTAAACAAATCCACCATGTTTACAGGACCTCGTAAGTGCAGATGGTATGTATTTGATTGATCCTGAATACTGTGAGTTTTCAAAAAAGACGAGAAATGAAGTGGAATCTTGTCCAACAGATGAAAAATCATGGATGGATGCTGCAGAAAAAAAGAAATGCCAGTATACGCAGGGTTGCACAGAAACGATGGAATATCATTGTGTTATAAACCCTTGGGGGAATGTGACAGTAGAAGTATGTGCTCCTGTAGCCAAAATTCTTCCAGGTATATTAAAAAAACGTGTAAAAGACAAGCAACTGCCTATTTATTGCCTAGAATTTCTTGCTTTCTCTTGTGAGGTTGGATAATAATCTGGAACGTTCTCTCTTCTTTTTTTTTTTTTTTTTAAGTTTATTTTGCTATATAATTTACCAGTGTTCTTTTATCAAATCCAATTCTTTCCGTTGTATTTGGTTTAAATTAATTCAAGGGTTTTACCTTTTAGTTCTTACTGTTTTAATAATATTTCCAAGAATAATTAACAATTCCTGGACGGAAATATGTATATAAAACTGGTCCCATTGAAAGCAAAATGCACTAATTTCAACATTATTTTTTACTGCTAAGGCAATACTTTTGGTTTTGAGTTTAAAATAAAAGGTACAACAGACTTGTCTACAAAGCAATTAGTATGTATATTTGATGGAATTATCGATCTAATACAATACGTGTTGTGAAAATTATCAAATAATGTTTGATTTAGAAAAGGTATGTGTTTTATACAAGAAATTTGTTAATTTGATATCACATTATAGGTTATTGTGCCGAATACAATAACGATGGAGGAAAAGTACAAGAACATTACATACCAACTTGTGTGGAATGCACTGACGCATACATGTCAAATGAAGCTTATAAATGTGAGTTTTTGAAGTTTGTAATTAACATATGTTTAAGATAAGAGAGTGATCTCCTTTTCCACTTGAATCATGAAGGCGGGAATCCTATTTGGCATGGGGTAGTATGCAATGTACCTGCCTGTTTAGTTTTCTTGCTGCTGTCTATGAAAAAGTTACACACACATAGATGCAAAATACAGAAATACATACAGAGAGATGTATTTTTGTAAATTATTGTATTATCATAAGTATAATTTGATAAACATTGTATATATATATATAATATATATATATATATATATATATATATATATATATATATATATATATATATATATATATATATATATATATGTATATATATATATATATATATATATATATATATATATATATATATATATATATATATATATATATATATATATATATATTAGGGATGTCAGATCGGTCAATTTTTCATAATCGATTACTCGGACGTTTTTCCGATCGAGTACCCGGGTACTCGGTAAAAATGTAAAATTTATTAATACAAGTTTGTTAATTTTCTTGAGCCACGTTAAGCTCGGTCAAACCCCAAAGCTGTTTTTATCACGTTTATAAACGTATATTAATATAGATTCCAACGGAAATGATTTTGTGGTACTAAATTTATTTATCAAATGAACACAAAAGACACAATTAATACATCAAAAATTACAATTGGTGTACAGTTCTTGTTTAGGATCTATTTGATCAACGCAAAAGGAGGACAATCTGTTACGGAGGTTTGTGATGATTAAACTATGGAAAGAGAAGGAAGGACGCGTTGTTGGGATCGCTAGTCTAATATTTTTTTTTCATATGATGGTCGTTTCCACGGTATACACTAAACCTACTACGCATACTGATTTTCAACATTTTTTTTTCAATCTTTCGTTATTTCTAAATATTTCTCCGATTTTAAAGTGGGTAGCGGAATTTCTATGCATGCCGTATATAAACTTAATAATTTAAAAATGAAGATAATAGACCATACTTAAACAATGTACAATGAAAACAATCATTGAAGCCATTCCAAAATTAAGGACAACAATAGGTGAGAACAGCTGTGTACCAGGTGATTGGTCAGTAATAATTGTATAAACACAGCCACAGGCGATAACGGGTGTTTACAGGTGTAGATGACGACACGTTATTTACCGTATGCATAATTAAGTTATTTTTTGATAAAAATATTTACTTTGAAATAAGAAATATATATACTTTGAAATAAGAAAAATATATTTCCGAGTAACCGAGTACCATTTTTAGTATTCGATACTCGGACGTTCGATCGAGTACCCGGTTAACCGGGTACTCGTTGACATCCCTAATATATATATATATATATAATCACAAATAAAACAAATTTTATAACATTCTTTCCTAAAATTTTGACCGTAATGGTGGCTCAGTCAGTAGAGCGCTCGCTCCGTTCTCGGTAGATTTTCGATTTTAGCCGCGACTGACCTAAGTTAAAAAACAGACAGGTAAAAACTGTTCCTTCGCGAAGCGCTCTGCACTTTGTCAAGTGAAAGTTGCAGGTACTTCGGATGAGACCTTAAAAACCGAGGCCTTGTGTCACGAATTGGGCATTGGCACGATAAAGATCCCTCACTGCTCAATGGCCCAGAGTGCCGAGTAAAGGTCAAAATTTGAAGCCATTCACCGATATATGGTGAGTGAAAAATTCTCGAATAGGACGTAAAACAACATACAATCAATCAATCCTTAAGTTATGCAGACTTCTACTGTTAATTTATTTTTAAAGAAAATGAGAAGAAGGCATTTTCACCGTCACGATTGTTGATCAATATTGATTTGAAATGAACTCTTTGTAATACATTTGCTATCGTATACAAGATTAATTGATAAATTTGGCAGATTAAACTGCATGAACAACAGGAAACTGCTGAAACAGAACAAGAACTGAAATTTAAAAAAAATAGCAATATTAGTTGATAATGAGAAATTAAGATGTAAAATATGATACTCATGACTACTTTATTTAAAATAACTTTCTTCAGTGGCGTGTCATTTACTTAAAATGAAGAGATTTACGAACATGGAAATAAAGACAATTGATTATTAAATCATTAATTCAAGCCCTTAACGAAAACATACCGTGTAAGAAGCTTGTCGTACCCTTCACGAAACATAACGTGCAAGATGTACAAGAAAAACGAAACGTATTTTTTTTTTTTTCAGAAAGCTAACCTTACCTTTACACAGGGGTGTGCAATTAAAAAAATTAAGTACTAGCCCACGGGCTAGTGGCAGCAATAAAGTTACTAGCCCCAAGTAAAAAGTTACTGCCCAAATGTAAAAGGGGGGATAACAGAAAACTGTTTATTGTTGGAAAAGTCAGGGTTTTAATGTCATTAATTCTTTAAAAAATTAAAGTTTAATTCTCACTAGTAAGATTAAATTATGTATAAATTAATAATTATGATAGAAAATAAAAATGAATTCAAATAATTTATCTTATCTACAACGAAATGAAAATCATTTTCTCGTCTTAATTAATTGATTATTTAATGATTATTTAATTAATCATTAAATACGCTGGAAATATATTTTATGTAAATCACATAACACTTATCTTTCAGTTGACTGAGTGATCGTAAATAATTTAATGAGATATCTGCATGTGTGTTTACCATAAGCAGAGGAATAGAGGAAATTCGGATTAGATAAAAACGATCGTTTTTGGAAGTAAATAAGTCAGGTAGCACTGCAAAATGGATACGATTATGGAGATTAACGAAGAGTAGGAACATGCTGCCAATTTTTTTTTCATTTTTTGAGAATTTAATAGCAAATAGTGAGTGAAAATACCGATAGTAATTTTCATGTATTACAATGGTAGTTTTAATTTTTACTAGCCCAAGGGGCTACCTCTGTGCAGAAAACTACTTGCCCGACCCAAAAAAATAGTAGCCCCGGGCGTCGGGCGATGCTAATTGCACACCCCTGCTTTACAACATAAAATATATTTTTAACAAAACGAAATGTACTGTGAAATGCGTGAAACCAACCGTACCGTGCTAGTATTACATGCATAATGACACGTTGTAGGGTCTGTAGCATAGGGTTTTAATAATGAGTCTATTTTTTTTTCAACATTGCAAGGGTATGTGGTATATGTATCTATCCCTTTAAAAAAAACATACTGCATACATGTACATGTGCATTGATATTTTATTTTTATTTTATTTATTTTTTTTTTTTTTTTGTGAACTAGATATTTTTTTTCTTTAAGAAATGAATATTTTCTAAATTCCATTTAACTGTGAAGAAATAAATATAATATTTCAAATAAGGTTAAATTTATTATTTACCAACACTTTTATATTGCAGATCAATCTTGCTATAGAAAAGCGTTCACATTACGTTCAATTGGGTAAGTAAAGAAATATATATATATATATATATATATATATATATATATATATATATATATATATATATATATATATATATATAAATAGCAGGATAATGATATCCTTCCCTCCAGCTAAATCGGTTCCATCAGAATAAAGTATACATGTAATAAGGTTTTCTTTCTCATTTTTCTTAACGGGCCTCCATACCCATACAGACAAAAAGCATCCTTTCTTCTGTAAAATCGACAAACCTTTTTAATGCGGGTTGAAAGTTATTACAAGCATTAATTTGTGCACATGTATGAGAGAAATTAAGATTCGGTCTTTCTTGAATACAACCGTAATCATCGCTATATTAAAAGTGTAACTTCCGTTTTAAAAAGTGTATTCGCATTATTAAACGCATCGGCAGAAGATTTAATAAAATTCATAATATGTAAGGGTGCCAATTATTGTTGGATTTTATGCTCACCATCACTTGCGCTTTAAACAGCAAGCATGTTATTTGATAAAATGGGGGGTAAGTACGGCTAAAAATATAACGCAATCTTACTATAATAGTGATATTCCACTATTATAGCGGAATATACGTTTCCCCCAACCTGTTAGATAGATTACACCATCAGCACAAGTATATACTGGTCCTAGCTGAAAAAGCAGGTAACACAATTGTTTTGTTTGTAAGGCTCATTATTTTGATTGTATTTTAGAGAAACTGAGATTTAATTTTACAAGTGGTAATCCAGCTTATGCCCATAGCTTCCTTTCTAAGGAAAATGTTTTCAAAAGCATTTATCAGTTTTGAATATTTTTAATATTCACAACAACCAAAATGAATTCAAATTACCATATCTATCCATATCCTTGCAAACAAAGATACATAGCAGGCTCCAGGAAATTTCTACTAAGCCTCTTTCTTTATTCCTCACTAGAATATAAACAACAGTGAAGAAAAAAAAAATAATGAGTAATGTGCAGCAATATATTCGAGAAGTAGTGTAAATTAGATATGAATACTTAAAATCTCCAAGGAACTTTAAGAAAATTTGAAATTACAAAATTTTACCAAAATCAATAACATCATGACGTACGACTTTTCAACACTCTAATGTACCACTATTTCCCAAGATAAGTTAAAGTCCAGGCTTTTTGACATCATAGACGGCTGCCTTTTATCAGTAAAAATGTAACTCGTACATGTAAATTTACTTGGTAATTTAATTGGTAACTTACAAAATTATTTTGTTAAATGTATACACACGTGCTCTGAATTAAGTTGATATTAAAAAGATGGTTGAATTTCTGATTTACAAAATCTATGTTGTATTTGGAGACCAGACCTTTCAAAAATCTGTTGGAATTCTCAATTGCACCCCGTTATTAGTAGACCTATTTTTGTATTTATTTGAGGCAAAATTTATTCAAAATACCATACATGAGAAGAAGAAAACACTTGCTGTGGCCTTCAACTCGACATCTGGATATATAGACGTATTATCAATTAACAATTATTCTTGCCATTCATTGGTTGACACGTTATATCCCAGTGACCTTGAAATAAAAGATACCACAGAATCTGACACATCTGTTTGTGGAAATTTTACTAGAAAAAGACGTTAATGGTAATTTAGCAACCAAGCTTTATGGTAAACGTGATGACTTTAACCTTTCGATCGTCAACTCTCCTAATCTATGAAGCAATATATCCTTGTCAACTGCATATGTGGATTATATCTTTCAGTTAATTCGATACGTAAGAGCATGCTCTACTTAATCTGAACAATTTCAAAAGCGAGGTAATGTATTGACAAACAAGTTGATGAGTTGAAGTCTTGTTTAAAGTCATCATTCCGTAGGTTCTATGGTCGATACAATGACCTTGTCAGCAAATACAATCTTTCATTAAGTCTAATGCTGACTGACGTTTTTCATATTAATTGTTGGACTATTATTCACACATCGAATTTTCGACGGCTATTTTTTTTTACAATAAAATGACAGACTTTGTTCGTCAGTATGAAAAAAAAAACGCTTTTGCGGGTTCCAGGTGTTTTTTTATTTATTTATTTATTTATTTTTCATGCAACAGCTGCAACATTTATTCCCAACTAAACACGCAAAGAAATAGTTTTGTTGTGAAATAATGTCATGTTTTAAATATGAAAATTGCTTAAAAATTGAAATGATTTAACTTTAATAAGTATTCACATCACACGATCAACTACTCGTCAAAGTACAATTTGTAATCATCATAACTTTTTTTTTACTTCATTATTATCCAGAGAGTTTATGATGTTTACTAATTCGTACAACACTGTTTGTTTACTGCCTTTAATACACACAGTATTGAAATAAATCCGTATACTTGAGAGATGAAGGAGATTTGTAAGATATAAACATGCACATACTTTTATTCATGATAAACGATCAGCTCTACCTTTGTGATCTAGCTGAAGCTCAGAAGCTTAAGAAAGTCAAACCTTCGAAGACACTTGTAAAGTCTAGTTACTGGAAATATCTTTTTACATCTTTTGCTATCAATTCAATTCTACACGTAAGTTTTATGATAAAAGGTTCCCGTTTTCATGCCACTCTCTTTTTTTATCATGAACTTAAATATTCTTTTTTAACTGTGATCTTCTTTATTTCTACCCTTATCAAATAAAGGAAAACTGTTAAAAGTGAACAGCTTACGGAATGTTTATTTAAAAGCAGTTTTGTAAAAATCCTAGCTAAAGTAACTGCTTAAAAACTGACAATGAATGAAGAGTACAAGCTTATCTATTTTTTATGCTTTCACAACAGCTTTGAAAACTGCTATCAAGCGGACAGCTTAAAACTGCCAAACAGCTGCTAATCTAATAAAAATTGCTAGAAAAACTGCTTAATTTTCAGCTTTTGTTGCCGTGGTCTCTTTATTTGTTTATAAATTATGAACAAAAGTATAAACAAACAAATTAAATACAGTGAAGAATATATTTTTTTTTTCATTTTTCCTTTTTTTTTACAGACCTGAAAGTCAACGCGGGAGTAATGGAAGTGAATATATTGTCAACACAAAGGTCCAAATCTGCGTCATAGTAATTCTTCAATTATGTACATCAGCCTTGTTAAACACTTTTGAATAGCATTAGACCTACTACGAGGACAGGCACTGACATATTCTACAATACTTTCTATAGACTGCATGTAATCATTTCTGTCCTTTCCCTATTTTTACATAGGAGCACTCATATACCACTATTATGTACAATTGTACATAAAATATAAGAACATTGTGCAGCTTATTATTATATCGCAGCTATGTTAAGGCTTCCGGAAGCTTTTAAACGCGCTCAAAACATAATATGTCATTGCGAGGTCGGTTTTGGTTTTAATTTATAAGTATTGAACTTAAATACTTCCAATTCATATAGAGGGTTTCCTCGGCTACATATTAACATATTTGTTATGGTATCACATGACTTGTAAGTAACATTCAAACTAACACTATTTAATGTTTCATGTACACGAAAATACCTTTATTAACTCATTTAAATACAATACTATTTTTTTTTATGGTTGGATAGAACTACTTCAATTAATATCATTGTCATTTTGAAATGAAACTGGTAGAACGTACATGTAAAGAATTTGTGTCTGTTTTCGTAGTAGGTTAAAAATTATTATTGAATTTAACACTTTGATTTATTTTCCACCTTTGCCTTTATAAAAAGAAATTGTGTTTCATGAGTTATATGAACACGCTTATCTTTTAACTATAAAGGATATGTGAAACCTTTCTGCAAATGTGCAAAATTAAATTTTGAATTTTGATATTTATATTTTCTCATTATGTAAAATTAGTATTTATTCATTTATTTTTCAAATTTATGTACTTTTAGCACTTAAAAATAGTGTATGGACATCAATATTCTACATTTCACATGTTGATAACCATTTCTTTTTGCGTGAACAACTTTTGTGACTTGGGTTTTTTGCGTGTATTTGCAAATCAGATGTAATATAAGCACTTCAATAATCAAAGCTAAGCTTTATTATTGACGAGTTTGCATGATCTAACGAAAACGTTTTCAGTCAACTGGAAATTATTTACTATCTTTCTCCTGAAAATTATTTAAATTGTATTTGTTGTAAATTTCATGCATAATTAATAATACTGTAAGTCGTTTTAATTTCATGGTGTTAAAATTTCACGGTTTCTCAAAAAGTACCAATTGCGATGGTTTTAATTTCATGCTGCAAGGAAATAATTAAAATTTGGTTTAATCATTTAAGCGTTTTTAAAAACTAATGATAGCATTCAAAATTGGTTTAATTTCCAAATTTTTAAAAACCATCGAGATTATTTGCCAATCTACAATATTTTGACGTAATGAAATTGTAAAATAAAGTAAGGAGTAAATGGGGCGCTTAAACATGTTCACATTTTGATTTTACTGAAGGCCTTCAAAAATTGATTTTGTTAGATACAATTAATAAATATGTCACCTCTGCAAACATCATTAAACATATGTTTTTAAAATTGCCTGCAATTTATGTCAAAATAAAAAAAAAAGGAACTTTGATACAAACTGACTCATTTAAATTTTGAAACCAAAGTGAATTTTATAGGATTTTTGTCTACCTAACATAAATTTTGAAATATTCCACTTGCTGACAAATTAAAGGCGCTGAATTGTTTACGCAGCGTGCATGTTCGTTCGTACCGTGAAAATTCATGTGTATATCAGGTTAATTATATATAATATATTACGCTTATATTGCTTACCTTAAGTCATGCCATAAACTTTTGGAATTTAGATAGAAAAAGACTATCATTTACAAAACATATAACAAAACTATCCTCAAAAAGTAACACAAATAAAGTTACTTTATATCCCACTAAAATCACTTTCGTGTATCCGCGCCGGTTTTGACGAGAATGGATGAAGTAACAATGAATGGGCCATTTTAAGGTAAGTTTAATTACACAGTTTTGTAAGAAAAGACCTCACTTCTGTCGCTGTTGCTTTTGCATTTTTTTTAAATCAAAAGCCATTAACCTAGCTTAAGGACTAATGACCCTCTGCTCCAAATTTCACGATTTTTTTTTTCAAACTTTCCAACACTGATTTTCATCAAGAGTTATAGCATCAAAATCAAATGAAAAATAGTATGAGGTATGAAGCGCTGCTTATTTTTTTCAGAAATAATTTTTATGTCAGATCATAATATGAAGAAGTTTTAACACAGAGATTAGGAAGAATAATAATTTATTATCACAACATAAAATTAGAAATATGCGGTGTATATGAAAATAATATTTAGTGTCATACCTACTAAATTCATATTAGAAATCATAATGAAGCTCTGCTTCCTAAGTCAGAATATCACAATGTTATATGTGGATTTAAGAAAACAATATATCTGTTAGCAAGAGTTATCTTTCTTATAAATAGTTTTTCATTGGAAATAAAATGTAATACTAATAAAAAATCTATATTTGGTGCTTGATACATTAAACCATTTTTAAAATGATAAAAGATAGAACTTATTCAATTTTTAAGGGTTTTAAAATTGGATTTAAATGTTTTTTTGTCAAACATAATAAAACAATTTGAAAAGTACAGTCAAAGGAAATATAAGGTAATGTTTCCATCATATGTTAAGTTTGATCGAATTGACTGCTCAAAGGTCTCGATAATTAAACTCTGATAAAGTAAACTATGAGTAATACTAGGATATTTTACCTGGAAAGTTATCTCTCTTATCAGAGTGTCGGTCCCCCTTAAACGACGCGACAGACAAGACGCTTACCAAACCGGATATTGAAATAAACTTTTAGTCAAAACATAATGCGCTAGAGCAATACTAGTAAATCATTTCGTTTTAACGATGATTTTTTTTTTTCATTTTGCAGCTAAAAGGAAGTCTATGTCTATAAGCATTTACGCAGCTAGGTTAAGGATTCCCATACTTACATCAGCCTATGCAGAGCTTTGGGAAATCGATTATGGCGTCAGGTTAAAACTGTACAAATAAATCTCGGCGAATAGATAAAAACGTTCTTTTTCATACTCACTTACATACAGTAATTTCTCATAAATGTTGTAAACATAAATCGATGGGTATCAAATCTTGTCATGATAACACTATTTGAACGTAGAATTAAAACCACCATCCCGCTGTCCTGACTGAGATGACGTCACGGACTGGTTTGACACGCAGTTTCTCTGTACTTGAGGCGAAGATCAAACTATTATTGTAGGTTGTACATATGAATAATAAAATGAAAAAAGCGTGATCTGACATAAATTGAGTCATATTCTTGAATGTATTAGTCAATATTTTATAGTCTTATTAAATTGAAAATGAATAGACCTCGTATAAAGCCGCAGTAAGGCACATTTATACATAAACGTACTACAGTCACAGGCACAGCACCTAAAAAATCTTAAAAATTCAACGATATGCGCTAAGCTATAAATTATGATATTTAGACACATTTAGCTATAATCCATACTTTTTTGAAAAGTGCTTGGAGCTGGTTGTGCGCTGTTACTTTTTTCCGTATTTTAACATTATTTCAATGCATATGTCAATGTACGAAGTTTATCAAAAGACGGCTAAATTTTACATAAATCCCGGACATGGGGAAGTTGCTCCCAGCACTTTTCAAGTTAGGGAATTTGTCTTAAATAAACTTTTACGATCTTTGTAGCCGTACTTATTTTTTTCTAATTTTATACATGTCACGTGACAAACAGCTGATGTAAGTGAAGTTGCTTTGGCCGAACTCGGCAGATATATCTGTTACAACGCGAAATGTAATAAACTGAGATCATTACATTTTACGTTATTACATTTCGTGTCGAGATCTACACAGAATGTTATAACGCAAAATGTAATAACACAATCTTTAGAATATTACATTTTGCGTTATTACATTTTGCATTGGGACTAACGCAAAATGAAATAACGTACTTTTTCGTTGTTACAGTTTGAGTTATTTAATTTTTGTTTATAGGACAACGCAAAATGTAATAAAACAAACTATAACAATTTTTTTTGATTGGGTTCAACGCAAAACATCACACAATATTTACATTTCCAATGTCTTTGTCCGAGATAAAATTACAAATTGTAAAATTACTTTATTTCTACATAAATCAACTGGTTCATCGATAGGCGCGGTTAAAAAAAATCACGTGCGGGGCGGGACAAATAGAGACAGAAGCGGGGCTATTAGCACGGGAATTTGCAGAATCAGGAGCATGTAAATATAAGGAATAACTGTCAGATTTTTTGGATTCATGACGATGATCAATCGATTGGCTTGCGTGATAATTTTATGCATAAACGCCTTCGGCGTTTATGCAAATTATCACGCAAGCCACTCGATTGATCACATCATGAATCCAAAAAATAAGACAGTTATTCCTTAAATTCATTTAAACATATAAATATGTAAAAATATATAGACAGATAGAACTAAAGCTATGAAGCAAACGTTACGGCTTTTACAGACATTAGTAAATCTAAGTGTATCTTTTCTCTAATTCTGTTTCTTACATTTTTATTGAATACTTATAAAACATTAACTTAACTTTGATTGACGTGTCTATTTATAAATCAGTCTGTATTATACATGCAATCAATGACATTTTTAAATACCAAAGATTGACCATGGGTCCATTAAAAGCTGTTGATATGCATGCACGTGTGTGCATGTGTGCTTTGGTTAGCATTTTAGAAGTGTTTCTGTGTCTGGCGAGGAGAGGCAGGCATGGTGTTGGGGTTTTTACTTTGTATGTTGGTAATTGAATTTCTACGCACATATGCATGCAGAAACCATCCATTCTCTGTTAGAGAGAGAGAGAGAGAGAGAGAGAGAGAGAGAGAGAGAGAGAGAGAGAGATTTTAACTGGTCTGCAATGTACGTGATTTGTAAAACTGTATGAAATCGTAATTGTCAATACCCCCCCCCCCCTGCTTTGCTATATTTATACCTGCTAAGGCAAATCAGATTTTTTTTTTTTTTAATTCAATGCATGTGTCTATCAAAAAGCACACTGATAAACGAATTTAACCCCATCCCACCCCATCCACCACCCCCGCAAACACGTTTCTAATTTGAAACACTTATGATTTGAGTATTAAACTGATTTTTAATAGCAAATGAAATCAAGCATATTATAAAATCCCATCTTATGAAAGAATAAGCATATTTTTATTTTCTTTTCGTTTCTTTTCTTCATCCACTACTCTATTGAAAATAATTCTCAACCTGACTGACCAAAAAGTGTGTTATTACATTTTGCCTTCTTGCCTTTTTGCTAAATCTCGACGCAAAATGTAACAATGCAAAATGTAATAATGAAAAAATAGTGTTATTACATTTGCGTTATTACATTTTTTGATCTCTATGCAAAATATAATAACACCAAATGTAATAATCCTAAAAAGTCTGCGGCTACATTTTGTGTTATTACATTCTGCGTTGATCTCGACGCAAAATTTAATAACGCAAAATGCAATTATCCCGGTTTATGACATTTTGCGTTGTTATTACCTTTCGCGTTGCAACAGACCCCAAATTCATATGCACATAGTAGAATTCCCATTAATCAAAACTCATGCTGATAAAAAATATTAACACTATATTTATTTTCTCGGAATATTTTAAGGCGTATTTTTTATGGGCGTCCTTAACCTAGCTGCGTATTAATTCATGACATTATGCCGAAAATATAGTCTAACGATCCTTAAAACCAAAGGGTAACGCAGATGTATACACAACTAATTGTGATATAAATAAAACCTGTGATACAGTTTGGAAGAGATCAATTGAATGGTCATTTTAGTTTTTCAAATGCCATTGAATTGTGACTTCATAAAACCATTTTCAATATCATCTCTTTTTTCACCTCTGGGATTTCCAGGGGTCTGTGTTTTATACCCTCTTTACAGATTTGTATAATGGAATGTATATAGTGATTTTTTTTAAAGATCGGTTTGATACATGTGGTTTCACGATTTTTGTTACATTTACAATAAATAAATTTGGAAACTACATAGAGTGCTCACAAAGAAAGAATAAATTCAGACCATATAGCATGAAAAAATGCTTTTTGGTCATAAATATAAATCACAATTGAAAAAATGTATATAAATGTACTTATATGAATAATTAGTAAAAGCTATACATGTCTTGTTTTAGAGAAGAAAAGGAGATTGGAGAGGCCATAAGCACAACCTATTTGGAACAAAGCCACAGGATATGTGGGGTCCTAAGTCAAACTTTGCAATGTCGAATTCTTCAAGAAACCAATTTAGAGAATTCTACAACCAGATGTGACGTATTTCAGCAGTACCTCACAAACTTCATCTCGTGAATTTTCCCCCTGATCATAACACAAAATATTCCAGATATAATAAGGTATTATTAAAACTTGAATTTTTTTGTCCAAATTTGTAATTTTGTAATCTTTTGTCATGATAGTTTTCAAACATTTACTTCTTGTATCGTGTGTATTTGTAACGAGGAGGATGGGTCAGATTCCAGTTTCACTTTTTATATTTCAACAGAATTGTGTTTGATATATTCATGTGGCGTTCACACCATATACTTGTGTAGCAGACGGGAACCTTAGAAACTTTTTTATACATCATTAATATAAACAGATTCTTTTCAGAAAAAAAAAATGAAAGTGGAGGGGGCTGCTTTATATGATATTTCCATACAATATTTTAAAATTATTAATAAAGCCCTATTTAAAGGGAAAATGACATCCTGTGTATCGATCATTTATTGTGTAAATGAATAGTTTTATGAATTTCTCTGAATAAATCCTAATACAACAAATCTGAAAATGATAAAAAAAAAGTATTAATTATAATACTTAAAGTAGTATCGATCAAGAAATGTACGCAACATTCGCCGTTTCGACATTTTCGCCATTTTTTACCTCATCCAGAATCTTCAAAACTGGAACGGATACACGAAAAGTAAAGATTACGTATACCATGTTCTAACATTAGCACATTAAGATTAAGAAAATGAAAGCTAAAATAGAGGAAATTGTCCTCCTCCTTTTAATTCCATAAGTGTATATTGTCCAAATGTGTAATCTTTACACAATGCGGTTTGCTCTGTGAGCCTCAAAGACACAATTGTCGACTTGATATGATATTTCACTATGAGGTGTGGAGATAGCGAAATTTAATAATGCTTCCTAGATGTGTGAAATGTGGACAAAAAAAATAAGAAACACTGGGTGAAATAAGCAGTTTCCCATCATGGGAAACTATACGGAAACCACATGGAAACCTCAAGTTTACAACATGTTTCCCAGTGGTTTCCGCAGCGGATGCCAGGTTATTCCGTCAAGTTTCCGTGGCACGGAAACTACTACGCTCCGATTCCATTAGGTATCCCGAACCACGGAAACCTCGGGAAACCTGAAGCTTCCCAAGCTTCCATGTAGTTTCCCGTAATGGGAAACCTGAAGATTCCACTGGTTTCCATAATTAGGAAACTACGTGGAATCGGAGCGTAGTGGTTTCCATGGAACTGGGAAACTGGATGGAATCCTCAGGTTTCCCATGAACGGAAACTAGAGGAAACCTCATGATTCCTCAAGTTTCCATGATTCAGGAAACTACATGGAATTGGAGCGTAGCGGTTTCCGTGTTATGGAAACTTGGTGGAATTATCTGGTGTCCTATAAAAGGAAATTACAGGGAAACTTCAAGATCCCCTTATTTTTCTGAGACGAGAAGCAATGTGGAATTGTAGTGTAATAGTTTCCATACCATGGAAACTACAGGGTAGGTTGAGCATTTCAATTTTGGGAAATGATTGACAGGCAACTGGAAGCTCAAGGATCCCTGTATTTTCCATGGTAAATCTTTTTTTTCTAGAATGTGAAAAGAGAACAGCAGTTTTAAATCAAAATATTATATATTTAATTTATTAATTTCCTTGGTAAACTGTGTTTTCTTTTCAAAATCTATTAAAAAAATGTATAAAGAAGAAAAAGCACTATTAAATCATATGTATAATAATTCATTTGATGTACAAAAACATTATTTTAAAATTATATCAAAATAAATAAAATCATATATCTTAGGTAAACAATGTAGTAGTCTTTCACATCTAAGTCCATTCATAAACTTGATTAAATACTCAGTACTTCTTTCAACATCAGCTTCCCTTGTATTTTCTTTCCATCATCTGTGATCTGCAATCTATTTTCATAAAAAATTATTTTTTGTAAGAATTGTATGCTTGAATATTATTTAGAAATCTGACAAGATCACTCAATGTCCTTTATTGTACCAATATCAGTGATTAGTTTCAGTCTTTACATTTAATGACCATGTAATCAGAATAATGAACATTACATAGTACATGCAATGTTTTAAGCCAGATAAATATCAAAGCAGGTATGATTGAGAATATGACCATTTCATAGAACACTGCTTTTAGTTGGGTCAATTGGAGAGAAATGTGCTCTGGACAAGGATATTACAAATCTTTTTTTCTTATTAATTGATATTAGACCTAGAAAATTGGTTAAAGATCACTACACACCCTTCATTCCAAAACACACAATCCAGATCATACCAAGGGAGAAAAATTATGCACTGGACAAGGACTTTAAATAAAGATATATAGTGTATTTTGATACTGACCTTTGACCTAGATAATTGGTCCAAGGTCACTTTTTACCCTCCATCCACAGACACTCTACGAGTTAAATTTGAGTGAGATTGGGCTATGAGGAGAGAAAATATACTCAGTGATATCAGATGGACAGACAGATCATCTCATGGCATCCACAGAACAGGACCCTAAAAAATCAACGCATATATATGTAAAGCTATATCCATATAAGTCAATATGAATTCATCATTAATTGCATTGCATACACATGCTTTAATCATGTTTAATACCTTATGAATAATTTCAAATTGCATGTACACTCAGTTTACATACAAATAATCTGGAATTTCATCAAAGACGACCAACATAACAGCCATTCAAGATTTAGTTAATCAACATTCAGTGCAAGTTCTATATGCTATACCATATGTACAGACACATACTAGTATTATTTACCTGCATTCTAAATCTTGTTTTATGTCACTGAAAATTAAGGCGATAGCCATTAACCAATTTTAGCCCCAATTTACATACATGGCATTACATGCATCTTGTAATGTTTGTTCAAGACTTCCCATTTATAAATACTACCTTATAGTATATTTAGTTAACATATACCTACATTTAAAGTTTCAATGTGTTTCACTGAATATTTTAGAAATTACAGTCATCAAAATACTGACCAGCCAGAAATCAGTAAAGGTGCATGTCCTTATTTTTCATTCTTGTATTGTTTCATTTAACATGTTTCAATGTTAAAAAGTTTTAGTAAGTTATAATATTTACTACTTTATCATAGCCATACAGTTGAACTCTGGCATTTCGAATATCATAGATACATGTATGTTGAAGTAATTTGGAAGTATTCTTTAAGCATTTTACTCCTGATATCTTGAATCCTCAAATATCTCAAAATATTTTCAATGATTGAATTGAACTTTGAACCATGGCAAAAGGACTCTTAAAAAAATATTCATTATTCTTACAATAAAGTCTACAGGTTACAAAATTATAAGTTGCTCAACAATGATCATATCAATAATATTTAAGAGAGTTAATCATTTCCCCTGGGGGGGGGGGGGGGGGGGGCTTCCTCTGTACAATTTAGAATATCCTTACTTTGTGTCAACCTTGGTTAAAATTAGTGGTTCTTGGGAAGAAGTTAAAGATGTGAAAAGCTCACAGATGGATAGACAGTTTGATGGACAAAACACAAAACAAAAGGTGATCAGAGAAGTTCACATGAGTTTTTAGCTCGGGTGAACTAAATTCCTCACTGCATGGTGTATATCATCCAGACAGAAAATTTTATAGAGGAATGAAAAAGAAGACTCCAAGTCATAATTTTACATTACCTCTTGTAGTTTGCAATTGGTATTTCAACATTCCAATTAAACTCAAGTTCTTTTCTTTTCATGCAATTGTTATACATGCCTATTTATGACTGAATTAATTACCACTTACCACATGATCACATCTTGATTCATCATACATCTTGCTGGTTCTTTAATGTAAGTTTTCTTCTCTCTGAAAGAATATATTATGTACAATTACTATTGCATTCTGATTTCACTTATAATACCAACAATAAACAAGTGTCCCAGGGGCCACATTGCTCACCTAAGCACTTTCGGTAGGAAAAAATATAAATCAGTTCAGTATTGAAAAGTTTAGATATAAAAGTGGTTTGGGGGGGGGGGGGGGGAGAGAGGGAATTCTACACTTTCTAAGGATGCTTTTGAATTAATATGACACATATTAGCATCCTTTTTAATCCTTTGTATGACTATCATCCCCTGTTATGGCCCCTCTATTCTCCTGGGGGGGGGGGGGGTCATGATTTAAATAAATTATATCTACATTACTTCATCGCCCGTGTATATAAATATGACCAATCATGGCTTTGTTGTTCTTGAAAAGATGAATTTCTAAGATTTTTCCTATGTACTTTGATCGTTCGTCGTGGCCCCGTCCTACCCCGGAGGTCATGATTTGAACAAACTTGAATTTATACTAGCTGATGATGTTTCAACATAAGTGTCATCTTTCCTGATACAGTGGTTCTAATGAAGAAGATTTAAAAAGATTTTTTCCTATGTATTCCTATGTAAAATTGATCATCCATTATGGCCCGCCTTACACTGGGGGTCATGATTTGAACAAATTTGAATTTACACTACCTGATGATGCTTCCAAATAAATTGGAATCTTTCATTGTCCTGTGGTTCCAGAAAAGAAGATTTTTAAATGATGCCATTAATTTTTCATTTATTTGTAATTATTTCCCTTTAGAAGAAGATATGGCCCTTTATTTGAACAAACTTGAATCCCCTTTACCCAAGGATACTTTATAGCAAGTTTGGTTGAAATTGGCCCAGTGGTTCTTGAGAAGATTGAAATGTGAAAAAATTACGAAAACGACGGCGACAGACAAATTTCGATCAGAAAAGTTCACTTGAGCCTTTGACTCTATGTGCTAAAAATGATTTGTTTGATGTACTCCAAATAACCCATCAAAATCACCCCTACCCAATCATTTTTTTAGTATTGAAATTTTATTTCAATTTTTTTTTTTTTTTGGTTTCATTGAAATAAATTTTGTTTCATTACAAAGTTGAGGTTTATAATTTCTCCAAGACACTTGTTTTATGGAGAAATAAATATTAAATCTGTCTAGCTGTCCAGTGTACGTAATGAAACATCAATAAATTTCTAATTCTGTGTTTTTGTATGACAAAAATCAATTTGTTAGATACTGCCAAAAAAATCTACCTACCTACTCATTTTGCAAAATGTGGGTCGGAGTACATCAAACAAAAGTATTTTTAATAATGGCCTAGACTTCAACAACTACCAGGGAGGAAAAAAATAAACAAACAAAAATTTCAAACAAATGCAGATTCACTTATTTTTATCATTATGCTTCTACATGTTGCGACCGCCATCAATAACTGATGATTGTAATTTAGATGATTCGTTTGCATTACTTGAAATACTATAAAAAATTATCAATATTAATACATCATGTAGGCTTATTATTTTTAACATTTTCAGTAAATCTCTCAGCAGGTCACACATGAGAAATTTTGTCTTTTGAACAGTAAACTGTTTCAATTTACAATCTATCACTTGTTTGTTAAACAGTTATTATTATAGACAGTGTACTTTAAAACCAATACATTTTCCCTATACAAATCATCACTATGCATATCAATAAGGGTTGTGCTATGGCTTTGTAAGATGTATATGTACTCTAGTTACAGACAATCTATTTAACTTGTTCTTATGACTCTTCATAATTTGTAATTATATCTGCCACATTAATGCGTTTTATCTGTGTCGGATTACAATAGTCAGAACTCTCTCTTTCAGCTGTCTTTTAAATTTCCATTGATGATGATGTCCTTCGTGAATAATCTGATAAGTTGAGATTGCGGACACCTTTTGTTTAAATATTAATGACTTAATCGTAATTTAGTAGCAGAAATAATTCATTTATACCTTGTCGTTACATCATAAAAAGTTCCAAAAGTCTAACAAGTTCATGAAGTTGACGATCCGAGAACACAGGTATTCAAACCGGATATATGTTTTGTCTGTATTAACAAGGAAACCATATTCGTTACAAACATTATTATCCGATTTAACAGCGAAAAAAAATTCATACACTTTTCATTTATATACACAGAGAGAGAACTATTACAGAAGGCATTCATTTTCACTGAAAAAATGATCTAAAAATGCAAAACGTACAGCATGGAAAAAGACAAATGTTATGCCATAGGGTCTAGCTATACAAAAGTCTACTATCTATGCATCTTTGATCGTAAAACACTAAATATTGTATAATTCAAGTTCCTCTTTTCGTTTTTGCAATGCGTAAACTAAAATATTTAAAACTTAGATATCAAACATTTCAAAATGGCGTCAAAACGAATGTGGTCTTCGATGGGAAAGATTTGTTCTGCCCATTATTACTATTATTTACCGTAAAAAAGTATATAAAAATATACGTACACTAATCCTTGGTTGTTGATCATTGCATTTTTCACAGTTTTAAAGACACTGGGTGGCGAAAACATCATTAACTTTTCACATTTGCACCTTACACCCGAGTTCTTCTCCGTCTTGCTCAACTCCAAAAATGGCGCCTTGTGAAAATTGACCAATGAATAAAGCCTCTGCAGAGCGATGCATTATGGGAAACAGAACCTATTTATTTTAATTATGTTAGAGGGTAAAGTTTTTATATATAATATAATTTCCCTGTGACGGTAATTATGAGTTCTTATCCTTAATGAAGTTCTTCTCTGTTCATAGAAAGGGGGGTGCTCCTCAATAAATTTGCTGATAATTAGTATACTATAGAAAACGAAGCGTTTATCTGAAGGTGACCAGAGAAAGTTTATGTGTCTGGTGTGACCCCTCAAATTATATGAACTTGGGGGTGGGGTGGGGGCTTGGAACGTAGTGCCCATCCAAACAGAAAATGTCAGCTTGCCCTCTCCCCTCCCACACTACTTTTTCATTAAATTATTCATTTTTCTGATTAATGTATATAATGTCACAACGGAAGATGTTAAACCTTTATACATGTATACATGTTTTAAAATTGGAAGTTTCAACAGGAACCCTTGAAGGAACTACCGTCAGAAAATGAATAATTGTTGAGGACCGTGGAAAATGGGGGGGGGGGGCGCATTGTGGACGTGCCATACGTCCCTAATCATATTTTTTGCAGTATAGGAAACAAAGCTTATTTCCTGTTGTGACCCTCAAAATAAACATAATATGACTCTTTATCAGCTGTTTATTATATTGTGACAAGAATGTGTTGTCCTTTGAAGTCTGCCGTAAATTTCGATGGGCATTTGGCATGCAAATGAACTACATGACATGTATACAGAACACTATTTTATTTTTAGTGATGATGGAAAAGTTCGGCGTCAAAAATTGCTGTTTAGTAAAAGGAATTAGGGTATGTTAGACTAGTATACACTTGTGAAAATGAAGATAAAATAATTTAATTACCTCCAAGGACGGTTCAAGAATAATAAAGATTTGATTTTTTTTCTCTTGTTCGGCTTTTAATTAGATACTTTATTGAACCCCTTCCTTTTTTGGTTTCGATTTTGAGCCTCACTCAGTTATCAATAAGAATCAGTGGACAAATTGCTGGACTTTTTCCTATTTGCTATATTTTACTTGAAACATCTTTGCCTTTAGTTAAAAAATTTCTCACGAGCACACCGTTTTAATGTACCAGAATTTTTCACATTTAATTTGAAAACTGATTTATAAAAAAGGAGAGTAAACACAAGGTGAAAAAAACGAACCAATATCTAAGCAAAGGTAGGGAAAACTTGCAGTATTTTAATTTGAAAAACACCGGCCCGTAGAATGCGAGGGGGGGGGGGGCAGGGGGTGAAATTGAATGATTTTTGGGGGGGCTCGTCAGATTTTTTTGGAAGTCCACCCCCCCCCCACCACCCATTTTGAAACTGTTGCTACAGACCTGAAACCTGTTGCTACAGACTTGAAACACATGATAAAAATAAGCCCAGAATTATTGATTAGACAGTTTTAAGTGCAGGTTTTTTTTTTCTTTAAATAAGTAATGTTACATGTCGGCGTATAAAAATCAAGAAATGGACGGCGTATATAAAGAAATGTTTGTACACGTAGTAGTATTGACAATCACCACATCAGTATATAATACCTATATATCGAAAGAAACTATTTTCTCTCCATTTTTTGAAGAAGGGGAGGGGGCTTAAATTTGTAGGGGTAACCTTCTGCTTAACACGATTTAAAAGAATATTTTCGCTAAGCATCTACGCGTAAAACAATTAATAAATTATTGGGGGGGTTTTCTTCAATGAATTGCCTTAGCATGCAGTTCTTCAGAAGACGTTATTCAATCATTTAAATAAATATCATAGAATTTTCTTCATTTAGAGCCAGCATTGGTCTTTGTGTACAAAATGGCTAAATTAAATATACGTGCATGTATGCATTTAAGACCAACATTATTGTTATTTCATGCGAAGAAGACATTTACTACATCAGGGTCTGTGTACAGATATAAAAAATATAAGTTATTTAGTTAACACTCATTAATATTATTCTGCTGTTTTATCTTATCAATTTCTTACAGGCAACACATTAAAATTGATAATTAATCATTCTTTCTATGTTTTCAATATCTGAAGTTTACATTGATGTCAAACAAGGACGATCGTTAATTACCGATTAAAAAAATTAATTTCATTTATCTATTCACTTACAAATTTCTTTAAAAAAGAATTATTATTTAACACATAACGAGAATTTAGATTTATTCTAGACCGATAGAAAAGTATAATATGATTTTTAAACGGTTAGGAAATTTTCTTTTTTAATCAGTAATGAAAATTGAAATACAATTCTTTTTTTCCTTCTCTCATTGAACATCTTAAAGTTAATGTAGCTTATTTTATCAATATTTTGTGATCTCATTGATAATTTAAATTATTTTTTTGAAATCAAATCAATGGCCAACAATTATCACCTAGATTTAAACTGAGTTTGCGGAGACTATGTGTATGTACATGCTTGACCACAACCTATTGTTCCCCTTAGGTAAAAAATCCTCTCAAATAACATAGAATATACAAGAAATATACAGTCGCAGGTGTCTTCGCGACACGTGTCTCCACCTGTGGCACGTGAGAACAGGTGCCCGCGATTACAAGGGTCAGCGCAATGATTGAATTTTATCTGACCAGTTTACACTGATTTTTCAAATTTAAAATAAATGTTGTATTAAATTTTCTCTATTAATTCCAATCCACGTGTCTTAATGAGTTTTACCGAGACTAAAATGTTAAAAATTATTTAATTTGGGTTTACGGTGACAGAATTCTCAATTTTATTACACAGAATTACACAAAGAGTTTTTTAAAATTATTCTTTTGATACACGTTTCCAAAATGTCTATTATCGGGAAAATAGGTGTAAACCACAGCATACATGTACGTGTTTCCCATATCTGGGAAACATGCTGGAAACTACAGGTTGATTACTTCCATATCGGGAATCTACATGGAAACAACTACTGCATGTTTCCACGGTTTCCCATATTGGGAAACTTACGGGAAACCATAGGTTGATTGTTTCCATATCGGGAATATACGTGGAAACCACTATGTGGTTTCCATAAAATGGAAACTATATGGAAACTACTGATGTCACGATTCCCATATGTTTCCATCGGGTTTCCAAATTTGGGAAACCTGGCTTTTCATCCTGTGAAATCTCATTAGTAAGCCACCTGATATACATCTGAATTTTAGTATCATTCATTTTTAAGTGTGCTTAAATTCACATTCAGAACGCCGTAGATCATCACTTATTGAACGTTACCATGCCTTCAATGTACATGTATCATTTGCTTTTTTAAAATTATTCATAAACAATTGTTGTAATGAACTTAAGTATTTCGATGGATTCATAAAAAAACTTTTGAAAAAAATATAAAAAAAATTATTTTAACGAACTTCATTAGATCACCTGAGTTTACTCAGGTGGCCTATTGCTATCTGTTTTCGTCCGTCGTCGTGCGACCTGCGTTTATACGTTTTCTGTGGAAGTTTCAATAGTATATAAACAAGCTTGAATAATTTGTTGTCAAAGAATTTTCGATGTGTTAAAAATAGATTTTTTTTATTATTTATTTATTTGCTTGATGTTTTCTTCAAATGTTTTTCAATTACGTCAAACTGTGTTTACATTAACATTTTCTTCTCAATTTTATTGCTTATGTATTGTAAAAAAGGACAACTGATGTATGCATAAAACAGAGTTTTTGTCGATATGATATTTGTTAATGGAAGTTCTGTTGAATTTTAAAGATAATAACAAAAATAGTTCGTGATAATACATGATTGTAATAGATTGTGTTTTTTAAAAATAAATTCTAATGTTTCGGTTATGCAGATATGTACAGGCAAAGGTGGAAATTTGAATATAGTTTGACTTTTTATGTTGTGCAAAGTGTTTGTAAATCTGTAACATTTTTATAAGTCGAATTAGGTACTACATCTAAATATTTTAAGTGATTAGTCTCTTGGTATTTTGTGTAAGATAAAAGAAACAATGACATACTTTTTGTCATAGATATGTTAAAGACAAAATTTCATTTAGCTATGTTTTATTCCATTGTTATTTACAGGAACAAAAATATTTAGAAGCCCCTTTTTCAATCGGAAAAGATGCATTTTAAACGAGAACCCTATTTTAATCGTGTAATATATCAATTCTATCGGAATACTAGTATCTAAAAAGTGTTGGAAGTATTTTTCTACCGAATATAAAGTTCTTGATCAGGTATCAAATGTATTTCATGTTTATGCATATAATCGTTTTAAAGGGTCGTCACAAAATTGCGATAGAAGAATAAAAAAAAATCTGCATACAGGGAAAATTGAAACAAATAACAATGCGGCAAACTGTATATTTTTTTTACATTAGCAAAATTGTGTTGGGATATTTAAAATGAAAGGCATATGGATTGGAGTTTATATTTCCAAGTTTATTTGATAGTAAAGAGCATGCCCTACAATCGAACTACTCCTAAAAATAGGCAAGCGTGTTCCTCAACATGAAAGTAACCTAAAAATAAACCTGCAATGTGTATAAATATATATGATACACAGCCGTGCGACGAACATTTCACAAGAATTTTATCAATGTTTTATGAGCAAATTCAAAATAATACTTTTTAAAATATGATTTAAAATTTGATTTCATGACGAGTAATTTCTTTATGGATATTTCTGAAATGCACTTTTTTACAATTACTTTTTATAAAATTCACCATTTCCGACACAACTTTGGCTACGATCTTCTTTTTGTAAATAGAAATAATACACATGTAACTAATAAAACGTTTCTTTTATCTTATACCAATTTGTAAGTATGATTCATACATGTATTTTTATGAGTATCTTAATACTGATTGCATATTTACTTTTAAAGAATATATATATATATATATATATATATATATATATATATATATATATATATATATATATATATATATATATATATGCCTGTATTGCTTTACAGCAAGTTTTTAAAAGTCTTAGCAATGAATAAAAAAAAATGAATATAAAGTTCTATTCATCATACTTCCCGTTCGAAAAAGAGGGGGTATATAGTGATGGGGGTGTCCGTGCATCCGTCCATCTGTCTGTACATCGGTCTGTCTGTACGTCCGTCTGTCCTTCTGTCCGTCCGTCTGTTACGCTTTGGGGTACCCATCTCTTTATCCGCAACGCCTCTTATACCCCTGAATGAAATTTAATGAGACTTTCACAGAATCTTTGTTACATACTGTCATTGTGCATCTCCTATTTTACCTTTTGATCGGATATATATATATATATATATATATATATATATATATGAACACTGCCATTCTCTCTATAATACTGAGGGGTACTCATCTCTTATCCGCAACTCCTCCTATACCACTGAATAAAATTTAATGATACTTTCATAGATTCTTTATAACATAATGCACCTCTTATTTTTTTCTTTTTGATCTGATACCTATTTCAGATCTCCATGAGCAAAACATGGACTTCGCCATCATAATCATATGGGAGGCAGGGGTATCATTTTGTGAGCTCAATGCTCACAGTAGGCCTACCTCCAGCTTTTTTTTTTTTTTTTAATTTGTCATCTCATTACTGTTTTTTTTTTTTTTTTTTTGTTCTTGTATCTTATATCCTATATAATTGTTTCTTCTTAATCCAAAGAAAAAATGTTTCCTTTGTTTAATGGGTGGAGTTCTCAATTAATCGTTATATATTTATGATAGGAAACAAAATTAGCTAGATAAGTGTTCAAAACATCCCTAAAGTGTAGTTTAAAAAGTATATATTCAGAGGTCGACAGGGTCAGATTATAGGAGAGCAAATGGGATTTAAAAAGTCCCCTTTCATCTATCTTTCAAAAACGTATTTTTTTTTCGGGGGGGGGGGGGGTTGGGGGGGTTGGAGGTTGGGCATTTGGAAAAGTAAATGCGAATTGTCACATCAATCTATTAATTCAAATATGAGCTTAAATTTCATTAGCATTTAAAAAATGTTTATTTCTACCAAAGTTATTAATGTTTATTGTGTTGGGCTGGAAATGACGTTTAATATTGCTTTGAATATGGACAAGCCTCTTCTTTTCCTAATAATTTATGATTTATAAGTAATTTTGCTCAAAACAAATCAAAAACAAATTTCCCTTACTGTTTCAATTTTTTTTCTCATCTTATTCTATTTGTCGACAAACTACTCTCTGGAAAAATGGAAGTTTCATATCCTTTTATACATATTTTATCCTTTCATTTATATCAATCACAAAAGATGAATTCATACTTTGCCAATCTCTTACCCGCCCTATCTTCTATCACGTCTAAAGTCACATGGAAATAATATCATTGCAAAAATTTATCCAAATTTCATCATTATGTGATTATTGCCATTGGAAAATATCCGTCTTCCTCTTATTTCATTTCGGTGCATTTCGCACATATTTTCAAGGACGTATTTTAATAGAAACGTTCATATATTTTGAGCAACTGCAAGGTAGGTGTCCCATGTTTTCAGTATCCGTTATTATGCCCTTTTGAATTCCGAATTAAACAAAGCTGTAAGTTGATAAATGAGTTGATTTTAGTCTTAGTACTAATTAATATCCAAGCTCAATATATATAATCAGTACCATATATAGAATAAAAAATACCCTTGCAATTACTTGGTTTTTTTATAAGTATTTAATCATATATCAGCAAAAATATGAAGGCACGAAGTAATTTTTTAAAGCTCATTTCCCCATGTATGTGGATGCTAAATGATGTAATATAAGGTTATCGTTCACTGTTTACAAAATTTGCGTGCTCTAAATATTTGAAGTTTCCAGCGACGTGATGTAATCAATACAGAAGAAAAAGGATGACATTTGCATGGATCTGAAATAAATATTGTATGTGATTCTCAACGGAAAAGCGGACAAATTATTTTTTTTTTTAAATTAAAGAGATATCAAATGAGACAAAAAAGGTAGAAATGGTCTAAGTAGAATTTTTAGGATGCGTTTACATTGGCCTTAAAATTTTGGTTTTATGTACACTTTTTCTTTCGAGCTCTAAACCCTTAAAGCAATCAATCACTTATTAAACTTTCTTTTCTTTGTCGGCACTTCATTGTGCTTAGAATTATACTCAACGATCACTTTAATGTTGATGTAATTCACATTGATTTACTGTACTATAACAAACTCGGAACCTTCAACATCAAGTTTCTACATGTTAGCTCTTTCTCTTTCATTCTCTCTCTCTCTCTGGAAAAAAAATATAGATCAAAATAATGTCATCATTTGAATACACATACGAGGTTGTCCAAGAAAACGCGCGCAGCACTGTTAAGGCCTACTATGAAGAAATCAACGGGATATAGACGAGCAAAAAACGCGACCTTTTTAAACTGAATTTATTCTTGTAAAGCTGTTCTATTATCATATGAATTTAATACTTATTGAAATAACATAATATACCCCACTCTGTATTGAATTAAGATCAGTCCCATCATAGGACAGTCAAGGGATGAATGCATATAATGTGTATTGCATGGAGGTCATAAACAAATTTCAATATCGCAAGGGACATACCGTAGTTCAAATTTAAAATTTCAGTGATTAATTGTCTCTTCATATTTTGTACTTTCTAGAACGTGCTGCTACTATAAATAGAACCAGCATTTTACTAGTTAAAATTTCAAGTATTTGGGCTAATGTTGAAATACGTGTGACCTTTACAAAGTATCTTATGAATTTGATAAGTCATTTTTCGATTTCAAGAAAGCAGCAGAATTTTTCAAGCTAAGGAATATTCCCTTTATATATATTCAAAAAATAGAAATACGCTATTATCTTTTGAGCTAGATTTGGATTTCAATTTATAATCTATGTATACATGTGCAGTAAATTTGTGAAGAGAGTTTAATAAGGTATAATTGTGAAAAAGCAAATCTATGATCGCAGCTAGGTTAAGGACTCCCATATATACGTCAGCCTATGCAGAGGTTCGGTAAAGGTATTATGACGTCACGTTAAAACAATACAAATGAATCTCGATGAATAAATACTATATGTTCTTTTTAAAACACACTAAATACTTTCGTTTATCATAAATATTATAAAGATAAATGGATGTGCAGCTTATCTTGCCATAATAGCACTTAGCGTAGGTAGAATGAAAGCCAGCTTGATCTCGCTGTACTTATTTAGATGACGTCATTTCTTAGTTTGACACGCAGTTTCTCTGTACTTGAGGCGTGGATCAAGCTTTTATCGTAGCTTGTAAAAATAAAAATAAATACGAAACACGCGTATTCGGACCAACAGAGAGACATATTCTGAAATATATTAATCCACATTTCATCTTTAAACTAAATTGATAATGTGTAGACTTTATATAAAGTCACAGGGAGCAAATTTGTGCAGTAACGTGCTAGAATGACAGGTCCAGCCCCTCGAAAATATCAAAAGTTCAACGATATCCGCTTCACTATAAATTCTGATTTTTTAAACACTTGTAGCTATTATTCCTACTATTCTGAAAAGTGCTGGGAGCTGGTTGTGCATTGTTGATTTATTCCGTAATGTACCATTATTCCAATGCGAATTACATTTTTGACTGGAGTTTATAGAAAGACGGCTAAATTTTAAACGATTCCCGAGCATGAGGAAGTTGCTCCCAGCACTTTTCGTGTTAAGGAATTTGTCTTAAAGAAAACAGAATAAATTTTATAGCCGAAAAATGACCGTATATCGTTGAACTTTTACGATCTTTAAAGTAGTGCATATATGTTCTAATTTTAAAACTGTCACGTGACAAACAGCTGATGTAAGCGATGTCACTTTGACCGCACTCAGCAGAAACCCGATATATACAAGTGCAAACACCACAAATCACATTTATCAAAACTAATGCTGTTTAAAAAAATATTAAAATTGTATTCATTTTCCCTGAATATATTACGGCGTATATTTCATGGGCGTCCTTAACCTAGCTGCGATGTCACATGACTCTGTTGATCACGAGACGGACACTTGTAATTTTTCCTAATTGTTGCACAGAATTCCCATCAGCACAAGTGAAAAACAAAATTATTGAGAACAGTTTGTTACAAAAGTCAATTAAACGTATTCTTGGGTATATATAAAGTGCTGGGGGCAAGTCTTGAGTTTTACTTCTGAAGAAAATATTTCAAGAGAAATTCAACTTGCCCACATACAAGGGGACATTTTCCACTCTTCATCGCAATTTATACAAAATAGGATAAATTACACACGATTCCTCAGCAAAATTCAGTTAGAAGACACACTTCTCTAGTAGATTCACATAGAACATCTTCAGTTTATCTATTAATCACTTGTGCCAGTCTAATATATGCATTATTTATAAATTCTAACGTGTAAGGGGGAGCGTTTCATATTCATTTTTTGTTATTGTTTGAAAACGTACATTATCATAAAGAGAAAGGAATAACGATATTGTATTGCAAATAATCACCATCATCATAACAGCACATAGAAACTTAAACCAACAATTCAGACACGCAGCTATGTTAAGGCTGTCCGAAGGCTTAATATGCATTAAGATATACATTTTATTTTGAGTTAGATTTTATTTTCAATTTGTAATCTATGCATGAATTTGCAGTCAACTTGTGATGAGAGTGTAATCAGGTGTTACGAGGGGCGTTCAATAAATAATGTCACCGCTGTTAAAAAAAAAAATAACACAAAAAATATTTTTTCATATTTTTTTAATGGTTCCCTTCAAAATACTCTCCATTGACAAACACACATAATTTCAACCGTTTTATCCAGGCTTTGAATGCATTCATATAATGTTTTTTTTTTTGTTTTTTTTTTTTGGGGGGGGGGGGGGTATGGTATTCATGAACTGATAAATAGCAGAACTAAAAGCATTTTTTGAAGCATATCTTCTTCCTGACAAGTGCTTTTTCAATTTGGGAAAAAGAAAAAAGCCACAGGGAGACAAATTGGGTGAATAGGGAGGGTGGGGGTAAAACCTGAACCTTTTCTTTTTCCAAAAATGATCTCACAATGTGGGATTTATGTGCTGGGGCGTTGTCATGAAGAAGTCGAATGTTGCGAATTCCAGACTTTGGTCTCTTCCTTTCGAAGTATTTCTTAACTTTCTTTAGCACATGATTTTTATATACTTGTCCAGTGATTGACCTGCCTTTTGGAACAGCAACCTGAACTACATGACCTTCACTATTAAAGAAAATTGCATGTAATACTTTCTTAGTACTTTGACATCGTTTTGCGATAACAGGGCGTTTTGCCTTTTTAGTTAACCACATCTTGTTATCAATTTTCCTCTGAGGTTCAAAATAATGTATCCATGTTTCATCACCTGTAACTATTTCCGAAAAACGTCGTCATCGCAGTTTTTGTAGATTTTAAGGTATGTCACTCGTGAAATTTGTTATATCAAGGTTTTTTTGAGAAGTATATTTTGGATAATTACTCATATAGTATGACTCAAAATCGCTGAGAAAATAGGGGGTCAGTGTGCATCTAACTGAGCTACGGTACAATTAAGTTGACCTTTTTGCACTTAAATTGTAACTCGTTGGTTAATCACTTTAACCGTTATCATATTTTATCAGATGTAACCATGGCAATAAACATAATCTTATTTTACATAAAATAGTTTGAATAATATTTATCATTGAACAAATCATGCAAATTAATGCGCGTAAATTATTGTGTGACCTTTTTGCACTAAAAAAGTCTCATTTTTGGGGTATTAAAAATCTAAATAGGCAATAGAATATTTTCTTGTATCAAACTTTTTACGACTTAAGTGCTGATCGGTCAAAAGCATCGAGTAGTTTAAAATAATGAAAGAAAAAGTTGGGGTCAGTGATGTAAATTTTGAAATATTGGTCAAAATATGGATTTTCTGGCAAAAAACTGTGTAAATTTTATCTCGGCTTCTTTAATATATCTTCATTTTTTGGCAAAGTTTGTTGAGCGAAGGTGTAAATTTTGTTATAAAAATATAAATTGAGACCTATATTTAATATTCCAGGCATATCATAACGGAAAATATTCCCTGAGTTAAAGTATGTGATGCTAAAGTTCCAAGATATTAAATTTAATAAATGTGTAGATTTGCAGAATTTTCTGCTTAATATCCTTCCATCACAAGAAATAGTCCCTTACAAATCTTGCTTCTTTATGAATTTTTGAGCAGTTTTTTAATTGAATGTTGAACATATTAGATTGTTTAATTGAAATATGTTATAAAGATTGAATTGTGATAAATAGTTTTTAAGTAAGAGGTTCTGACTGAACTTTTCTAAAAGGCTGACGAGTGACATACCTTAAGTAATTTCTTAGACATTTCAACACGCAATTGTTTTTGTTTTTCTGTTAAAAGATGGGGTATCCATCGTGCACTAACCTTTCGGAGGCCAAGGTGTTTCTTTAAAATTGAAAAGACTGTCCCCGATGAAATTCCTACTAAATTTGCTATCTGTTTAATGGTTAATCGGCCATCATTAGTGATGATATTGGTTATTTTTGCAAGTATTGCATCAGTTGATGCCGTTCAAGGTGGTCCAGGACGTTGCTTATCCTTTAGGTCTGTTTGGCCGTTTTTAAATTTGCTCACCCACCTGTAAACTTGTCTCAGTGACATACACTTGTTACCATACACATCACGTAATTCTTTGAAAATTTCCTTTGAGTCTTTACCCAGTCCAACACATGCTTAAATGTAGCCTCTAATTTCAGCCTTATTGGAAGATGACTTACCAGTCATATTTTCATACAGTGTCTCGAGTAGGGGTTATATATCAGTATCCCAAGGGAGTATTCGATGATGAAACGTGGTCAGATAAACGGCCATAAATAGATTATGAACCAAATCATGCCTGAAAAAAAAAAATCTAAAGATAAATTGAGCACCGTGTTTTACGGATTCTGATTGGTGACATTATTTATTGAACGCCCCTCGTATAATAGTGCATTTCTGTGATGTCACATGACTTTGTTGATCACGTGACGGACACTGTTAAAATCCTTAATGTTGCACAAAAATCGCATCGGCACAAGAGCAAAACAACATTATTGAGAAAAAAATTGTCACATAAGTCAATTCATTGTGATCTTTGGTACATAGAAAGTGCTGGGGGCACGTCTGAATTTTATTTCTTTAGAAAATATTCAACGAGAAATTCAACTTACCCATATACAAGGGGTCATTTTCCAATCTTTATCGCAATTTATATTATATAAAATAGGATAAATTACATATAATCCCCCAGCAAAATTCATTTACAGGACATACTTCTCTAGTAGATTCACACAGAATATCTTCAATTTATCCTTATCAATCACTTGTACCGGTCAAATATGTACACGATTTATGATTTCTGTCCTTTAAAGTGGGAGCGTTTCTCAGTCAAACTATTGTTATTGCTTGAATATATGTATATCGGACAAGTTAAAGGAATAACGATATTAAATTGCAAATGTTCAACATCTTAACAGCAAACTTAGGCTTAAAGAACAATCCAGACGCTTGAATCAAACAACAAAGCTTAAAATCTTTACATGTTATGTGAAAGGAATGTAAAAGTTATGACACTTTCCCCGTCATGTCAGCTCAAGTATGTAGTGACTTGACGTCATATGCTAATATTTACATTTGCTGTGTTTTTCTACTAAGCCAACTGTGAAATTGATTTGAAAGTCATTTTTGTGTATACTCACGCGTAGAAATACACGGTGAAACTCGCGCTTAAGTGACGTCACAATGAGGCTACAGAGACGTTAATAAAAATGTAACGATATAGGGCAGCGAATAATTCAAACAATGAGTATATTTTTGATGCTTTTAGTCGTGTAAAATGTAAATATAAGGAATGTTTCTGAACTACCAAGATATGACGTCATAATTAAGGAATGTTTTTAACGCGCGCTTCATGAAATATGCCTACGTGACAAGTCTGTGTGATTTACACACCAATAATTCACACTAAACTTAAAAACATTCCTTAATTATGACGTCATATCTTGGTAGTTCAGAGAAGTTACTACAGTTGGAACAGTTTGATATGTTACGGATAGCCTTATCCTAGCCGCGCACCTGATTTAAACATCAACGTCGAAATAAAATCTACATGCCATGGGAAGGAATGTAAAATTTATGACACTTTCCCAGTCATGACTACTCAAGTTTTCAGTGACGACGTGATATTCTATTATGACGTCATATCTTGGTAGTTCTGAGACGTACAGGTAACAACGGCTGGTGCACTGTGATTTTTATCGGACAGCCTTATCCTAGCCGCGTATCCTTTAAACTAAATAAAAATGTTTTAAAAATTCTTAGCTTTAGTCTTTACAAAAATTATATTAAGATTCAAATTTACAGAAAATGCACTCTACAGAACAAATAATTGTAATGGTAAACTATATTTTCAAATCAATATTCAATTATATTTTCAGAGGAATTACATTTCCATGAAATTTATTAAAGGTTCTGTCATATCATTCAGCATACTTATATTTTAAACATTAAGAAAAAAATATTTTTGTAAGTTATCCAACCTAATCGGGCGAAAAGAACATCAAATGTTGACCACGTATTTTCTTTTCTTTTTTTTCGCAAAGAACCCCAATGATTCAAAGAATTAGATTTTTTCTGTGTTCAGTAGATTTAATATTGATTGTGACCCTTCACCTTTCATCCCATCATTATTGAAAAACATAGGTAATCAAAGATTACGAATGTTATCTATAAGTAATGCAATTTTCACATCATATTATTTTTTTTCAAGTTAGTGGATCAATGTCCATCCAAGTTTGGTTTAAGTAGGACTTATAGTTACTTGAAAATAGACCTACTCAAAAAAAAAAACTTTTAACCTGTTTACTACTTAAGAAAACTTTGGTCAGTTCAAACATCCAAAGCTAGCTTGGGAGTTTTCATGCAAGTTTAATCATAAGACGACAATATTATAAAGCTACTCAAAAAAAAAATACCCTGGTCACTCATCTGGAAGATAGAGGTCAGATTCAGAATCCAAAGCAAGTCTAAATGTGTCTATCCCTAGATAAATCATCCATGCTAATTACGTTAAAATATGACTAAAATTTACTCATGTGGAAAATCTAGATCGGATCCAGGAACCGAAGCAGGTTGGTTAGTGTACATCCCTAGATGCATCATTCATGAAAGTTTGGTCAAGGTAGGGCTTATAGTTACTTGGGAATGGACCTGCTCTAAAATCTTTTCACTCCTGTGGAAAATCTAGGTCAGATCAAGCATCCGAAGCAAGTGTGGTAGTGTCCATCCCTAGATGTATCGTTCAATATCTATCAATAAATATTGGAAAAGAATTACATAATAAATGTTGGTTGTGGAATACATAGGAACTGTGTTTCTTTCATTGTGGGAATCACAAAATATTACAAAAATAAAAAAAAAATTCATCAAAAGGCATGACTGTGTAACACTTTATGCAACCACTGCCAACAATAACTAAAGACTAGGAATTTGACATAAAAGGTTGTATTTTTCCCAAGAGGAACAGATCAAGCAAATTCCCTTATCTTGTCATTGATTATCTGCATACCTATTTTTCAAAAACATCTTTTTATTACTTTGTACAAGTACTCTGAACTTGACAATCAGGATGTATTTTCTGGAGACCAGATTTACAAAATATTCTTTGGAGTTTTCATAGTCTGTAATTTTGTCCAATTGTTAGCAGTCCTGGACCTGGTAGCAAACTTTACTCAATTTTTATGTGAAAAGATCAAATCTCTTGCTGTGGCCTTCAACTCCGTAAATACTTATATCAATGACGTATTATTCATAAATAATAGCTTTATTCATTTTTTTTTTAATTTTAATTTGATATGTCCTTTTGAAGTCGAAAGAATCACCCTGGTTTTGTTTCATATCCGTTAATTCAAATGAGAAAGACATGGACGACAAATAAGTATCTTTTTGATAAACATAATGACTTCAAATTTTCTACCGTTCAACTTTCCTAATCAAAAATTCAATCAAATAATCAATTTAGCAGTATATATAATTAAACCATAATCAGCTGCATATGTTGTCTTTACTTCTAAGATGACTCGCAACGTAGAATCCCTTACGCCACGTTAGACGCCAACAATTTGCAAGATATGTTTACCTTGTTTGCCATAACAGTATGCCGTTTGGTCGAATTTGGACGCTTAACTTTCAATGTAAGTGTAAGCCCATTAATTTAATACTGAATTGACTAGATTTTTTCACTTACCGAAGAACTAAGGCCCACAGGAGTAGTGAGAGGAGGATGCTCAGTCCTCCATGGCATCTGACCTCCCTCTGATTTTTTTTTTTTTTTTTTAGAAATCCATGCCTTGCTCTGTTTAAAATTTGTACTGTTTCATGAGACTTTCGAGCATTACAGTGTAATACGCTCATTACAGGTATCATTATACTTTATGGCCAATTATTAAGATTCTGATATAACATAGACTTGTTGGTGAAACACATTTCATCCATTTTTATGACTGTGCATGAAATAAGGAGTTTGAAAGCTTTCTAAACGTGAACTTAAAGACTATCTCCGATTTTTTTATGCTGACTTCCTAAATCAGTAGACATTCAGTATAATAACTGACGCGTCGGTGGACAATGGTTTCCCTTGGGGTTTCAATTTCAACTGTTACCCTAAAAAAAAATGCTATTTATATAATTTTCTATATTACCTTTCTGTAATCATCCTCATGTATATGTATCCAACTTTTATTAAACGATATTTAAAGAGAGAGAGAGAGAGAGATAAGAAATTGCATTATATATAATATGAGTTAACCATGCTCAAAACATACATGTATGCCTTGCTTTGGACGAAAATAATCCTCATGAACAAAGAAATCGTAAGGCCTATCCAAAGCGATATGATACATATAAAATATATTTGATTGATCAATAAAGTTAATGAAATCAAAAAAAGGTAGCTAAAATTTTAAATGAAGCATAAAAATACGTTCATGTCACTCATTTATAATTATTTTGTGTGTTTTAAGGCCACCGCTATAAAGATGAAATATTTTCCCGATTCAATTTACCATTTGTCTGATCCATGGTGAATTCTTGATCATTTCTTCCAAAAACAAATATGTGAAACCATATTGATTCATAGTTGCCAACTAACCCAACTAACCCAAACAAAAAACATATATCGAAACAATCTAACAAGCTTGGAATGTAAACGACTGGTGGGGCCAATGCATTGTACTTTTCACTAAAGTTGTCAAAGCAGCCTTATCAGATGTAAACCGTTTTCTTTGGAAGATGGTATACAGAGTTGAAGTATTTATTACAAGTCAGATTTTGGTTAAAGTTATTAAAGTAATTCTTGGACTATATCCGCTGCGGAAACAGGGAAGAAGGGATGTTGGCAGGTAATATAAAAGTAGTGGCCCTGTGGGCCATAATGCAAAGAAAATGGGGAAGGTGTCGTGTTCCCTATGGTCTTCCAATATAAAGTCAAAGAATTGGTAAAATCACGTTTCCGAATTTATCATAGATGATGGTAAAAAACAATCGAAATGGATTTCAACAATAGCTTAACGAGTCAAGATTAGTCTTAACCGAGTTCGATGTGGCCGGTAGAGCATCGGGCCTCCAAACTGAAGAAGGTATAATGGGCATACCTTTTTGTTAGATAGAGAGTAAAGAATAATTGAATTATGATACTGGCTGAATTAATAGATGGACAGGTGTGTTTCTTTGATAGAATGGACTTAAAAGACATTGCTTAATAGTTATATAAACAAAGTAATTGATATTAGGTTAACAGGTCCTGGGGCATTTACATGTAACGAGTATCAATACTTTTGAAAGAGTGACTGGGTGTCAATTGGAATTTCTTAATTCTGCTTGAACGGAGTGAGATAAATATAGTTTGACACAATTAATTGAGTAAGAAGCACATAATAAAAACAGATGAAGAATTTCACAGATAAACGTCCAAATTTAGTGTTATATATAAAAAAATTATTTTGATTCAAAAATGTTTATTTAGGTCGGTGATAATATCTTTTGCCTTCGGGAAAAAACACGTCCTCGTGTCCTCGTCTTTAAGAAAGGAAGATCTAATAAATTAAGATGACGAGAACTGTTGATATTGGTACCGTCCGTGGAAGTTGTTGTACATGGCAATGGGGTAAGGACCATGTCCGTTTTGTCTCTCGCATTCAAAAGTGTACTCTAAACTTTCGATTTCTTGGTTCTGGTCTTCGACTTGATTGCGTAGATTTTCAGTCTCTGGAAAATGAGATTTGATTGCGAATCAAAAGGAATTGATTTCTAGATCTTGAGTATCAATTTTGAAGCGGAGACATCTGATTTCTGTGTCTTGTTCGTTATCCGATCCCTTTGCCTTGACATGTTCCGGTCTGTTGCCTTGACATGTTCTGGTCTGTTGCCTTGACATGTTCTGGTCTGTGGCGTGAAGCTGTGTTGTCAGATTCTGGAATTCCTCGGATTGCTTTTGGTTCTTGGTAGAAAGTACTAATACACGGTCTGGGGCCAGTGTATTGTTCTTATTGGCGTTGTTCAGGTCAATGCGAAGGTCAAATATTTCTCGTTGTAATTCTTGTGTGGCTTTCTGTACGGTCTGAAGGTTCGTTTCTACTTGTGAAACTTTAAAAGAACAGGGTTGTTGGACAGATTCGAGCTGTTTCTCTGCTGATTACAAGTTTTGCTCGGTGGTTTGCAGTCTCTGAAGCAGTTCTTTGATCCGGATATTTGAGTTTTTAAGCCGTTGTTTTGTCCTTGAAATTTCACAGCGGAGGGATGAAGTTACGTCCACACATTTGTGAAAAGCAGCTTCTTTAAGACTATGGAATGACAGCTCTCTAAGACATTGTTTTTGGTTGGAGAAAAGCTAAGTTCTGCGTGCACCACGTAATTTTGTTCATTTTGACTTTTTAGCAGGACCTTGGCTCTTTTTGGTTTAATGTCCTTACTGTCCACAGATCAAACACACTGATGGCGGAAAGTTTGTAGAAGGTTTGTTACAGCCATATAGAATTTGTTGATGTCTATGCTGGTCGAAAATAAATACTATCGTTGATATTTGAGGAAATTAAACTTATGGGTAGAATACCTCGCTGGCGTAGTGAAAAATACAACACAAATGAGAACGATTCTTTCACCAATTATTACCCGTCAGATTTTAGTTATAGTTATTAAAGAAATTATTGGACTCTATCCACTGTTTTAGCGCAAACGGGGACGAAGGAATGTTGGTGAGTAATAAAGTAGCGGCGCTGTGGGCCGTAATACAAAGAAAATGGGGAAGGTGCCGTATTCCCTATGGTCTTCCAATATAAAATACAAGAACTGGTAATCAGATTTCCGATTTTATTATAGACGATAGTAACGTTTTTTTGTTTTTGTTTTTTTTTTTTTTTGGTATAGCTGTTGTTTTTGGATATTCTTTTACCCGCTTGATGGATTACGTTACAAATATTGTTTGTGGGTCTCTTTATAAATTTATTTGAATTAAATAAAATAATTAAACAATCATAAATTTATTATGATATGGGCAAATATAAACAGTAAAACTGAAGAACTTTGCTATGGGTATTTGACCCATGAAACTATACTTAGGAAAATTGATGGGGACCCAAAAGCACTGGGTATAAAATGGCATAAGACTTACCCAACCTTAAATGGAGAGCACAAAATGTATAATGGGATGATTACCATTCTGATGGGGTTTTGTGGCTCCATACATGGTTGAGCAGCGAAACACTACTGTCGTTTGTCTGTTTGTTCGCCTGTTTTATACCATTGAGTTGGTAGATGCGAATTATACCACGCGCGAAACGTACGGTACCGCACGCATTGGCGCCATGTTTGAGTTGCAGTGCAGAAAGTTTACACTCGCACAAAAGTAGTGTTTAGGAGTAATTATAAGGTTGTGCATACACCATATGTTGAAATAAAGTCAAAGAATGATGTCTTGGTAACTTTAAGGTGAGTCTGCTTCAGGGTCTTCTCCGTTTATAGTACGGATGATTGTAAATGAGTTCGTTTCATCGAGGAAATTCGAGATTGCATTCGAGATTGCATTGTAAAAGTATAGTAAATGATAAATACAAGTTAACATATAGACACTACAATATGATATCATTCCCGTGACATCTTAGGCATATGAATAAAATAATTCATTTATATATATTATTAAAGAACAGAGATAATAGGACACATGTGTAACACATGTGTAACACGAATAACAATCGACATGAATTTCAACAATAGCTTAACGAGTCAAAATTAGGTCTTAACCGAGTTGGATGTGGCCGATTGAGCATCGGGATTCCAAAGATATAAGGAAGAAGGTATAATGGACATAGCTTTTTGTTAGATAGAGAGTAAGCAATAATTGAATTATGACACTGGCTGAATTGATTGATGGACAGGTGTGTTTCTTTGATAGAATGAACATAAAAGACGTTGCTAAATAATTATATAAACAAAGTTATTACGCAGCACTGTTAAGGCGTACTTCGAAGAAATCAACAGAATATAAACCTGTATAAATACATACCTTTTTAAAATGAATTTTAATTTTGTAAAGGTACTATATTATCTTATGACTTTAACATTTCCTGAAATAACATTGTATACCCCGCTCTGTACTGAATTTGGTTTGGTCACGTTATTTGATAGTCACGTGATAAATGCATGTAATGTGTACTGTATGTAGGTCACAAACAAATTTCAATATCGCAAGGGCATACCCTACTTAAAATTGAAAATTAAAGTAATAGATTGTTTCTACATAACTTGTAGTTTATGGAAAGTGCTGCTGCTTTAAATAGAATTCGCATTTTATTAGTTTAAATTTCAAGTTATCTTGCTAATGTCGAAATATGTGTGACCTTCACCAAGTATTTTATGTATTTATTAAGCTATGCTATCGACTTCAGGAAAGCAGCAGCACTTTTCAAGTTAAGGAATATTTCCGTTATGTGTATTCAAAAAATGGTCAAGATCTATTAAGTGTATGCCCTTGCGAAAAGGCGATTTAATAGCCATTCTCTGTAACCACTTAAACTTTTGTGGCATGCATAGTCACAGATTTTTTTCAAATTTGGCTAGAATTTACCACCTCATAAACTACTCCAAAAAATATTGTTAGATCATATGAATGTTGAGTAGTTACCATGGAAACGGTGTCTAAAGTTGATTTTTTCTGAAAAAATGCAATTTTTGGGAATGTCAATCAATGAAATGCGGCTACTTCAATTCATGTTACTCACAGAAATAAAAAGTATGACATCTGATTTTAAAAGGCATTTAAAAACATTGTTGGTATTCAGTCTATAAATATAAGAAATCTATGATTAAAATAGCAGACATTCATTTAAAAATTGAATTATCTCCCTTTGATAATTGTGAGCTCTTTAGTGCGAGAGATAAAAAAATCATTGGACAAAACTGACTGGAAGTTGTTTACATTATCAACATGTATCCTGGATTTCAAGTAAAATCAAGTGTTTTTTTCTGTTTATTTAATGTGCATACAAATTTTAACCTCTTTGTTTATTTCCTGCATGCAAAAGAATAATTTTGATGAGTGAACAGTGGCGAAATGTAAAAAAACCCACATGGTACAGGAAATCAGCTCTGATTCATTCATGATATTGAAGCCTAAGCCTCAAGGTCTTAGGAGTTTTAAAATGGAGATAAAAGATAAACTTGAGATATCAGAATTATATTGAATTGGTTGTAAGAAGAGGTACAATGTCTCAGTCAGAGTGATATATTATAATGAATACAGCCTTGGAAAGTCAGTGCCTTTTTAAAACAAATGTGAAAAAAAAAACTGAATTATAATGTGAGAGAACTAGGCTATTGATTTTACCTAAATAATTAAAGTCAAGCTACATTTACATGTTTGTACAGAACTGGAAGTTGAAGTTGAATATTGAATGATGTATGTAAGTTGATGTCTGTCATTAAAGGGATGACCATTTGATGCGGGGGGGGGGGGGGGGGGTTACAGATTTTAGAAACTAAAGTCCGTTCTTGAAAATGTTGGAAATAAATAATCTGTCCTCAACTGGCAGGAAAATAAATAATCCATCTTTGATAAGTGCTACAACCTCCAACCCAAAGGCACTTGTTTCGGTAATAATTTTTAACCCGTATTATAATAAGTATTATTATTATAAAAAAATAATAAAAAAAATTATTCCCGAAACAAATGCCTACGCCCCCCCCCCCCCCCATTCCCTTGGGGCGGGGTCGATTGTTTATTTTATTTTCAGACTTTTTTCAGTGAAGCAAAAAATGCATAATCTGTCCTGGATCATATTGGAAATAAATAATCTGTCCTTCAATTCCATGAAAATAAATAATCTGACTCGGAAAAAAATTTTCCGCCCCCCCCCCCCCTTCTGAATCAAATGGTCTTCCCTTAACCAATAGTCAACGCAGTTATATTATGCAGTTTTAAACAGAATTTATGTCATTCGTAATTTACAATTTTTATATGATGAGTGTTTTCACTTGATAGGATTTGCTACATTTAAAATATAAACTGATACTCTTTACACCCTCACCCTAAAATTAAAGAACGTAAAAGTATATTTTATCTCTATTTAAAGGCTACATGTAGAAAACAATCCACACCTAAAAACCCTGTTTTAGTGAGGGATGTAACAGAAAACTCAATCTTTTTAATACTACTGTTTGCCCTAATCTGTATCTGATTCAGAAAAAAAGAGAGAAAAGTTATCTGTGTATATTTCAGATTTGAACTTTTTATTTAATGACTTTGAAAATATTTACAAAGAAATTGATAATGTTCCTGATCCAAGTATTTTCTTTAAGGGAATTAATGGTCTTTATCCAAAAAAAAAAAGAATTAAAAAAAATTGTTAAGGTCAGTAATGAAAATGTTTTGTTTTGTAATTGATTCCTTTCGACCAGTGAAAATTATACTTTCAATTTTTTTTAAAGGGGGGGGGGGGGGTGTTTGCATAGAAATACAAATTGTCTGAATCATATTTAAAGTTATCATTTTTATCAAGTTTATCATTTCTCTAGACTAAGAAAAATGTAGATTGAACCTTGCAGCAGTAAAATTAATAGTAAATCTGTGTAGCTGAATTTTATTGATAATGAAAACATAAATAAATTTCGACAAGCCCCCCACCCCTTTCTACCCAAAGAAAAAAGATCATAAAATTAAACACAAAAAATCTAAACTCGGGAATGGGGGCGGGTTGGGTTAATCACTTATGAATGAACCGCTTTCTTTCATATATATATATATATATATATATATATATATATATACATATATATATATATATATATATATATATATATATATATATATATATATATATATATATATATATACATATACATATACATATATATATATATATATATATATATATATATATATATATATATATATATATATATATATATATATATATATACGCTTAATGTTTCACAAGGAATCTGTCAATCATCCGTGTTTTTCTTACAATTATGACTCTTACCAATTTATGTGGGGTAAGTGTTTTTACATGGTTCCTGGAAGGGATAGAGTAAGTCCTGGTCATTGGTTACTTTATCATGTTCATTTTAAAAAATGAAAACCATAGGAAGAAGGCAGGGACAAATTATTTTCAATATTTTCAAGGACTCAAAGTTAAATGCTATACTAAAAAGCTAATTCGGAGAAGCTGTGTCCCCTGCTTAAGGAAAAAATAGCATGTACGGATCTTGAGGGGTGGGGTCGGAGGATGGTGCGGTTGGGGGGACGGGATACTTTAAGAGTTGCAGGCGGGACCAAAGGGAGTTGTGATATAAAATTTCATTGCAAAAGCTTAAAAGCTTCTTGAGATATCGCACGGAAATGAAAATTTTACACACAAACAGAATGTATAAATTTTTGACCTTTTGAACTCGAAATCAATAGTGGTCTTCTTTAGGCCATAAGGAGTTTCAGTGTAAAATTTCATTGCAAAAGCTCGAAGTTTTTGAGATATTGCGCGGAAATAAAGTGTTAAAACAGACAGAATTTATGAATTCATGACCTTTACCTTTGACCTTAAAATCAATGGGGATCTTCCTTAGGCCACAGGGAGTTGTTATATAAACTTTCATTGCAAAGACTCAAAGGCTTCACGAGACATCGTGCAGAAACGAAAGTGTTGCAGAATGATAGACTGACAGACGGATAGACGTCAGACAGACCTAAATAAATATCCCCCACTTTAAGTGAAAGCAGGGGACAAAAAGGCAAATTTTATATACCATTGTGTCCTTGAACTTTGACCTTCTGTCCGTATTTACCAATTCATGTGATGCTAGTTACATGTATTGTCAACCAGAACTGTAATTTTGTTTATTCATAATTATGTTGTTTAAAACACAAGTATTAGTTATGGCATTGAAAAAATGTGCTTAGTTTCCTTACTTTTCCATCTAAATCGAGCCATTTTGACCTTGACCTTTGACCTTTTGTTATGAAAATCGATTTTTTTCTTTGTTTTTGCTATTGTGTACTACATGTACAAATTTGGTTTTAATCCATTTTAAAATACTCAGGTATTTATATGGAAACTGATAGTAGATACCTATTGCCCTTGTCTGGAATTCTTAAAAAAAGCATTAGTTTGTAACCATGGTAACATGAAAACAAGATATGAATACCAAGTGGTTCTTTGCAGTTTATATTACAACTATATATGGACTTTCAAACCAATGTATTTATTTTTTCCAGTATGTCCGCAAAAATTTATACCAGGCTTTTCAAAAGAGCCTAAAATCTACAATTTTTCCTTAGAAAAATCATACTTAAAAAGGGGGGATATTTTTTCTATGAGGTTAAGTTATTCAAATACTAGAAATTATCTAAAGAACTATAAAAATAATGTATTTTGACAAAAAGATAAAGTCATGTAAATATCTTGTTGTATTAAAGACTTTTAATTAGTCAAAAATGGTCATTTTTCATCAAAATTTAGCATTTTTTAGGCCATGAAAAATGTATGTTGGTTGCCATGGTAACCATGGACCATAGCAACCATTTTATTATGAATTTTAGTTTCATACATCATTATAGGAATGTGTGCCAAGTTTCATAAAAATCCAAGACCTAGCGTGCCACACTCCCTATATAAGAGTTTAAATGCTCACAGAGAATGGCTATTAATGAGGCACCTCGGCGTGAAACATGCACACCCTGTAGACAAAAACACGGTAGAATTAATACAATACATTCTCTCGATATTTTTTAAGTAATGGCACTAAACACACGTTTCAGATTTGTATTAATGGTCTACCTAAGATTTGCAACTAATAGTCTGTTTAATAATAAAATGCATTTTTCACTGTGAAAAAATTACTTGATCCGCCTCTCACTGCACATAAAATGCGTCAAACTTTACCACGATGACGTCATGTCGACAAGTGCATTACGATCAGTGACTTGTTTATATCTTGCTGTGTGGGATTTAACTAGCAACAAAAATGAATGCAGTGGTAAGTTTTGATGTATTTCATTACTCTTATGCAGTTTAGATTCGCAGATTATTTCATTTTATGTTATTGTGAGGAATTGCTATATTTGTGTGATGTCACAGTACACTTTTCCCATATAAATTAGGCCCCGCCCCCTTTATGCAGCCTTAACAGAGCTGCGTAATATAATATTAACAGGCCCTGAGGCATTTACACCTAACGAGTATCAATACTTTTGACAGAATGACTGAGTGTCAATTGAAATATCTAAATGCATAAAGTGAAAATGTTCAATTATTTCATTGGTTGAAATGTTGTTCAAGGCAAGGGAGATAATTTTTTGGTGATGTATTTTTCATAAGACATTATATTCTCAAGTTTTCTATCTTTAAAAAAAATGACAAAACGAACGAAAGGGAATAGGAAAATGACACTTTTATTTTTTAAAGCAGGTATTAAAAAGTGTTTCTTAATTTTCATGGTTAACAGAAATTGAATGCAAACATTAGAATTTATATTTATTCTTTTTTTCTTTGTTTCTGCTCTGTCTTTTCTATGGTAAGAAGGAAAGAAAGGAAAATAAACTCCAAAACTCTATTTCATGTGAGGAGGGTGCAGTTTATTCATTTTCTTCATTTTTTGTTAGTCAAAGACAGATTATTCATTTTCAACATATTTGAGGACAGGATATTTATTTCTGAATTCTGCCAGCATCCCCCCCCCCCCCCCATTGTGCCTGTATCAATTGCTGTTCCCTTTAAAAAAATTGTTGACGATACACAAAGCCAAGAACTATTTAGAAATAATGCAGCCTGATATTCGAATGCCAGTTTACTGTTTAAGGTAGTTGCTAAAGACTACAAGCTTTATTTAAAAAAAAATACTTGTTTGTATACCAATTCTAAAAAAAAATCGGTTTTTGAAGAAAAATGGCAAGCAGGATCAGCGCCAAGAAAAGAAAGAAAGAAAACAGCTACCAGAGGTAGTTTTATGTACATTGAACATGTTGAAGACAAGCACAGGAAGAAACAGGACCTTTTAGTTAAAGCGGAAAGACGGTTTTCAGTTACTTTTTAGAGGCCATTCAGTTACTGAATGGCAGGTACGTTTCAGTGACCTTTCAGTTACCTGTTCGGCACAATTCAGATATATTTCAGTCATTATTCATCAAATACATTTCAGTCGTCTTTCAGTGACCTTTTAATCATCTTTATGTGACCTTTCCGTCGTCTTTCAATTACCTTTCGGTCGTAATTCACCGATTTTTTCATCGGCTTTTCATTAGCTTTTCAACAATTTAATAACATTATTCACATCTTTAAATGCGTTTCTGTTGTTCTTATTGTGATAAGATTAATCAAGTACGTCGAATTGATAATGGTTAAATGCTCCAATATCTTTAACTTGTTTACTTTAACGTTGAATTGTGATTATGAGCTATAAAATATATGTCTAAATCTAATTTTTTTTCATTATTAAAAATTACAATTCAACAAATTCAATATGATTTTCGAATTTCTAATTTGTTGCATAAAAAAGAAATAAATTTTTTCAAATGATGAAAAATAATGATCCAATTTTCGTACAGTGCAGGGAACTAATTTTGTTACATAAACCAGCATCAGCATAAGTATTAGTAGCATCAGGATCGAGCTAGCATCAACATTTAAAAAAACAGCATTACCAGGTTCAGAATCAGCAAGCAAAGGATAGAATTAGCATAGCTAGCATTGACCTAGATTTAAAAACCAGCATTGACCTACTTAAAATCAGGATTATGCTGGTTTACTAATAATACAGATTCGTTTTTCACAAAACGAAACAGCAGGTAGCTATTCTTTTTTCAGTCGGGAACAAATACGAATAATGTATTTCTTGCGGTTAAATTATTCAATACAATCTTAAGATAAATATTAAATTAATTTAATAGCAATAATCCCGCGATATTTTTCAATCTGAATCAGCTTATCACCAAACGTCCTCTGGATAATGAAGTCCACTGCTGAGGCCTCGCCACGGCTTGATGTTATTGAAATTGGTGATAAAGGGGTAAGTAGTAAACTTGGTCAAGAAAAATAAGTTTTATAATACAATAAAAGTATGATGTTTGGTGTAACTATTTACTATGATTTTTATTGGGTTTTATGTGCATACACGTACTATTAAAGTAATTCACAATCCGAATTTCCTCTAAATTGACGGAAGCCAGAAATAAAAGTCGCAGTGCCTTTGATAAAATAATCATAGAGGTGTATTGAACAAAACCTAATAATTAAACCAAATAATTGATTTTCTATTATTCACAGCATTAAACGAATCTGGATTAAATATTTTTAATGCGGAGGTTCTTAAATTTTATAAAAACATGTGCAGATAAATTTGTGTATGTACCAGAAAAAATTTCACTTTCAAGTAGCTAAAAAATAATTATCATACATAACACAATAGCATATATGGGAGAGGATCTATGCATGAAAATACATTCATTTTAAAACTTTTACACTACATATTCTTTTCATTGTTTGATGAATTGCATTATTCATCATAGTGGTACAAATTTGTGTAAACTAATTTGTATAATTGTCATGGTATGTAGAATTTTATTTTAAGTACTTGAATCCATTAATACCCTTGCAAATAAGATCTCAATTCAATTAAATACACCAGATTTTATCAACAGAAGTCTATAAATCATTATCTGTGTTTTTCCCAAATTAAGTTTTGCAGGATTTAAAAAAGAAAAAAATAAGATGATCAATGAATAAATCTTAGCTTCTTTGTATAATGTACTTTTATCTTTATTATAGCTCTTTGTGGAAGAACATGAGGGTACTTCATAGAAATGGAGTGCTATGAACAGTCTGCAGTTTGTTGTTTCAACACCCCACATGCGAATCTTTTATTCATATGGAGACACCAACACTTGCCGGTGAAGGGCTGCAAATTTAGACCTGTACGCGACACTTAGGCCTTTAAGCAGGGAGAAATCTTTTTCGTGCCAGCACCTTCTGCGACACTGGAACTGGGTTTATATGGTCTCATCCAAAGGACTGGGGCAATCTACGGTGATGTCCGAGAATGATGATTCAAAGAAAATTCTGTTTGGAAAATGATTTTTTTTTTTTTATAAAAAAAGAGAAATGTTCTTGATTCCTAAAAGTAGAGGGCATGGACAGTATAATGTAATGGTGAAAACTTACAAAAAAACAGTTTTTCAAGAAAGTGAACTTGTTGAAAGAAACTTTGCTGGTGGTCAAGAAAAAAGCTTCACTTTTTCATGCAAACACCATTCTATTTAGTTGACTTTGTGGACATAAATTTATCAAACAAGTGAAAAGGCAGTGAATATGGGACATGAATTGTAAAACTATTAATCTGATTATTCCATCATTACACCATTTCAAAAAATTCTGAAAGTTGTTATGGGACATTTTGTGATTCCATTTATTATCAATTATAATTTGGTTAAGTTGAATTGGCACTGACTATAAATGAATTGCAATTTTTAGACAGTGGGAATATTGTTTTTATTGCTTCCATGAACTTAAAATTTTAAATGTATACTGTGTTGTTCTACAATAAACATAAAATAACTTTTATTTTGTCCCCTACTTCAAATATATTGTGCCTTACAGCACAATTTGCTTCTAAGGAGTGGTAGAAGAAAAAATTGGAAAAGATGATGTAAGAGTTTGTTATATTTTCAGAAACTGAACATTTTACCAAGGTGGTACACATCTAAAAAAGAAAAACTGATCGAAAATTTTACTGTAAATTTCATATATTAACAATCTGTAGCGATCTATGTGAGCGGATCAAAGGATCTGATTTTAATCAGATTGATATATTAAGGTTTTAATTTTAAAATTGTGAAATTTGTTTTGAAATGAAGGAGAACAGTTTTAATGTTACATCATCAAGGTGAAAAGATATTTGGCTAGCATCAAACTCTAAATCTATGGTACACCGTAGTATAATAAGTGAATGATTTAATCCACTGGCTTAAACAATGAGGAAAATGTATCTATACAATATGTACCATTATGTAAGAGAAGAAATATCTATACAGTAAAACATGGTTATAACGAACATGCTATAATGAATTCATGCTGATGGCGAAATGATTTTCATTTTCTGTGGTTTTCAAATCCATTGGAAAATAAACATATAACAAATCAAAACTGTTTATCCCAGGCATTTTGCTGTAAGCTTATTTTTCTCTATTTGAATGATAAGTTACTTCATTCTAAAATGCCCTACATGATAATGTGTTATCCCCCATATTCAGTCTCTTAATGCAGATTATGGAATTTTCCAGTTAACATTTTAAATGGAATCCAAATAAAGAAATGTTATTATTTCAAGTTTAAATGTATTCAGATGTCAATGAATGGGGACATACCGGTATTACTATTTTTGTCTATACAACTCATTAAAGCTGAACATGATTCGTAAAAGAAATTTATCCGCCATTTTCGATTGGACTCTCGCTATATCTGAGGGACCCTATATATAGGGCCGCTTATTTAGTCACTGGTCAGTGTAATCAATCGTCACCGGTGTAGACGGACGTATGCTATATAGCACTCTGTAGCGATAAAAAATAACTGTTTACTTCTAATGCAGGATAGTAATATACCAAAGGGACTTACAACAGTTGTACAGGTCGGTGCAGTATACAAACAAACACTAATACACGTAACTGCAATAAAATGCAAACAAAGGCAATGCAAGATAACCAGCACGAACACGGGTCGCCATTCCACGCCGATACCTTTGACAATAAAGCAGTCAGGTGTAACGAATGTGAAAAGTATACCCTGGTGCTGATATCCTAGATAGTAATATCGAAAACGGTGTATGCCTATTGACGAGTCGTGTTCAGCTTTAACCTTGGCTTTACTCAGTATTTAACCATTACATGTATAATATTCCATTCACTTACCTAGTACACAATTCTTAGCTCAAATACTGTATATATACTCTGTATAGCGTAAGCAAGTATATCCAACTCAAACTTTAGTGAAAAGTAGGAACATCAGTGAATATTTAACCAGTCATGAATTAGTGTTTCAGTTTTTAAGTTGGGGTGTAAGTGATCAAAAATTTTATTTTTTTTTTAGAGTATTCATAAAATAAAGGATTGCATATACTTCAATAAGAACACTACATGTAACAGAAATATTGCCTGTCTTCATCATCTCAGGGGCAGGGATGTTAGTGTTATCAAAAAATACCAGGGGTATTATTTTTTAATGTTTTTTTTTTTTTTTTTTTTTAAATATGTACTACAAACCCAACTTGGACATAGAATTTTATATATACATGTATCTCTCTATTAGTACCTAAAACATCACACTACTGTAAAATATATGTGTTTATTTATTTGACAAAATCAATTCTGTGGACAATCATATGAACAGTTTTAAGACTGTACAAAAGAGCAGGCATGTATTTGAATTTTCATACATCTCATATGTAATCACGTACAATACATAAAACACTTGAAGTCCACGTTAAATTCTGTTCATTACTTTTTAGATTTACATGGGGGATAACGTCTTAAAAATGTACATGTATGTGATCAATGACTTTGGCACGCTTCATCACACAGGTTTTAATGCAACTGTCTGATTTACAGAAGTTGATTATTAGTTCTTGGCTTCTCACTATTTTTTCAAATAGAATCTCATCAGCTGGATTTAGGTCCAAAGAGGATGCCAGCATATCTAAATCATTCTTCAAAATATTCTTTATTTGCCATCAATCCCTGGTGGACTTACTCCAGTGTTTACTGTCATTGGCCTGAAAAATATGTAATATTAGGTCATTACAGTGCAGGGAACTAATTTTGTTACATAAACCAGCATCAGCATAAGCATTAGTAGCATCAGGATCGAGCTAGCATCAGCATCAGCATTTAAAAAACAGCATTACCAGGATCAGCATCAGCAAGCAAAGGATAAAACCAGCATTGACCTACATAAAATCAGCATTATCCTACTAGCATCAGAAAATCAATAAGTTTTAATTCAGTAAAAAATTAAAAAAGAAAGAAAGAATATTGGTTAAAGTATTCACATTATTAATACATAGTGAGATATTATGATCAAATAATTGTAAAAGGCACTTTTATTGCTTTAAACGGCAATGCTGAAATTCATTATCTACTTCCGGTAGCATGATGCTACTTCCGGTAGCATTGACCTAATTATAAAACAGCATCAGGATAAGGATTACTAGCATTAAATCAGCAAGCAAAGGAAGCATTCAAATCAGCAAGCAAAGGAAGCATTCAAATCAGCATCGATGCTGTAACAAAATTAGTTTCCTGCACTGTATTTAATTTAAAAAGTTTATCAAAGTAAATTAAATTGATTAATTTTAACTTCTCTTCTTGCATGGATATCAACAAACAATCTTCCAAAGAAAATCTGAATATAAGTTTTGGTTGGAGATTCTCAAATTTCATATAATTAAGAAACTCATCCTTGAATTATTTTAACTTTCAAACAGGCTGCTTAAATAATAAAGTTAAAAGGTTATTGCTTTTCAATTAAAATAACTTTCCATATTTAGAAAGTGCAATCAATTCTGAGTAAAAATATACTAAATATGTCTTATTTCAACGAAAAATAAAAAAGTTAGAGGCAAATAAGTGACCCCACCTATTATCGGTCAACCACCTTAACACCATATTCTTTGTGTTACTTAAAAAATGACCAACTCCTACAATCCAAAAGAAACTATTTCTTATCAAAACAGTGTTTAATGGTAACTTTGATCAATTTCAAATGCAGAGCTCTGCATATAAAAAATTCAATAAGAATTGCATGCCTTGATGAAATGTACTCACATGTAACACATACTCTCCTATTTTTGATGTTTTGAGAAATCCCATTTTACCTCTTAATTGCTTGAATTTATACATCTATAGCTTGTTTGCATTGATTGATTAGGGTTTAACGCCGAGTCGGCAATATTTCAGCCATATTTCGGTATAGCTCTTTCGCAGAAAGAAAAGAAAACCTAATCTGTTTTTCAGGATATTTATTGTAATATACAAAAACCCCTCTTGCATCAAAGGTTCAAGAAGAAGTGCCGTGGAAATTGCAGTTAACTACCCTACCCCTCCAACCATTACCTGATTCTATTGAAAATATACTGTGGAAATCTGATTTTCCTGACTGTCCTTTTTTCTGAGTATATAACATTCAATTTCAACATATCTGAATGATCAAATACATGCATTTGATTCCCCTGAATATTTAAAGTGATCATCCTGTCCTTACTTGGCATTTGTGAGTAAATTTCAGGTGCCTAGTAGAATCCAATAAATAATGAAAAGTGTAAGTTCTATCACATTATAGAAGACAAATGAGGGGGAAAATGAAGGGGAGGGGGTATTTTTTCATGTAATCAACAACAGTAAAATGGGTCTAATTTGAAAAAAATATTAAAGCACAGCAATTCTTTGAATAAATGTGGTTCTGTAAACTGATATTTTTGCATACTGACTCATTCTTTTTTTTTTTTCAAAATAATGATATTTAGTGAAATACATGTAAAAAAGAGTAAGTTAACTTTATGTAATTTCAGTGATATCGCAATAATTAAGCCCCTTTAATTTTAATTAATACTGTCTAAGTAATTGCATCAAAATGTGATAAAAATATATGTGACAGTGCCCAAACTATTATTTTCAAACAAATGAATTTTTCTCAGAAAAAAATTGCCTTAAAAAGTCTTTGAAAATGTATACTGGGAAAGGTTTACCCCCCTTGTGTTTAAGTCTCTCTACCTAAATGAATAAGAGTCAAATAAAAGGAATATGGTGAGTTTTGAAAATTGCAATAAATTGATCAATAAACTTACATGTATTTAGAGAAGAATTAGACTAAATCACATATTTCTGAAAATTCGTGTTTTCTTGAAGGTGGCAGAGGATAGTTTTTTTAAGTGCCAAACATGTGCCGAGGGGGTACACATATACATGCGATCCATAAAAACATGTACATGGGGACAGTTTTCCAGGGGCTTATTAATTACACTTCATATGCCCATGGCTCACAAATTAGGTCAACAAATTACATGTAATCTGCTTATTAGAGTGCACATGTACCAAAAATGCACCTGGGGACTCCCCAAATTTTGGATTGTTTTTCCAAGATTTGGGCCTGACTCGCACCCATACAACCCACCCCCAGGCCCGAGCGAGCAGGATAGAACACCCAGTAGTCTGTAAATCAATGCAAGCCCTAATAAAAATTCACCAATTGATATGGGGCCATTCACCTTCCCTCTGAGATACACACCTTCTTCTAAGGCCTACTGCTTTTCAGCTGAATTTCCATTGCAACCGACCACGTGTCTTAGTTTCGCATTTACAATTCTGTATATGATAAGCGTCATAGTGACACCAACATGTTGCACATCATTTTTTTCAGCACGCACTCTGCTACACTGCAAATGTGTCCCATAATTCTTTTAATCATTTTTCTACATAAAATATCACATCAAACAAGGGATATCTCAGTTTTTTAAAGAAATTTGACAGGGTCTTTAGTACGAAACTATCTCCTGCCACCTAAGACCGCAAGGGTAAATTCCGTAACCACACTTTTGTTTAAGAGTTGACTTCTAGATTTGGTAGACAGGCCTTGCCTGTCTGATATGCACAATATACATGAATGTACGAAAGAGACAGGCAATACCAGTCTATAGATTTGGTCACGAGTTGACATACTAGGTTTGAGTGGACTTGGTTATCAGTCGGTCAGGTTATGTATTGACTTGATACCATGTGAATTAACTACAGAAGACTGCATTTGAATCTCTAAAAAAAAAAAGCATACATTTAATTCTTTCCCAGTTGTAAAAATTGACCTTTAAAATCACATGGGTTTAAATGCCTGAATCGCTGAGAATTTTGAGTGTTTATTTATTTGTAAATCTGTTTCACATCAACCTTATATAATCTGATAATTAAAAAAAAAAACATTGTTTACATACCCTCTGAGTCATGGTAGTGTACTGATGATCTGATGGTTCCTTGGAAAACGGCTTTTACAATTTAAAGTATAATATTTTTGCTGAAAAATTAGAAGGATAATCCTACTTCGGTAGCATTACTAGCATTGGCCTAGTTTTGAACCAGCAAAGGTAGCATCAGGGTAAGGATCAGATCAGGATCAGGATAGGGATAACTAGCATTAAATCAGCAAGCAAAGGAAGCATTCAAAATCAGCAAGCAAAGGAAGCATTTAAATCAGCATTGATGCTGTAACAAAATTAGTTCCCTGCACTGTATCAGAATTTAATTAATTGACATAGAATTGTCTTATTTTTTTTTTTCTGTTAAATGCCTAAATCAGTGATAATTATCTTCAGAAGCTTATTCATTTTCAGAATTTCTTAAACGGATGTTAAACAATAAGTCAGTCTTAAAAAAAAAATCGGTCGAAGTACTCTTAATATAAACAAGAAAAAAGGTTTTCTAATTTTTTTAGTCGTAATGTATAGATTTTATTACTCTTAAGCCCATCTTTTACACTCTCTGGCGGTTAGTTTCCATGGAAATATCTCGTACTGAAGTAGAAGAGACACAATTAATTATTTATTCCTCTAGTGGAAGAAACCTGATTTTATAAATTTTGTTTCTTAATTGTTAAAATCACACGATATTTTATTTTTTAAAAGATGTTTTAAAATTATTTTACATAATTTTCTAGATTTGAGAATTTACAATGTTCTCCAATGTGAAGATGAAGATTTATCTTGAATAATTTCTTTAAAAAAAAAACAAAAAAAAAAAGCAAAAAAAAAAAAAAAAAACCAAGTGCCCGTTGCCGCTAATTGTCATCACTCTGATAAGAGATGTATATCTTATTAGTCTGCAACTCAAATCCGCGCAAATAAACATAGAATATACATAATGTATACAAAGTATATACACATCGCCACAACAGGTGAACTAGGTGTCCCAATTCAAGTGGCATTCAGTTACCATTCCGTCGACTGAATGGCGTAATTTTATCATGTAAAGGTGAGTTGGGCTGTATCAAGCTTCTCGGTCATTGTTATTTGGACAAGCAGTAAATTATTTTTATAATCATAATATTGGCAAATATCTTGTGAATGTCATTACATGTAAGGACCAAATGTAAAAAAAAAAATCATCTAGATCACATGAACAGGGTACATATATACAGTTTTTTGTTTGTTTGTTTTTTGTTTGTTTGTTTTGTTTTGTTTTGTTTTGTTTTGTTTTTTTTTTTTGGGGGGGGGGGTAGTTTCCCCTTTTTGACCATTTTACCTTAAGTTCACTTTCAGGGTATGTCATTTATTATGGCCCATTCCTCATGTTAAATGACTTGCAATTACATGTATTTCATAATAACCTTTACACACTATAAAAAATTTATGCATTCTACATGATTTAAATAATAATAAACTTTTGAGCATGACGATCTACCTACACGGTTGTATGTATTGCTTTATGATGAATGTTGTATATGCAGATGATTTGGGGTGTACTCGTTGTTGGCGGCCATTTACCACTTTTGTAATGATCTGCAATTAATTCATATAACAGCCTTCTTTACACTCTAAGCACTTTTACACACACTGTATACATTTAAAAAAAATGTATTCCTTTATATAATTATGCTCTTCTTAGAGCTTAAACTAGCTTCAGATTTGAATATTGTATACAAATTTAAAATGACAAATATTGACCATATATGAATATTTCTATTCAGAAAGTAAGTAGATGTAAATAAAATTAATTAAACAATTAACAACACTCTATCTTCTTCATCTTTCAATAAAATTCATACTTTGAATGTTGATGACAGTTTTATCGTAATTAACATGATTAAGCCCTATGATACAGCTCTACAAAAAATACCAAATACTGCTCAAAATATTAGTCATTTATTTCTTTTTTTTTTTACTAGTTGTATATACACTGAATAAAAAAAAAAAGATTTACACCGTATTGCTGAACTTTTCTTTTTCAGCAATACGGTGTAAATCTTTTTTTTTTTTTTTTATTCAGTGTATATACAACTAGTAAAAAAAAAGAAATATATTATTAAAAATATAGTTAAAATAAGTATACGAACAACTATGTATTCTAAATCCATGTTTCATAAAGGAGCCCCTCTCCCAAAATATATCTCTTTTACAGGTCATTCACTAGCCTAAAAAAATTATAATAAAACCCATGACAACAATTAATATGTGCCAAACGTTCCTATCCGATTATATTAACATTAAAGCAGAGGAATTAAGATGTCCGACAGTTGAACTGTCAAAATAAAAAAAAAAGTTTTCACCCGCAAATTCCCTAGTAAACGTCTCTCTTGTACATGTGTCATTAAACATAGACGGCCATTTACGATGATAAATATTCATGTATATGTAGACTCCAAATATCCGGTATAAAATAGAAAAAAAAACACCAAAAAACACATTAAAACGGACTTGCATATATAACACCTCACATTATGATGGTACTAGTACATTCTCGCAACAAATATGACATAACATGATTGAAAGACCAAATTCAATCAAAGACGGAAATCAAAACTGAAAAGAAAAAATGTGTCGATCGTGTTAACTTTGTGAAGGGCTTGGAGGGGGTGTATCCTCTGCAAGCGCCAGCGGACAAAGGATCATTCTCTATAAGATCGTTTTGCGGCCTACAATGACTTCAAATTTTCAAATAGTATTTTTTCCCTTAAAAACTGCATGAGTCAGTAGGCTAATGTTCCAATTTAATGATAAATGTTGATTGGTTAATGATACAAAAGTATTTGTTATGATATAGGGTCACAAAGTAAGGTACTATCGGTCCGTATTAGCATTAGGGTAATGGGAAAACTCAAGAGGGTTGGTGTGTTAGGTAACTCCTACACATGTCATAACCACCTTTAACCAACACCAAAATTTGCATGTAAACTTCTTATGAACATAAAAAGTGACTACCAAATTTATTTATCAACTTGGTTAAAGGTGGTTATGACATGTAAATAAAAACTTTTCGCTTCATTTTTACGATATTTGCAGGAAAAGCTAACTACTCAGAATGAAGGATATCAGCTAATGTAGATTATTTCTTATTATAAACTTCCACTTAGAGTACATGTTTCTATTGATTTACTAAGAATTAATATAAGCCATGCATGTTTATTCAAAAAAGGTAAACTTTTTACTAAAAAAATCTAAAATCAAAGGACTGAAATAGCTGGTTGTTATGAAATTATGTGAAGACAAGTCTCATTGAACTATCTGCTAGAAATAAAGATTTTTTTTATAGACTATAAGGCATGAATATAAGTTACTTGTTATAATTATTATTATTTATAAGGATAGTTTAGTTTATCTATGCTACTTCTTTGTATTTGTATTTCCTTAGGAGTACTGCATATTTGTTATTAGTTCTAGAAAAGATAAAAGCTATTTTTGTTGTAGCGGGAAGATGCATTTGCTATTTGTGTTATAAACTTAATTTTTCTATGGGTACACATGTAACTTTTATAGATAGAGAATTACTGATGGGATGGTTTCATAATGGAAAATCTCGCCTCGACCTTTCAGAAGGACACTTTTCCGTATGAGTGACATAGGATCCATGTATTTTGTTAACTGGGTGTTGAGAGGACTCAATCTATTCATCACACTTCTTTGGTAGCATCAATATAAGTTATGAGAACAGTAGTTCTGTCTTAGAAAATAAAACGCCAAGGAGGAAAGGGGTTACTAAATGTCACGTGATTGATAATTGAATGTTGCTTTACGTCATTTTAGAATTTTTCACCCAGATAAAGAGATCATCCACTTAAGGTGAAGTGTCACAATTTTGATTTATGCATGGTTTCAGTATTGACTAACACCTACCGTGGGACAGGACCTCCTTCTTTAAGATAATATCCAAAAGACCTATGACTTTTACTTTCAATGCTGAGGACTTAGCAAAGGAACTGTCACTACCCGTGTTAAACACCTTAGTTCTTGACGCAGCACAGAAAGAGAATTTAATCCTCAGGTTTCAAGAGTGCGAAAGGAGTGTCATCTCTTACGGTCCATTTTGTACCTGAGATGTAGAACTCTGTTAGTTCATGGATATACTAAAACTTCTGATATGCGTAGTGGAAGGAACTGTTGAAAATCTACTCTATTTTATGGAGTGCCGGGGGGGGGGGGGGATCGACTTTTATACATACATTTGTGTATTATAGTTTATATAGCATTTTAAATTAAATATATTGTTTTACATGCGTAATTAAATTGAATCAAAGCAACTCTTACAATGTTATTTCATTTTACGTCGATATATATATTTTTAATACAACCGTTCTGAGTTTTATGTACTGACTATTAACATGTACTTGCATTAATATTTTCATCCTGTAAATTAATGAATTCTTTTTTTTTTTTTTTTTTTTTTTTTTTTTTTTTTTTTTTAGCAAATGTAGACCATATTTTATAAATTACAACTTAATTTTGATTTAATCACAAACAAAATTCATTCATTGCTTTAAACATTTGATACACAACTTTTATAGTTCAATAGAAACTTAGAAATCTCATTTCTTGCATGGGCATTTTAAGCGTAAAATAGGTACCACATCTATAGAAATAATACACAATTACAATTTAAACATATAAGAAATAATACTTTTAATTAAATGCTAATTAAACATTTTGCAACATCATACGAGGTGCATTTTGTAAAGATTTACATTTAAAATATGCAAAATGTGAATGCATCAAAATTCTTGCCATAAAAAAATATCTTTAGCCTTAAATTAAACAATCTTTGCTTTTATTACTTAAGTCTGATATGTTTCCGACATAAATAAACAATTTTTTATCATTTACATCTAGAAACATGCATAGAAACTTGATGTAAATAGACCTACCCTCAATTTTTCTTTACTTGACGGCCGTTTGTGATCTTTAAATCACGCGACTTAGGTGATCGATGTTGAAAAACAAACATCAAAATCATGAAATACAATGATTAAAGTTACATAAAATCACGTTTTAAGTGATTTTATCGTAGGCCGGAAAATGGCCTTATAGAGAATCATCCTTTAATTGTTAAACTACCACATGTCTGGTATTAATGCAAGCAGTTAATCTAGATTATTTGAACCAGTATCTTTCTGTTAAAACGGGTAGATGGAATTGCACTCAAGAAATGAGTAATTTGAAATATGCGAAAGTAAACAGATATGAAATGAATTTCATAATAGAGTGTTCAGAGAGTAATGATTTGAGTAATATGTAAATAGATTGTTTGAGAACTTTGTTCTGATCTAAAGCCCACGAATTTTTGAAGTTATGTACTCAAAAATACCGAAAATGTTATTTAAAACCGTGCACATTAATTTAATTCCTAAATTAAGAATAATTATGCTTTCGAAAAAAATGTTGATCCGTATAACAACCATATAGATATGGCCGACCTTTACCTTCTCTCAAAGTCTCAGGTGTCGTCACGCCGGCTGGCGACGCTGACCCCCCCCCCCCCTTTTCCACTTTTTTTTTACAGCTGAAAATGATATTCTTCTCTTGAAAATTTTACATGTATGTGGTATTTATTCGAGTTTTAGTTTTTCAGTTAAATTAATAGACACACTGTTCTAGTAATTATAAAGCATGCGTATCCAAGAATGTCAGCAAGTCTAATTTACATTAAATTGTACAAAACAAAGCTGTTATTTTATTTAAAAATGGGGTAGTTAAAAGAAATTCCATGTCAATAAATCCTGTCTGATTTAAATTTCGGATGAACTCAATAAAAGCTTGGTTTATGTTTATAACAGATGTTTCCTTAAACATTTCCTTACTGGCAATGTTGGTGCCATTTTACAATTTAAGTACCTGCAGCTGACCAAAACCCATTGGTGATTTAAAAAAAAATACTCGCAATATAGGTGGTTTTGGTATTTATAAATGGATAGGTGTTGAATAGACAATTCCAGTCAAAAAAAATGGTGTTGCTATATTGCGGAACGGAAAACGGCACGGAAGGGAAAACGGAAAATATGACTTTAGAATAAATCACTTAAAATACACAAATTATATCAAAAACGATATACATGTATATCTTACACAAGGATTTTCACATTTAACCCTTCAATATTAAATACAAGTTGATTTAGTCAAGTTCAGTCTCTTATTCACGAAAATCCCTGACAAAGGCAAAGAATAGGGATTGGAAAAGATATACAGAAAATGTATACCTTACATGTACATGAAACATGTCGTTGTTACAGTAGTAAAATATGGAATAGTGCAATAACTTGGGTTTGACCGGTCAACAGGTGATGCTTACTCCTCCTAGGCGCACCTGATCCCACCTCTGGAATTCCCAGGGGTCCGTTTTAACGGCTCTTCACAGTTTTGTATTGTTGATAGATTTTTTTAAAGATCGGTCTCTGTAGCAGTTCAATACCTCCGCCCTTCTCATTCTTAATTAAAGACCACCAATATATCAACAAGAATGGCAAGTATTCGATATCTAGATGAACCATGGTAAAAAAAAAATGTAAACTAGATGCTGTCATAAGACAGTAATACCCGCACTAATGTGTTTGCCTCTAAATGCAGGCACGTAGCATCGGGGGGGGGGGGGGGGGGGGCAGAGGTGGCCTGCCCCCATCCCCAACTTTTTTCGAAACATAACTTTTTACTATTGAAAATGTTCATGAAAGGGTGGTCCCCCCCCCCCCTACACTTTTGTTGCATACATATAAATTTGGGGTACTGAAAGAAGTTGGAACCCACCCCAACCGAACCCCACCCCACGAAATAGGATTTTTGAGTTTTGAAAAAAAAAAAAATGGCTTGTCAAGTTTTTACAGGTATGTTGAATTTTTTTTCTCTGGTTGCCCCCTCCCCCCTTTCAAAACGTTTCAACGTCCCTGAAATGTCCTCTGACTGCTCTCCTTGAAATTCTGGTAACCAGGTAGGAAGTACACATTTATATCAAGCATAAAATGCTGAGGTGAACATGCAGCCCATATGGGCCTCTTATGTAAATCAGGTGTGGATCCAGGATTTTTTCCAGGGGGATCCAACCCAGAAATTTCTTGACACGCACAAAAAAATAAATAAATAAAAAATAAATAAAAATAAATAAATAAAAAAAAACACTTAAACTTCTCTCCCATATGTGAAAACTTATTTCATGGTGGTGATGGTGGCGGGGAGCTTCTTCAAGCCTACGACTCAATGACGTCTATAGAATGGATAATAATTGTAAATGTTTTCCCATGACTTTTATGATTTATCAATGTTGCATTTAACAAAAAAGTGCAATTTTGCCGGATTAGGATTTGTGTGCCTCCTTCTATGGAAGTCGTAACAAGTGGAGTGCTTCTTTGAACCTACATGTACAATTCATTTACGTCTGTTGAATAGATAATAAAAGTAAATGTTTTATATCTATGGTAATTCATTTTTAAAGATTGCAAATATCCAAAGAATAAAAAAGTTGATTCTGCCTGATACAATTAATTTTCAGATTTTCATCTCAATCTGTCTCTTTCAAAGTGTCCCGTCCTATTTCTTTTAATAATGAATACGTTTTATTTCATTAAATAAATGAGAAAAATGAAGGTCATAATTTTGGAGTTATTCCCGTTTGCATGTAAAAATTCGCAATTACGTGTTATAATGAAAAAAAGAATTATATCTGCAAAATAACAGTTTAATCTGATAACAAGATTTAGATACATCTTTTATAATCGAAGATATTTAAACAAAATTAAAACAAAATATTGTGAAGAAATTTTTAAGGTCTCGGGGAAAATAAATAGTCCAAAGGGCGATCATTGTATGTTACCTGAGGCCTGTTCGCAAACGTTTCTGTTTGAGGGATAAGGAATTTTGACGAGCGCTCGCGAACGTTCGCTCTTTTGAAGCCTCAGTATTTTACTGTAAATGTTTTACATTTGGCGGAGTATTCTATTTAGCGCTTTTTGCAAAGAAAGCACCCAATCACATCAACGCTTACTTGTTGTAAAATCAATTTCCACAAGATATATAACACGCTAAATATAATACATTTACAGTAATTGATTTAGAAAAAAAATCGCCGGCAAACTATTTTAGAAATATTAGAGTTTGATCATTCTACAAAGAAAGGGTGTACATGTATCAGGAACGGGAATGGGGTTTACCTCCAACCCTTGACAATTTTACAATATATACTGTACTTCAGAAAACAAAGCTAATTTGCAGTTAAGCCCCCTAAACAATGTTACATGTATACACTACATAAGACAACAGCTACTTTTCGGGCGTGTCTTCCTCAAGAATGTTTGATTTTTATTTATTTTTTATTTTATTTTATTATTATTATTATTATTATTATTATTATTTTGCTTTCTGTTTGCTGTCTTCATTTTTGCTTTACTTTCTGTTAAACCCCCTTCAAACTGAAATTGCTTTCCACAGGCTTGTATATCTATAAAAAAAAAAAGCGGTTCGCAAGAGTCTATTTTATAAATAATATTTAGAACAATCTGTTTTAGAAAACAATTGGCAATATCAAATGGTGTCGAAAAATAGGGAAAATGTCTTTGTTTTATGGGAGAAGGAGATATATAATATCTGACAGAGTCTGACACATCTGTTTCATATTTGGATATTTTACTTGAAAAAGACGTTAATGGTAATGTAACAACCAAGCTTTATGATAAATGTGATGACTTTAACTTTTCAATCGTCAATTTCCCTTACTTATGCAGCAATATACCTTCATCACCTGCACACCTGTCTCGTATAAAGTCATCATTTCGTAAGTTCTATGATCGATACAATGACCTTGTCAGCAAATACAATTTATCATTGAGTCAAATGCTGACTGACGTTCTTCATACTAATTGTTAGACCATTATTTACACACTGAATTGTCGACGGATTTTCCCGTTATATTTCCCGATCATGACAAGGAGCACACGGCGGGTGTGACAGGTCGGCAGGGGATGCTCACTCCTCCATGGTACCTGATCCCACCTCTGATGTTTGGAAGTCCGTGTTTGCTCTGCTCCTATTTTGTATTGTTTAATTGACTTTTGAGCTTGAATAATGTTCCTTATCTCCACATATTTCATATGTCAACTCGACATAGAGTAGATCTGTATTTCTTGAGAAAAATTATTTATTTCTCATTTCATTACCATTATAGCTAACCCTGAAAAATAGTTGTTCCTAAAGAATCACATCTTTTCACCCTAAAGTTTTGGTTATAACCCATTTTATTATTTGCGAAAAACATTGAACTGGATTTTTTTCTCTTTGATTAAAATCACCCTCCCCCCTGTTCTTGTAAGAAAAAAATCTGGATTACCCTAGGAGCATTGTACTCTCTCTCTCTCTCTCTCTCTCTCTCTCTCTCTCTCAGAAGGATACAGAAAGTTTAAACTGCCAAATCCTGATAGATACATTTATAATTGTGTAGATAACACTGTTCAAAGAAGACACATTTTCAACCAACTTAAACGTTTGTACATATAAATATTTAAATACTGATATACATGTACAAGGTTTTTCATATATATATATGTAACACTTTGAATCTTCAAATTGACAAACTCATAAAAAAGATACAGACAAGTATTTTTACAAATTTGATGCATGTATCCATTAGATGTATTAAAGAATCAAAGCCCACATTACGTGTTCTAAATGATCTTCACAGACTTCATTCACAAAGAAAGTTGCTTCTTGAAAATTTTATAGCCTTGAAACACATTTTTGTTGAAACACTCTTCATTTGAAGTCTTATGTTTTTTTGAGCTCAATCAGAATCTGTGGTACGTTAAGAACCAAAGAAAAAGGCCCAAAGATTGAGATTGGCGAATGCATGTGGACTTAGATTTATTTCTTTTTCTTATTTTATTTCGTTTTACCTGCGCGATATTCCGGATGCCAAGCAACACGTCGAGAAAGTTATGTAGGCCATTCTTAATAACAGGCCCAAGGGCCTTAACAGTCACCTGAGTATAACACAACACTATAAAAGATCCATAGAAGTATACAGCAAAATTAAGTGATAGACGAAGTAATATTGCCCAAAAATTTAAAAAAAACTGGTAAAAATACCCTTGCATATTGTAACTTGCTAGACCCAAGTTATCTCCTTGGGATCATACTTGGTTTTTCCAAGTCTTACAGGGATGAGAATGAATGCAAACTATACAAATTCAATGGATACTTGTCTATTGTTTAATGTATTTCATATATACAGATATTTTTTGTCACTTTCCCAGTGCTACAATTTAGTACAAACAGACTTGGCTATACAACTTAACTATTTGCTAATATCACTAATTACGATAAGTTACCCTGGGTCTCAGAATCTTCGTTCACTTTGATAAAGTATAAAACAACTTTATCCAGTCTCCTGTCAACCATGACTCTACCAGTGACAATCTCAAACTCGTCTAACTCGTCTAAACTATTCGGAGAACATGTTAATTTTCTACATAGATTTATTGAAAATCGTCTCTGTGCTAGATGCCAAAGGGGAATCGATTTCTTCGACGCCATTTAAAAGTTATTAGCATTTTTTGAAACGAAATTTTGCCTGCAACCGAGTCGATATTCCCAATGGAATTCAAAAGAAAACTGTCAAAGATGTTACAAAAACAATGGCTAGACTGGGATTTCACAAAAAACGACACAGGCAAATTTAATAAAATTATCGAAGAAGTATGGGATTCATATAATTAATTTCGGTTCCATGTTTTGGGGTAGTTTTTAAAGGTCTGCATACCTGCGACTTATATTAACCTACATATACCTGCATTTACATTGATTTACTGTTTTTTCATTAGCTTTGATTGGAAGAATACCAAAAGCCAATTGGGTCAGCACCCTCTGAACACATTCATGTTTAAATTCTTGTTTTGAGCACTGGCAATTAAATTCCAAACATAGGAAATTAATGTAATTTTACAAACTATGAAATAACACTTGTTTTTATATGTAGTATGGGATAACAGATATTCAATACTTAGTATTGCGATTACATGTATCAACCTTACTGCCGTCCTTTTACAACAAAGTCAGAAAAGCTCCAAATCTCACGTCATTTTTAAGGCACAACGTATTGTTAACGCTAGTGCCGATCGCATGAATCGAACAATGAGTATGCCGAAAGTATAATGTTTTGGCAATATGTGCACTTCAAAAAGTTAGTCATCTTATTCAAAATCTATCAAACTTCCATAAGTGACGTTTATCAGAAATACAAAAAAAGATTGAATTTGTTGTAAAAGTAGTCGGCTTAGCAAAAAATGTAAATCAAGAGAACTAACATATCCTAATTTTTATCAGCTGGTGCACCGAATGATAAGCAAGATATATCACCAGGACTTCTTTCTTATATGCTATTTAAAAATCTTCAATGTTCGATGTCGTAGTTTATTCAACAAGCACATTGCCCCCAGCTAATCGACGTTAACTACCTCCAACGCGAAAGAGTCCCTTTAAGTTAATTGCGATATCAGGTACTGTAATGAGAAGGAATTTTTTTTAGCTGATTGTGATTTTCAAGAGGTTTAGTTGCATATTGCACTGTTTTATTCTGTTTTTTTTTTAAACGTTATGCCTTCAATATTTATGAAAGACAAGTAATCGATGAATGCAAATCATACATGTATCTGCAAATTTACGCTTAAAAGCAGTGTATTTGAAAATCATTCAAGGGGAATCATACTTTACGAAATCAATATTTTGTTAAACTATAGGCAGCAGACGCTTTTTGTAATGTTATCAAAGTACGGTTGCCTCTGCATTGAATTATGAACAATTAGAGTTTAAATATGCGTGTTAGAAATGTAGTCTTGATAACGTTTTATGATCTTACATTATTGAGTTCATTTAAAACGTGTACATATGTATATGAAAACAGCAATGAATCATATATTCAAAACGTTACTGTCATGAATTTTGACTGTAAACACATGTACATAGGTCTTAAAGTCTTTCCAGCAAAGTATGAAATCAGATGTTAAATCATATTCAATTTCTAAAATAGAGAGTGAGACTCATTATGTAAATCATTTTATAGTTGGTAATAAAAAGAGTTAAACATAAAAGACTGCTATGGATTTTCCGAAATAAATGACATGCTTTTTCAATGGATGTGAAAGATGTCTAATCAAATTTCCCTTTCTTGTATAATTAAGAAGAAATACGGAGATGACAAACAGTACGTAATAAACATTTAAAAAAAAATAGAGCAGAGCAAACAGGGACCTCTTAAACATAAGAGTAGGGATCAAGAGCCATCGAGGTACTCAAATGTATTAATCAAAGATTTTTTGTTAAACAAACTTTGTTGTCGAACTATTCTTTGCTGAATTTACGAAATGATTTAAGAATTACAATTACTAAACAACGAACATGTAATCATCGCTGTCAATTGAAAAGAGTAGATGGAAAAAATATTGATAACAATTTAAGAACATATACATGTACCATTTGTGGCAGTAAAAATATGGGTGATAAATTTCGTTATGAAATGGAATGTAAGTTCTCGAACAACACAAAATTATATCTCAAAAAAAAAAAAAAAATAAATAAATAAAATAAAATAAAATAAAATAAATTATACAAATAGTAATATTTTCAAGTTTAATGAAATAATGAACTCAAACAGTGTAGAAATACAAAAATCGTTGTCAAAATGTTTAAAGAAAAAAATCAAAACTGTCTTTTCTTCTTGATTCCTTTATAACTGATGATATGTTTACTTCAATTTTCCTCTTCATATGCTTGTCTATTTTTAAGTCTTGAATGGTGTTTGTGTTTGTATATGTTTGAATATTTATAAACCTTTTGTATCGGTGATCTGGTTTTGAGAGAATAAAGAATTTTTAAAAAAAGTAGTAAGCATCCCCTGTCAACCAGCCGTATGCTCCTTGTAATGAGCGGGCAAACAGAAAATCTTTAGACAATTCAGTGTACAATAATGACCTATGTGTATCAAAAACGTAAGTCAACATTCGATATTAGAAACCGTGTGACTAAAGAATTCACACAAAACTATAAAATATTTATGAGTATATATAGAATTAGTCGGATTCGTGTGATTTAACAAATTGAGAAAGAGTGTTCCCAAATTTTATATGAATGGACTAAAACAACAACAACCACAACAACAAACAATTGATGAGATTAAAACTATATGAAAGATTAGCATTAAAGCTCGAAGATTTTTTTGGGGGGAATGTCACATAACAAATCATGATTCTAGGTCAACAACTTGAATAAGTTTGAGAAACAAAGATTGAAACTATGAACAACTTTATTTAGATAAGTACAGACAATTTATGATGCATCAACTCCAAGAATAGCTGATTTAAAATTGAATGTTACTCACTAAATAAGGATTATAATCAATTCAAATGTATTGAAAATGTTCCTGCGTTATCCACAGTCCTTTCTTCTGAAACTCTTTCGGCAGTAACATATAGCGATTTATGAGACCGTTAGTTTAGCATGTCAATTTATTTAATGATTAATTTTAGAAAGGAGGGCCTGTTGCACAAAGGTTGTTTTGTTAAGAATTTAAATGCCAAGATTATTTGATTATTTTACAGCTTTATCTGTGCAAATGAACTCTTGGTAGGGTAACTCGTATGGCATTCTATCGTATTTGATAATATATATAAGCAAAATTTAAAAAGAAAAAAAATTCTACAAATTCCAAATGCTGCAACATATAATTTTGTGTGTGTGTGTGTGAGAGAGAGAGAGGGGGGGTGCGTGTGAGAGAGAGAGAGATAGAGAGAGAGAGAGAGAGAGTTCCTAGAAAATGCACAAAAAAAATAAACTAAACCTTGATACATTGTACATATATATAAAGGAAATATATTAGTAGAGAATATTTCCTCAGTCGGGAAAATTAATCGTAGCGGAAAGATTTCAAACTGACGAATCCTGAATCAAAGATGACGCGAATAATAGTTGGTTTACAGTATAAACAAAATCTCGATATATATAAAGAGAAATGCGAAATATATAAACAATCCACGATTAATATAAAGAGAAAAAATTCTATCCCCTGACCCTTATTGACCTTCAATACAACAGGGTATCGCCAACATTTGATAAGCGGCTTCCGATCTACTGTTTGAGAGCAAACGGTTAATGAGGCTCAGTTTCAAGATGGTATTCAATAATGTATTTTCTTTATTTGCGTGTCTTAATATGATGTTTAAAACTAAAGCTAAAGCTAATGAACGACCATTCCTCTTACATTTCAAACGTGTGGGGCAGAATTAAATCAAAGAGACTTTTTTGCTCAATATTTATATTCCATAACACTAAAAATTGGGTGTCTTTTCAATTGAAATATAATTTAGTACAAAAAATGCGTGTTTGTCATATCATGTTTTATAAGTTCGTTTATGTTTCACTTTGTTTTGCACATGATGCATGGAAAATTTAAAACTGATAAAAAAAGGAGATTTTGATAGAGGTTCTCTCCGCCATTTTCTCACTGAATAATAATGCCATTGTTTTATTTACATGTTTAGTAATATTTACAACGTGGAACAATAATTCGCACTATAATTATGTAAATGTGCACTATTTTGTTTCCTTTCATTGATTCCTAATACTTAATATTTTTTCACACCAAAGACACTAAAATTATTATAGTTGTAACTGTCGCCTTCTCTCAAAATCCGATCCTCACTCACATTCAAATGATTTCCGTCGCTTGCGTGGCGCAGTGGTTAGAGCATCTACTCTATAGTCGCGGAGTAAGGAGTTGATCCTTACGTCGTGGGTTCGAATCCCACTGTGGGACGTGGAGACCGGTCCTTCGGATGAGACAGTATAAACCGAGGTCCCGTGTCGCAGTAGGTGCTGGCACGAAAAAAGATCCCTCACTGCTCAATGGCCGTAAGTGCCGAGTACAGGACAAAATTTTCAGCTCTCCACCGGCAAGTAGTGGAGTCTCCATATGAGTGAAAAATTCTCGAGAGGGGCGTTAAACAACAAACCAACAAACAAGCATTCTGAGTTCTTTTTTAATAATTAATTTAAATCAATGGCCATACTAAAATATTATTTATATAACTAATTTAAAATTAATTTGAATATGGGCATAAGAAAAACTGAACTTGTTAAGTTTCCATGTTGAATATTATTTTCATAAATTCTCAGTTGTGGGACCAAAGGTCATACGGTTAAGTTTTTGTAAAACAGTAAATAATGTAGACTGTGAAAACGAAGTTGATCTAAAATAAATGTAAAGTCAATAAATACACAGAAAATACGATACACATTATACTAATTTCATCAATATATAATTAAATGCTCATCTACTCAATAAAGTACATTATATTAAGTAATGTTACAATTACAGTTCATTGATATATGTATGCATAGATAAATAAACATTACTAAACACTATTAAATAGCTCCTTTCTGCTGATTCTGCTGATTCTGGGAACGTAATACACTATCACAAATCTCCCCCTGCCAGGAGTTAATCTGTTTATAATCTTGGTGGACAGCTGAGCTCAGGTAACGCAGTGGAAAATCATCTCTCTATTTATTTCGTATTTCTCTTTATATATATCGAGGTTTTGTTTATATATTTTTCATTTCTCTTTATACATGTATATATCGAGGTTTTGTTTATATATTTCGCATTTCCTTATATATATATATATATATATATATATATATATATATATATATATATATATATATATATATATATATATATATATATATATATATATATCGCCGAAATATGGCTGAAATATTGCCGACTCGGCGTTAAACAATAATAATCTATCAATCATATGTAAACCGAGGTTCTGTTTTATATTTCGTATATCCTTTATATATTCAGAGGTTTTGTTTATATGTTTCGCATTTCCTTTATATATCAAGGTTTACCTTTATATATTGCTTTTTCTTTATATATACAGGTTGGTACTAATGGGCTTCCGTAGATTTTTTTATATTCACGAAAATTGATGCCCAAGAATATTAATAAAACCACAGTGTACTTACATTATGTTATTTTTCCACACGTAACGTCACAGTTGCGGAAGTGATGCCTCGGTGTATGTTTAGTTTTTAGCGTTTCAGGAATATCTCAACTGAGGCAGAAATATAAGGACTGACGCTAAGATTTTAGGTGAGATTTTTGTAAGTTGGTGGCCAAGAAGCCAGACGTCGGGTAGCTACTGCACGTCAAAATCGTCATATGATAATTTCGCATTTGAATAAATTTGGAGTTATAGGTGTCGAGGACTTTTCTGTGCTCGTATCATACAGATTATAAGGCTTCGGTTTATTACCCCCCCCCCCCCCCCCGCTAGAGATATATATTGATCGGAATGTTCGTCCGTCTGTCCGTCGCTCTAGCTCTCTGTACGTCTGTCTGTCCGTCCGTAGGTAGGTTACGCTTTGGGGTACCCATCTCTAATCTGCAACTCCTCTTATACCACTGAATGAAATTTGATGAGACTTTCACAGAATCATGTCACATCGAGCCATTGTGCACCTCCTGTTTTACGTTTTGATCGGACATATATTTTGGGTTTCCCATTGCAAAACATGGACACTGTCATTCTTTCCATAATATTGAGGTGTATTAATCTCTTATCCGCAATTCCTCCAATACATGTACCGATGAATAAAATTTAATGATACGTTCACAGATTCTTTCTTGCATAGTGCCATTATGACCTCCTATTTTACTTTTTGATCAGATCTCCTATAGCAAAACATGAACTTTGCTATTATAATCATATTGGAGGCGGGGGGGGGGGGTATCATTTTGTTAGCTCAGTGCTCACATTACCTCTAGTTTTATCAATTATTCAACAAATATAATTTAAAATTGAAATAAATAATTGAAAAGAACGAAAATTACATAACATAGTTTTCAAGAATCTTAGGATGTGCCTGCTACATATAGACGCATCGAATAATGAAGGACTACGCCTGTGAGTGTTTGAGTACATTAAAAGGGCGGGATTATTATTATGGTAAGTATATAAATCTCCCATCTTGAAAACTATAAACGGTGTTATCCAGATAATACGTGTGCTCTATAAACAATATTTTGCATAAAAATAACATCAATAACACCGCTAGTTTCATTATGAATTAAGAAAAAATCCGAGTAATATACACATTTCTGATATATCACATTGTTCAATTGATTAGCAAAATAAAAACGTAGAATCTTAAAAAATGTAAGAAGAGTTATACAAGCAAAGATGTGCCAATTTAGCAGCTGATCATATCTTTTCACCATCTCCTCCATAACAGCAGTTTTCCGACGGGAAACCCGGTTTAAACTGTTTTGCGGTACAATTGCAAGAACAATAATATTCAAAACGAAGAAAACTTTCCATTTTTCCAAAATATGGATATCAATTTATTTTATTAATTCAACGATCAAGGGTCATTAAATTTTGTTTAAAAAAATCTTTGCCTCGGGATCTAGGAAAACGTTTGTCGATGGGAAATGTATGAACATTTTGGATAGGGATATTAAGAAAACTATTGGGTACAATATATTTCTCAATTTCTTCGAAAAAGTCATCTGTTTTTGCAGATAAAAAGAGATAATTACATTTTCCGTTTTTCTTTTTTGCGCACAGTACAACATAAGATGTAATATCGCAAAATGTGGGATTTCAAGAGAGTCTAATATTGCATTATGCTTTGTAGCCTTATTCGTTACTCCCAACGCAAAATATAATAATAAAAGCAAATTTATGAATCAAAAAAGACTTGTTTCTACATTTTGCATTACTACATTTTGCCTTAATCTTGACGCAGAATGTAATATCGAAAATGTAATAATCTTTGTTTATTATATTTTGCCCCGCTGTTACATTTTGCTTTGTAACATAGCATCTTCAAACTTTTACTGACATCTACACCAGTCATTTCAGTCCCCAGGTCACGTACATGACATAAGATTTATGGTTTATAATATAATTTTTATATTGCGATACATTTTTCTCGTGAAATAGACAGCATAGTTTCCCACCATTATTAACAGTGTTTAAAAAGTTACCCAGAGGGGACAGAGTTGAATATTCATCCTTGTTATCCTTCTGTCTATCTGTGTTTTGAAATGATGCCAAATAATAATAGTAATTAAAGGTCATAGAAAACAGTGATCAAAACATATTGCGTTATATACAGGAATGAATTCGTCGAAGCTTTTAAAGAAGATTGAAATTGTTTTCTTGCATTTTCTATGCAAGACAGCAACAGCACATTCAATCAAAATTACTGGTACTTGATCCCGAAAATGAACTTAATTCGATTAACGCGGCTTATCTTTCTTTCCTTATGACGTCAGTACAGTCGATATGCAAAGCTGTGCAATGTTTAAAATTGATCCTGTCATTTACGAAATGTCATAGGTATTGCTAAATACTTGTATAATAATACAACGTTCATCAAACTAGTATTTTTTTTTAATTTCATAAAGTTTATTTGCAAGATTTTTGTATATTTTAACTGTAAGTAGATTTCGATAATTCTTATTGATTGTCACTTCAGAGAGAGAGAGAGAGAGAGAGAGAGAGAGAGAGAGAGAGAGAGAGAGAATAAGTTCATTTTATTCAACAGACTAGTTGTTTATTTATAATCTAGTTTTACACACATAGTCCACCGCTGTTATTCATGTCCTAGTTTTAATGTATATACAGACTCCATCGTGGATATTTATGACCTCGTTTAACACGCAGACTCCACCGCGGTTATTCATGTAATAGTTTATAACACATATACATAGGGTCCATTACGGTTATTTATATCCTAGTTTAACATACAGAACCCACCGCTGTCAATCGAATGCTGCTTTCCTGAGAAGGTCACTTATAAATGAACCATTTGCTTCATAATATCATATGGCTTAAAAAAATGTAAAACAAACCATCAGTGTAATTGTGTTAGCTTTTTTCATAGGATTTACTTTAAAATATTAAGAATTATTTGGCAGCGTCTATGGCGTGTAAAACGTTGCTTTATTCGATAATCTTGTAATGTATATTCAAAATCTTGTGATGTATGTTCAATATCTTGTGATGTATATTCAAAATCTTGTGATGTATGTTCAATATCTTGTGATGTGTATTCAATATCTTGTGATGTATATTCTATAATCTTGTGATGTATATGCAGTATCTTGTTATGTATATTGAAAATTGTGCTATATCTTGTTATGTATATTCAAAATCTTGTGATGTATGTTCTACAATCTTGTGATGTATATGCAATATCTTGTGATGTATATTCAAAATCTTGTGATGTATGTTCTATAATCTTCTGATGTATGTGCAATATCTTGTTATGTGTATTCAAAATCTTGTGATGTATATTCAAAATCTTGTGATGTATATTCGATAATCTTGTGATGTATGTGCAAAATCTTGTGATGTATGTTCTACAATCGTGTGATGTATATTCGATAATCTTGCGATGTATATACAGTAAACATGTAATGTATGTGCAATAATTGTTTTGTGGGTAATATGACGCAATAGTGTTCTAGTAAAGTAAGGACAATTTTCGTTGGTTGGAAATAACCAAAGTAGCGGGGTGATGCATACATAGATCAACTGGACTTTTATTTCCTTCGTTTTGATCGCCGAAATATTGCCGACTCGGCGTTAAACAATAATTATCAGTCAGTCGTTCGTTTTGATACAAAGAAAATAGACATAAGATATGGATTATATATGCAGGTATATCAATGAGGAAGATATAAATGTAATTAACATGATAAATAGAGTGAAGTCCTCAATTCATCGAAAATCTTATTTCTAAAGAAAAACTATAGCTGTTCATCAAGTTTTTTTCTTCTCCTGTAAAAGAGTTGATCGGTAGTCTAGTGATAATTAAAACACACACACACACACACACAAAAGATTATCTTCTTGTCATATTAAACAGGGTGATTACTTCCAGCATGATTTTATGTTTGGAATATACTCATTATAAATTTGAAGAGTATATATAGAAGTTTAAGGCTTATCTAATTATAATGTCAACTACACTCTATCTTTTGTATGTTTTTTTTTTCAGTTCGCAGCTACTGTATACATCACTGTCATATGATTTTCTCAGTGTATAACACATGTAGTGGGACAGCTGATTAGGTGTCCCACTAATCATGTGGTGTGAGATGTGGTGATTGGTCACCTACAATCATGATTGCTAAAACTGATGATAAACTTGATGCAACCCAATGTTTAACCTATGTGACTTAAACTTATCTCACAGATTTTTTGTAAGCCTTCCAGTCATTTTTAAATATACAATGTACATGCATGCTTTACATGGAGAGTTGTAACTTGTTTGGGGAAGTCAGATAAAACCCCTGGTTTTCCCCTGTCAATTGAAAAGCAAAATATCACTGTCTAAATCTTCTGCAGAGTTGTACCAGCTACAGCCTTGATAGATGCTACTAAAATGACACAAGACATTCAATCACATATAGATATGTTTGCAATGGCTTACATCTCTTACATAAATCATTATACTGTGAAGGCTTTCTCTTGTGTTTAACTCCAATTGGCTTCATAACATTTTGCTGAAAGTTAATATATCCTGGCTCAACATCAGATGTTTGTCATAGTCCTACAATGTGAGGTTCAAATTCTAAAAAAAAAAAAAAACAAAAAAAAAAAAAAAAAAAAAAAAAACAAAACAAAAAAAAAAAAAAAAACAGTGCAGGAGTCCTTAATTATCTTACATGTATCTGATGAAAGATTCTTCATTTCCTGAATCAGGATTGTGTCTAAATATACCTGCTTTTCTTTCAGAGGTCAGTTCACTTAACTAAAGGCTGCATTGTGTTTTAAGATTGCCAGTGCACAATATCACTGCCACGTGACAATGAAAGGATCAAAAACTGAAATACTTCATTTTCGGTTTACTTTCACAGATATTTCAACTATGTTCATCTTGTTAACTTGCAAGTCCCTCTTTTGATTGATTGATTGATTGATTGTATGCTGTTTAACGTCCCTTTCGAGAATTTTTCACTCATATGGAGACGCCGCCACTTGCCGGTGGAGAGCTGCAAATTTTGTCCTATGCTCGGCACTTACGGCCATTGAGCAGTGAGAGATCTTTTTCGTGCCAATATCTATTGCGACACGGGACCTCGGTTTATACGGTCTCATCCGAAGGACCGGTCTCCACGTCCAACAGTGGGATTCGAACCCGAGATGTAAGGATCAGCTCGACCTCTTTTGAAAGAAATTGCATAATTTAACTTCAATATTATCCTTTTGTCACCTGTTCAACTATTATATACATGTACTTAAGTCTACGTTCTCCCAATGTTTCTGATGGAAGCTTTGTATTTTGTAGATTCGTTAAGAGTGAAATTGACCATTTTATATGTTTTAAAAAATTCTTACACTCACCAGGTCGCCCGTGTGGCGCAGTGATTAGAGCATCTGCTCTAGAGTCCCAAAGTAAGGAGATGATCCTTATGTCGTGGGTTCGAATCCCACTGTGGGACGTGGAGACTGGTCCTTCGGATGAGACCGTACAAACCGAGGTCCCGTGTCACAGTAGGTTCTGGTACGAAAAAGATCCCTCCCTGCTCAATGGCTGTAAGTGCCTAGCATAGGACAAAATTTGCAGCTCTCAATTGGCAAGTGGTGGCATCTCCATAAGAGTGAAAAATACTCGAGAGAGACATTAATCAACATACAAGCAAACACACTTATCAGTTGGACAGCAATCAATGGCAATGAGTACTTCACTTATTCCTTTGACTATATAAGTATTTTAAATACACAGGTTACTTGTTGCAATATTTAAATGATCATGTTTTACAAATGAATGATTAAAAATTACACATTATGCAGAAAGTGTATTTTTACATGTCGCTGAACTACACGTGTATGGAATTTACCAAATTTTGTATGTCCATGCACTAAAAAGGTACTGAATTGAAATTCTATTATTTTTTTTTTTTTTTTTTTACAAAATCTCCTTCACTTTATTTATCTCAGATTTACATTGTCATATCGATTACTGAACAGAACAGAGTCCAACATAGTTTGTCAAAGTTTCTAGTTTTCTCTTGGTGCTGGAATAAAGGTACTGTAGTAAAAATTTATGGCAGTGCAATATTTTTAGTACATTCCTTATCCTGCACAACTCTTATAATAATGACACTGTTGACCAGGGTCCCAACCAAAAAGATGCAACATGTCTTGTTACACATGTGTTGACCTTGAATCTGGTGGTAGTAGGCAAGGTCAGTTTTCAGATGTAAAGAATCTTCCTCGTATTCTGAAAATGAAAATATGATTTAAATTTATGTAAACTAAGGTAATTTTTTAGAGATAAATTTTGCCAAGTAGTCGGTGATAGCCCAAAGGAGCACTGGAGTAATAAATCTTTTTATGATATTATAAACAATAACATTTACCTAAGTATAAGTCTTTCAGATAATGGACTGCATCTTAAGCTGTTAAAAATGCAGCAGAGTAGGTACACTTGACTTTCACAAACTAAATTATGTGAAACACCTTAAGCACCCAATCAATTCATCGAGCCAAATTCCTGAAAAGTAAACCAAAATATTTCAATCATTGAAAACTAGACCCATGTTTATAGTACATGAATGCTTCTTTGTTAAAGATTAGGTAAATGAGAGATATTGAGGTCAAGGTCACAGTGAAAGTTAAGTCAGAAAGATGTGACACAGTTGAATAGCTGTGACCAAATTGTGTTAGTGAATGAGGTTTAAAGAAAATCTTGAGAATAGTTTCTTTCAAACTAATATTAAAACAAGACTATTAGTAAAGTCAAAATGTCATGGGGAAGGAGAAGTTAAAAAATAATGGACAGAGTTGATAAGTTTTCACCAATAAGTTTTATTATATGTGATAAAGATAGAAATATCTTTAATGATTTCTTTTAAATTGAGTTTGAAATAGTAAAGTCAAAAAGAAGGTAAAAAACAGCTAGTCTACAATTAATTAGTTTTTGCATAAAACAAAACAGTTTTATCTGATTTAATTCACTGATTTTTCATAAACATTTAAATATATAACATTACAAAATTTAAATTTCATTGCATTAAATTGTTTGTACATGGCTACACATACTTTTTCTACACAAGTTCAGACACCCATTTGCAGATGTGCACATGCATTACCGATTTCACTTAAAAGTAACCACAGCTTCGAAGTTGGAGACAGTTATCCTTTGTGTCCTTATGACTTAGATTTGTTCAATACCCTTTTGGTGCCTCTGCAGTATTTGGACAGAATCATTGCATAGCATAACCAGACAAAAGGAGCATCTGCATCAGTAAATTTCAGACAAGTCAAGGATCCTCTGTCATAGGAGCAAGAAGGATCTGGTGCTCGTCTGACTCTGGCTGCTGAATCCAATCCATAGCTGAAAATATTAAAAACATTTAGTTGATTATGCCAATTAATATTTCAACTCTATAAGTTGTGGTTCATAATTTAAAAAAAAAAATATAAAAATTGGGAATGTTTGCAAATTAATGGTTCTAATGTGTTACTTTTCATTCAAAAACAAGATGTGTTTGTGAAACACTGATGCCGCCGTATGGCAGCTTATGGCGAAGAATAAAGTTTCTCAAATGCAAGTCAAAATCCAGGCAAAAGGATAAAAAAAATGTTGGTACCCAAAGAAAGATCTTGTCTCGAGGGATATACCTGTGAAATTTGAAAGCCCTAGCTGCAACTGTTCAAAAGTTATGGCGAAGGTTAAAGTTTAAAGTAAGTAAAACGTCAAGGTCAAGTTCAAAGTTGTTGGCATCCAAAGGAAGTTCTTGTCACAAGGATTACATATGTGAAGAATGAAAGCCCTAGCACCAAGCATTCAAAAATTATGGCCAAGGTTAAAGTTTTTCAAAAGGAGGTCAAGTCAAAAGGTCAAAGTGGTTGGTATCCAAAGGAAGGTCTAATCACAATGATTACACATGTGAAGTTTGAAACCCCAAGCACCAACTGTTCAAAAGTTATGGCCAAGGTTAAAGTTTTTTTTCAAAAGTGGATCAAACTCCAAGGTCAAGTTCAAAAGGTCAAAGTTGTTGGTATCCAAAGGAAGGCCTTGTCACAAAGAATACACATGTGAAGGTTGAAACCCCAAGCACCAACTGTTCAGAAGTTATGGCCAAGGTTAAGGTCTCAGAAAATTTTGCAAAAGTGGGTCAAACGTCAAGGTCAAAGGTCAAATATGGTAGTACCCAAAGAAAGGTCTTGTCACAAGGAATAATCATGTGAAATATGAAAGTCATAGCTCCAACCAATCAAAAGTTATGGGCAAGGTTAAGGCTGACAACAGACAGACAGACAAACGGACAGACAGGACAAAAACAATATACCCCCGGGATCTTTGGATCCGGGGGCATAAAAAAACTTACATAGTTCAATGCAAAACTTTGATCCCCTGTTATGAACCAACCCTACCCTTAGAGGCAACAAGTTATTAAAACAGATTAGAATCTACACTACCTCAGGAAACTTTCTATAAAGTTTTATTTTTGTGCCCCTGGATCGAAAGATCCAGGGGGTATATTGTTTTTGTCCTGTCAGTCTGTTTGTCTGTGTATCTGTTTGTCTGGTTGTCTGTCTGTCTGTGTATTCCTTTTAACAAGACCTTTCTTTGGGTACCATCATGTTTGACCTTTTGACCTTGGAGTTTGATCCACTTTTGCAAAATTTTATGAGACTTTAACCTTGGCCATAACTTTTGAACGTTTGGAGCTAGGGCTTTCATACTTCACATGTGTAATCCTTGTGACAAGACCTTCCTTTGAATACCAAGCACTTTGACTCTTTGACCTTGAGATATGAGTTGACCTACTTTTGAAAAAACTTTAACCTTGGTCATAACTTTTGAATGGTTGGTGCTAGGGCTTTCATACATCACATATATAATCCTTGTGACAAGACCTTTATTTGCACATCAACAAGTTTGACCTTGACGTTTTACTTACTTTTAAAAAACTTTAACCTTGGCCATAACTTTTGAACAGTTGCAGCTAAGGCTTTCAAATTTCACAGGTATATTCCTCGAGACAAGGCATTTCCTTGGTTACCAACATTTTTATCTTTTGACCTGGATTTTGACTTGCAATTGAGAAACTTTAACCTTCGCCATAAGCTGCCATACGAGGGCATCAGTGTTTCACAAACACATCTTGTTCTTCCTAGTAAGTTGTTCTGTAGAAGAAGATTTTTAAAGACATTTATCCCCAATTGAAAGGCCCCATCTTACCCTCCAGGGGTGATGATTTGTACAGTTTAGAAATTTCAAAACCTCATCACAATACATGAGATGCTTAGTTAAGCTTCAGGTCAGGTGAGCTAAAAAAAAATAAATCATTCATACGATGTTGCAGATTTCAACAATAAACCTGACAAGCCTTGCAAATATCTTTCTAAGGAAAATCCTTATTATCAAATGGCATATCTAATGCTCTTTTATTTTAATTTAAAATATACAGAATAATATAATTAGAGTGTTTAAGAAGTGTAACCTTCCATATATTGCATCATTAAAAGTGTAAATAATCTTCAGAGTGGTCAGATATTTATTTCCCACTAGCATTATAGTTCATATTGCCTGCTAAGAAAAAAAAATCCATGAATAGTAAAGTGTGTAAGACTTTGATAGAAATATATGAGTTTTTAAATTTCAATGTGTGTGGTAACTGTACATAATCCAGCATGTACAGTGTCATGAGTTTATAAACATATATAAATGCTAATTAATTATCGATACCCTACCTCTCAAAACTCAGAAGGCATCCATGTATGTTGAATTAAATGTCTGGGTATTTTTTTCCGAAGTAGGTCAAAGATCAAGGACATGTAAACTGTTCACATAATATTGGTATTGACAACAATCAGTGCACATACGAAATAGCATATACTTACCTCTTAAATATCAAAAGCCTAACCGGATACATTCATTATGAACTACTTAAAAAGGAAATCAAAGGTCACATTCAATGGTCTCAAAGTTTGTAACTATGGTATTTTACAAAAGTCACTGTGCGATGCAAATAATTTGTGCAAAATATCAAACCCAATGAGTGACAGACAGACACCGGGTAAAGTGATCCCTAAGAGTCACTCTCCTTTGCAGGCGAGACAAAAATAGCAAGAATAATTTGTTTGTTTGTTGAAAAGTGATTGAAGGATCCTTAAAAGTAGGAATTTTTGTTCATTAATTTACTGTAATTTTTACCTGTATTTTAAAGGACTTGTTACGACATAACTTATGCACCATGATTTTTCTGTTCCTTCTCATTGATGTCTTCAGATTTTTAAGCCACCAACACTTTACATATGTTTTACATACACAGCATGCATTTATATCTGAAAATGAAAATAAAAACAAACTAGAGGTACTCTGAGCACTGAGCTCACAAAGTGATACCCCCTGCCTCCCATATTATTATAATGGCAAAGTCCATATTTTGCTATGGGAAACCCGAAATATGTGTCCGACCAAAAAGTAAAATAGGGGGTGCAAAATGGCACTATGTAACAAAAGATTTTGTAAAAGTCTCATCAAATTTCATTCAATGGTATAAGAGGAGATGCTGATAAGAAATGGGTACCCCAAAGTATATATTAATGGATGGTTGTACAGAAAGATGGACAGCTAGACGGACGGACACCCCCATCACTAACCCCCTACTTTTCAATTCGGGGAGTTTAATAATTATAATTAATTTCATTAAAACAAATTAGTACAGAATACACAAGAATAATTAACTGATTCTGTTAATTTATACAGTTTCCATTTTAACCTCTTAACTGATCGAGGAAAAAAAATCAAATTAATTTCCCTTTACAACAGAAGTAAATGTTCATTTAAATTATAAGTACTGTACATGTAAATCTTAATGCATATTTTATAATTACCCATACAACAGAGGTGCAGAGGTTGTTTCAAAATGATGTCATATGAAGTTATCCAATGGGCATTCACAGTACAAGCAGATACTGCGTAACTAGAGTTGATTGACATAAAATATATAAAAATCATAGTGAAAATTTGAAAGTAAAGACCTGCCTTAACCACCCCCCCCCCACCTCCGGGGGGAGGGGGGATAAATGAATTAAGAAATGAATGAAATATTTTTTCTTTGACTGAAGTATCAAACAAAAATTTGGACAGAAAACGTCATTAATGCGCGTAGGATGAAAAAGTTTTCCATCCATATTTTTGTTTGATACTTGGGTCAAAGAAAAAATTTTTGGCTCCGTTCATTTCTTCGATGAAAAAGTCATGGAAAAGTAAATTTACAATTTATAAGGGTTAATCTAAAATGCGAAATCATGTACGTGTACAATCACTTTCTCATAAAAAAATGTTTATGATCATGATGATTCCTTTTTTATCAAAAGTGCACTCCTATACGTACCTACCTACAGTGATTTTGTACAACTTTCTTCTCATCTACGCCTGAATGGACATGCAGAATTTCCTCGATGTACAAAAACTTTAGGACATGTTCACTGGTAACAGGATTCTCAGATTTGCGCAAAAGTTATCGACTTTATCAGTGTAAAATAAAGTTACAGTCCCCAAGCCCGGACTGAGGACTCTCCTTTTCACAGCGTTCTGGCGTCTATAGTTCTACTTTCACTTTGGAGACCAATGAAAAAAGTCCTTACAAAGGTTACCGAAATTAAGTCGAATATTACCCACAATGCAATTATTGCATATACATCACAAGATTATAGAACATTCATCATAAGATTTTGCACACACATCACAAGATTTTGAATATACATCACAAGATTTTGAATATACATAACAAGCTATTGCACATACGTCACAAGATTAAAGAACATACGTCACAAGATTTTGAATATACATCACAAGATTTTGAATATACATCACAAGATATTGCACATACATCACAAGATTTTGAATATACATCACAAGATATTGAATATACATCACAAGATTTAGAACATACATTACGAGATTTTGAATATACATCACAAGATTATCGAATAAAGCAACGTTTTACACGCCATAACCGTCCATATCTATAAACATATTTAGACTTATTCATGTAAAAATTACTCTTTCAGTCGTATTTTGCTTTCTTTCTTTCTTTCTTTTTTTTAATTGAAAGGCCTTGAAATAATCTCTTCATAAAATAAAATACGTTCAAAAAATACCAAACATGGTAAAACATGCTTTTATTAATTCAACATGTAACTGCTTTGTGAGGAAAAAAAATTCCTTAACAACAATATCAATGATTCAAGCTTAAAATTGAAATTTTCCTGCAATTTGATGCGACAACAATTAATCACTCTACTGTTGTAGACATATATAATGGTATCATTTTGCTCCATCTCAAAATGGACAGTGGGTGCCAATCAGGCTTACATGTAGCTTGGGTTACGCCCATTTGCTACTAAAATAGATTGCAGGTAAATATTTACAGGGCCCCATTTTTGGAGCCACGGCAATAAGTAATACTAGATTAACCGTCGCGGTCCGATTTTGGGTCCCTGAACCAGAGTTATCCATCATGCCTAGTAAGCAGAAGAAGTGTCCAAAATGCCAGAAAATGATGAGAGGAGATGGTTTGAAGAGACATATGGAGGCTAAGCGTCCTGAAAAAAAAAGAAGTACCTAAGAAGAAGAAAGCCAGAGGAAAAACTAGAGGAAGTAAAAACTTTTTCCTGACGTTTACCAGAGTAGGAAAACCACGCTTGGTGAAATACAAAATACTTAAACGTATTTCCAATTAGAAATTGTTTTTTAACGAATCAGCAAGGGGCACTCCACAGGAGTCGCGCTTGCTCTGTTATGTCACTTGTCGTAGGTGCGAGATCAGTCGCGTATGTTTTTTTTTTTTTTTTTTTTTTTTAAATATAATTATGTGAATACAATAATTTACATCACGCATCATACATTCATTCATTGACATTTGATGAGACAACAATTAATTTCTCTATTGCTTTCATATTTCACTTGTTTATTCCTTGTGACAAGACATTCCTTTGAGCACCAACATATTTGACCTCTTGACCTTAACCTGGAAGTTGGAACCATTTTTGAGAAATTTTAACAAACTTTTGAACGGTTGGTTTTGGGACTTTCATACTCATATGTTTATCCCTTGTGATAAGACCATTCCTAGTGTATAAATATTTTAGACCTTTTGAACTTGACCTTGGAGATCGACTGTAACGTGTGCCGAATACACAAATCTATTTTTAGTTCGCTGTGACACACATAGAACAATACACCAGTCAAAACGAATTAAAACTCTTACAGATATTAATTGTTAAATCAAATAATCACGAATAGTAAAAAACACAGTTACAAACAAAGCACACCATACAAATGGAATTTACTCAGCTTTTCATCAGCGTTCATCTATAAGTCAGTCCTCCATATGAATAAAACAGCTTCGCGGACATCGATCGCTACACACGGTGGGGGTAATATAATCATGTGCACTTCCATGATTAGCATAGGTCGAATTACGAAGTACGTCCAGTACCGTTCACCATTCTAGTCCCGAATCTGTTGAGTCAGCCTCCTAGCAGAAGATCGCGTGCAACTGTTCCTCGGCTGCAATCGTGACATCCGACATCCGACAACTCACGGAGACGAACGAGTGACGTCACACGTAGCACAGTAAAACATAGCAATGCTTCTATAAATAGCATTAGATCATCGTAGCACCTTTCCCCTTAAAGAAAAGGTTGACTGCAACGAAAACTTTTACAATGATAATGAAACAATATGATTTTCATACATTTCAATACATTAACATTTTAATCAACAGGTACTCTCCATAATATAATGCGATCAAATTTTTTCTACCTTTAATATGTTTAATGACAATATTGTGTTCCTGTAATTCTAAGCTCCATCTCATTAACCTCTGGGTCTCGTTTTTTATTTGGTGTACAAAGGTGAGTGGATTGTAGTCAGTGAATTCAACAACTGGATGCACAGATGAATACACATCAAAATGCTTCGGTGCTAATAACATAGACAAACATTCTTTTTCTACAGTAGAATAGTTTCTTTAACATTTTGAAAACTTTCTAGAAAAATAAGCAACTGGATGGCACACATAGTTCTCACTCTCCTGCAATAAAACTGCACCACAACCCATATCACTAGCATCAATTTGTAACAAAAACTCTTTATCAAAATTTGGTGATGAAAGAATTGGAGAGACCATGAGTATTGTTTTAATTTGTTTAAAAGCCTGTTGGCATTTTTCATCCCAAATAAACTTGCTATTCTTTTTCAAGAGACATGTCAATGGGTTAGCAATAGTCGAAAAGTTTGGACAAAACTTTCTATAATATCCCGTCATTCCAAGGGATCTCTTCAATTCTTTCTTACATTGAGGAGCAGGAAAATTGACAATTGCATCAACCTTAGCAAACACCTGTCGACCATGGCCATTACCAACAACATGGCCCAAATATTCAGCAACAGCATGACAAACTTCAGTTTTTTGTAAGGCTTACGGTCAAATTTGCCTCTGATAGTTTTACAAATAGTACTCTAATATGTAACAAATGCTCTTGAAAAGTGTTACTATATACTATCACATCATCAATATATGCCTCACTTGCATCCAAGTCACCAAGTAAATGATTGATCATCCTTTGAAAGGTTAGCAGGGGCAATTTTTAACCCAAAAGTATCATTTATATTGGTAGAAATCTTCTGGGGTAACAAAATCTGAAATCTCTTTCGCTTTCTCGGTCAATGGGACCTGCCAATACCCTTTCAAAAGATCAAACTATTTGGCACCACCGATCCTATCTATACAGTCCTCAATTCTGGGAATGGGGTAAAAGTCTTTTTTGGTAATTGCATTGACTTTGCGGAAGTCAGTACAGAATCTAAATGAACCATCTGGCTTGGGAACAAGGAGACAAGAAGAGCTCCAAGGGCTGTTACTGTACTCAATGATGTCATGTTCCAACATATAGGCCAGTTCTGCATGACAATGTTCCTGTTTTAAAGGGTTCATCCTGTAAGGATGTTGTTTTATGGGAGATGCCTCCCCAACATCTATATCATGATATACAAGATTGGTCTTTTTAGGAACATCTGGGAATGAATGCGAAAATTCCTGTATGAGACATAAGCTCTTCTCTTCCATCGTCATGTAAGTGACCATGTTTAGACTTCAAATAAAACAAAATATCAGAGTTTTGCAACTTAGGAGTAGACTAATCATACTCATGTGCAAATTGGTCTTGATCTGGGGTAGTGGCTTCAGCGCTTGAAGCAGCAACTGATTCTACCTTAGGGTGATCTATGTCAGTTCGGTTATGATATTGTTTGATCATATTGATGTGGCAGAGCTGTTTGCCGCTGCATCGACCTGGGGTCTTAATAATGTAATTCAAGTCATTGACCTTTTGCTCAACTTCAAATGGGCCAAAGTATTTAGCACGTAAAGGCTGACCTGGAATGGGTAGCAAGACAATGACCTTCTCTCCTGGCTTAAATGTTCTAGTCTTTATACGTTTCTGAGAAGTGAAGTTGGAACCTTGATCAGACGGTACTTATTGGGGCAAACCAAAATTGATGAAAAACTTAGTCAAAGCATTGACACCTGTTCTAGACTTAATGTTACGAAGAGGAATAGCTTCGGGGAAGCGTGTTGACGCACACGTTATAGCTAAGAGGTACTGGTTACAAGTTTTGGTTTTATGTAAGGGACCAATACAGTCTATAATGAGTAAGTAAATGGCTCATCAAAAAGCAGGGATAGGCTTAAGAGCAGCAGGAGGGATTTTTTTCATTAGGTTTTCCTTCTATTTGGCAGACATGACAAGACCGTCAGTAGTCAACTATGTCCCTTCTCATCTTTGGCCAGAAGAAGTGAGCCAATACTTTATGGTAAGTCTTTGAGACCCCCAAGTGACCCGACATTGGTGTGTCATGGGCGAGACCTATGACCGTTTTACGGTATGCCCTCGGTACAACAATCTGAGGGTGAATTATTTGCCATTCATCATCTACTGAAGCATAAAGGGGACGCCATTTTCTCATTGGCACACCCTGATTCTTATAGTAACCAACAGGGACCTTCTCTGTCTTCTCATGAGACAAAGCTTGTTCAATGAGACCTTGAAGTTCAGCATTTGACTCTTGTTCAGATATCAATTCAACTCTAGTAAGAGGGGTGCTGTTCAACATTTCCTCTAAACCAAGTATATTGCTTTTAGACTGAGACTTTTGATTCTCAGGGGAAATGTGACCTTCTGATTCTAACATCTCTGACAAAAATGTTTCATCTAGACTCATTGACACGTCATTCCCCATATCTAACTTTTGTTCATCATGCCCTAGTTGCTTAACCATAATCCTTGTAATAACACTTGAACGAAATACCTCTATTCTCCTCCTCTACCTCTCCTATAATACAAAGCTTTTCACTTATGATTGGGTCAGATACCACCTCACCCCCTGCTAAATCATTGCCTTACAGAAGAGAGACTCTCTTAACAGGAAAAGTAGGTCTAACACCTACGACCACAGGCCCAGAGACTAATTCTGACTTCAAGTCTATAACATGAAGAGGAAATTTTACGAGTCCTAACTCTACACCTTGAATCAACACTTCAGAACCAGTATGTGTCTTCTCAGACAGTGGCAGCACGCCCTTCAGTAATAAAGACTGAGAAGCACCTGTATCTCTCAAAATTCTTGTAGGGTGTGAATCTGTGTCTACCGATACCAAACCATTAAATACAAAAGGCTAAAATTCTTCTCTAAGAACATCTGACTCTGGCTTGACCTTACTATTCTCAAACTGACTACAGGAAACCTTACCTTGGACAAATGTAAGGGCACTGTGACTAGGCTGAACATCAGCAGTACATACTAGTTTTTTCTTCTGTAATGCCCAATATTCAGACTTAATGTGACCTTTCTTTTTACAATAGTTACAAATTGGGACCTGCTTTGAGGTTTCACAATTCTTGTTGTTACCTCTCATCTCAGAGTAGGCTATCTTAGGATGACTTACCAGTGAAGTGTTTGGTGCGCCTCGAAAACCATCAGAGGGGGTCATCCTCTGTTGACTACTGGTTTTTACAAATGAAACCTTATGCGTTAGTGCAAAGTCATCAACTGCAGTCGCAGCGTGCTCAAGAGTTTCAACCTTCTGTTCATCTCAATAGGTTCTAATTTTAGAATGAATGCAGTTTTTAAATTCCTCAAACAAAATTACCTGCTTCAACCTTTCAAAGTCTGATCCAACATCTTCAGAAGTGCACTATCTCTCAAACATATTTTGTTTCTCTCTAGGAAATTCAACAAGAGTCTGTTCATTGAATTTCTTGTAATTGCTTAATTTCTGCCTATAGGCTTCTGGTACAAGTTCATATGCTTTAAAGACATTTTTCTTAATAACATCACAATTTGTACTTATTGTGACAATACACTATAAACTGCCTCCGACGGACTGCGCATCTTTGTAATTTTGTCAGTTATCCAAAAGGCCTTTTTGAGATAATTTAAGGTATGCTGGCATGACAACTTTTTTACAAAATGTTATGCTGGTCATGGAATGAACATGTAATCATGAGCTCCAATGTTAATAAGCGCAGACAATTTCGTTTTTCCTAACTGTAAGCTTTTGTAATTTTTGTGTCACTCTGTAACCCGTCAGTAAGCAAGATACAAACATAAACATTCTCTGAATTCAAATTAATGATTTTGCCAGAAAGAACAATTGCTTTTAAAAGAAGATTGCTTCTGTTGTTTTCTGCTTGTCTGGAGCAAAAAGAAAATACAACTGTTGTCAAAGTCTACACAGTTTCTTAAAACGCTTACAATTAACAATCCCAAGACATCGATCATATTGTCAAGGTACTTTTTGCTGAATACATTAATACAAATGTATATCCTTACTAACAGAATGTTTTGATCAATTCTTTTTAAATAGTTATCATAGTTATAATAACACAAGTTAGGAAAATAAATGTTTCTATGTTTTTTTTTTCTTTTATCATCTGTGGTTACTGCTAAAATTCTTTATAGTTCCTTCGTAGATGTGCAATCAGCTTATTGTCTGTGAAAAAATAATGCCTTCATTATTTTTGTTTGCCATAAGATTATAAATAATGTTTTCAAATTTAAACCTAACAAAACTTTACAAGAAATCCTACAAAAGATATCCATTGCCATTTGGACGAAGTATAAACATTACCACTTATATGAGCCTGGTCTCGGATAAGTGAGTTTATTTCAGTAACCCTAGTAATATTTATCTATTCCGGATAAGTTACGTACATTCGGATAAATATAAATTTTCACCCTCAGTCACAAGCTATCATTCCGGATAATTTAGGTCCATTTGTATATAGTCTAATAATAAGTTCTTTTCTACCTCCTTTCTAGAAGAATCGATTAAACGGTAAGGTCATGGAAAATTTTGGGGAGTTAAATTGTGGCAATGTTTTAAATTTTACCCACCCACCCTCCTCTTGTTTTTAGAACAAATACTGCTGCTTTTTGTTATGTCATTGTAGCTGAAGACTGCCTGCTTCGCCCAGCTTCCACATCAGCCTATGTCGCGGTGGTGGATTATGTGTGTTCGGATATTACATGTACGTAGGGACGGCTTGCTTGGTCCAGCACCTACATCAGCCTATGTGCCGATGGTGAATTTTGTGTGTTTGCTCATTCCGTAAATACAGCCTGATTGGTCCAGCGTCCACATCAGCCTATGTCAAGGTGGTGAATTCTGTGTGTTTACATAGTCCGTGATGACTGCCTGCTGGATACAGCGTCCACTTCAACCGATGTCGCGGTGGTAATTCTGTGTGTTTGCATATTCCGTCGCACCTCAACGCATCTGGAGGAGTGCAACACATATTCTTACGCTCATTCCATTGTTTATCCTATTGCACATGTAAATTGAAATTCAGGATTGGAATTTGTGCATTGGCTTGTAATTGACAAACAGTTGACTTGATTGATATTGAATTGATTGATTGATTGAATGATGATTGATTGATTGAACTTGATTGATTATTGATTTATTGATTGAACTTGATTTATAATTGAATTGGTGACGTTCATGCACTTGTGACCTACCCAGTGCATGATCCGCCCGATTTGGGTCGTCACATTTGTTGTATTGATTGGATTGTGGGGCAGCCCTGTGGTAGCCCCAGCAAATTGATCACCGCGGCCAGAAGCGCCAAATTAAACAAGCAAAATAATATCTGTTGTTTGTTTGATTAATAGGGAATCTGCAATAAACTTAGGTTTATTGCAATAATTGCTCATGCATAAATGTACACTAGTTTTCTACACTTTATCTTTCAAATACAAAGATTTACCTCCATTTTCATAAAATTTAGATGTTTTTGCTTCAAACACTTTTATAAGCGATGTTTCTTCTGATCAGTATCATGTTCTCTTTAACATCGCATGTCTTGCTCCTTTAAAGTTGACCTTGCATTTATCGTATGAAATGAAAGTCTTATTCCACTAAACTTTAAAGAAAGTTTAAGGGAGTGTCATTCAGTTGTCATCTGCATCCTAGAATCACATTACATACTTTCAGCCGATTTCTTAAATCGATTTTTTTTCCATTTCTGAAGTATCAGACAGATTTTTTTTACATTGACATTTTAAAATTTGCATGCACTGAACATTAATCTCCTTTACTTATTCTATGAAAACCATTGCCATTTATCAATACTTTAACGCACCATAGCAAGCTTGATCTCCAAAAATCACATAGGTATTGTCCATCAGAAACTCAAGCATCTTTCTAATATCAACTTCCGAATACATGAGTGAACAATCGGAATAAAAATTTCTTGCTTTAATTTATTTTTAGTGTTTGTTAAACATATGTATCGTACACAGAAATTTCCATCAAAAAATGATAATTAAAGAAGAATATATACAGTGTTTGATAATTTCGTAACATCCCTTATTACCCCTTTTATAACTAACGAGGAATATATCAAAGGATCGGAAATCTTATTAACAAGAATTTATTGCTAAAAGTTCATTAAAGTATATTTAATATTAACAACGAGGTTCCCCCTTTTGACTGTAAATAAAAATGAGTGAGAAAAACAAATTACCAATCTTATTTAAGGAATTATTTTCTTGGTCCTGTTCATTGGAAGTTATGAAAATTTAAAACTACATGGTTTGTTTCGATTTTATCATACAAAATAAAAGCGTATCTTTTTTATGCATGCTATAATATATGCAAAAAAAAAAAATTGCATATGTAGTTTGAACTTTTCGTATATAAAGATATAAAGGCCAACTTTTATGTGTCAAAAAATCATTTAAGGCTTTTGAACTTGTTTTCAAGGTCTATCTCCTTTTCAGAGGCGGTCTTTTAAGGTAAACATTACAACCTGTATCATCTGACACATGGTTATCCGACACAGTAAACTCTAACCTTTATTTTATTTCACTCTTAACTATTTTCTGTTTTCTTTACATTATGCAAACCGACACCTTCTCTATTACGAAACATATTCTGTGTACCAGTGGATGTCGCATTAGGCAGGTTTTACTGTACTTTAAAGTAAAGATGCTTTATATCTTAAATTAATTTTGAAAGTCGACATATAAACTTTAGTTCGTCGAGGAGAGATACAATATTACGTATTTTGAATTAATTCGACAAAAACTTTTTAATCAAGTCCACAATACTTGTAGGTTATCCATTACCCACGGAGAAGACGTTGTCATTATGTTAACTATTTTAAACGTTCATAAATAATATGCAACTATATTTTGGAGAAAAATGTGAGGTCTCCTTAAAACAAATTTATACATACTGACAATTTCAATTCTCGTGGATACTTCAAATTTTAAACAAAAAATGCTACCCAAAATGGTGACTTTTATGCATATTTTAAAATCGTTGATGCAGCTCGATCTTGCTCATATTTTCATGACACAAGAAACCCGAAACAGATGCAAAAGAAATACTCATTACCTTAAGTCGTAAAAAAAGTTGTAAAAAGTTACCGGTCGCGGTAGCCCAGTGATAGGACGCTCGCCTCGTGACCGGGAGACACCCGATTTTGAATCTCAATTCCTGTTCCTCAAAAAACTACAGGTGACTCTCGATGGCTCGAACTCCGATCTCTCGAAGTTCTCGATCTCTCGAAGTGAACCTCCGGTCCCGTTTTTTTCTTCTATATAACTAAGCAAATTTACTTCCTATCTCTCGAACTTCCGATCTCTCGAAGTTCTCTATCTCTCGAACCAAGACCTGGGTCCCGTTACACACATTTCATTGTTTTTTACTCTCTATCTCTCGAAGTTTTGATTGCGCGTGTGCACACGCCGATCAAGCGTAAAATTAATGCAGCTTAGACTTACCTGGATAACAGTGAACGCCTCGGGCTGGCATGGAGGTGTTAATTGGGTGTTTACATAGATGACACTATACCTGTGAGCATCCGAGTGTTGATATGATTAATTGGTTACAATTGGTAAACTATAAACGAATTGCTTCACAACTTATTTTGACTTGACAGCGAGACGATAATTTTTTGAAAATAATTTAAGAGACGTGTCAATAATTTTTCATAGATTATGAAGTTTTATTAGAGCTTACATAATCCCAGCATGACAAACACTACACAAGAAATCCTATCTGAAGAATTGAATACCCATTTAATACGAGAAATCTGTTGAAGGAGCCGATGAAGCCCTGGGGGTAGCCACGCCGACGATTGCTATTCAGGTTTCATGTAATTATGAAATGAGAACAAATAAATACTGAAACTTAAAGAGATCGTTTTATTTATTCAAAATACGATCATTGTTGTTGAAATCAAGTGAATTACCTGTAAAATACGAATGAAAACGTGCAACGACATTATCGACATATACTTCCGGTATTTATAATAGTAGAACAATGATGATCGGAACTGAAAATTCCGGAGTTTATTCACTTTCAATCTCTCGAACCCCTCGATCTCTCGAACTTTTCTTGCGGTCCCTTGAACTTCGAGAGATCGAGAGTCACCTGTATTTAGTACAATATAGGTTGTGACTGTTCGTTCGTGCTAAGCGCCCGATATTAGAATGAAATTGGTATATGACTTTAGAAACGTATGACCCTTGCTCAATGGCCCAGAGTGCCGAGTAAAGGTCTTAATTTGAAACCCTTCACCGGTATTTGGTGATGCCTCATATAAGTGAAAAATTCTTGCAAGGGACGTACGTGTAAAGCAGCAAACTTATCAATCGATCGAAGAAAGTTTCATCTATTATACTTAACCTATCACGAAAAAGAGTATTCTACGTTGCTAAGGTAATTTTGTAACTGAATGAGAAAATAAAATAAAATTGAAGTGCAGCAATTCATCAACGATCGGAAATTCAGCTTTTCTGTTTTAATTCAAAATAATAGTCCGTATTTGCAGTATGGTGCATTTCCATGTACTGCTAGCATTGCCACTTGTTTAACTATATGGATATGATTTGAATGCGATATTTAAAATGCTTCACAATACAAAATCATATCTTTCATAAAAGAATTCCCTATATTTTATTTTTAAGTAATTGCTTAAAATGCTTCAAATGCAGGAGTCAAAAAAAAAAAAAAAAAAAAAAAAAAAAAAAAAAAAAATAGTGACATTCATAAACAGCATTATTCTGTGTTACCTTTGGTGGATTTTTTTCAGAGACACTGTAGATGGACTTTTCAAACCTGATATAATGCTATCCATATCTTTGGTGGAAGGTTTCACTACTATGAAATTAAGTATCAAGTTAATCAAAACTTAATTTAGTTCCTTTACTTTTAATGATAAATTTAAATGTTCATTTTTTTATTCTTTACCTGGCGCCCCACACTATAAATATTAATATAAATAAAAAGGAAAACTAACTACAGATGTTCATCCCTTTTGGTGCCCAATTTCTAAACGACTCCCTACTCTCTTTCCCTACAAGCGTCAATACTTCTGTGTTGTAGATTTACACTTGATTTTTTAGACCACTTTAACAGAGAGTTAATCCGATATAGCCATAAGGGATGTAGCCAGTCAAATTTCTTGCAAGTGCAAGCACATGTTTTCTAAATTTTCTTATATTTTCTTATAGTATATCACAGTATATACCTGTGTGTAAAATATGAAAGAATTTCACTGCGAAATAAAAGGGATATACATGTAACCACTTAAGTATTAGCCAATTACAGTTCTTTGCATTCGATTTTAATAGTAGCATAAAATGAGGGGCAAGTATCTTATCTACGATGTAAAGTCCGTCCTCTTTTGTTCAAAACTAAGGAAGTTATATCTTTTTTAGTTTCAAACAATCAAATTGCAGGAAATCATTGAGATTTTTTAGGCAGCCAACCAGAGTTAAGTGCACGTGCATGCACGTGCTTTCTTGCTAATTCAACTGAATCATGTTGTCTTTACCACTAATATATATTTGTACATGAATACTAAGATTGAAAGTATCGCATCAAAAATTGAAAAGTAAAAACTGTTTCAATTATATCACTCATATCACTTATCGCATGTGCATACACGTGCATGTATGTGTATGCATGTAAATGAACTTTGTTCTGCCCATCTACACAATATGTCCGTTAACCCTAAAGGTGTTTAACATCCATCGGATGAGTAGTTTCTAGGAACACTTGCAGACAAAAAAGTACCGGAGAAGAAAGTTTGAAAAAAAGAAGTAAACACAAAATGTTCTCAAACTTCATTTGGGAAAATAATAACAGTGATATTACTTTTTGATTGCATAAATGTATAGTATCCTTATGTATACTAAGTTTCTATATCATTTATGCAAATAAAAATATGAAAATTGGAGTTTCTAACAATACTTCCTCGGTAAACATTCTGATTTGGACTTGTCAAATATGTAACAAAATACATAAGCCGATTCTATTAGAAGCAGCTTTGATACAGCTTTCCATAATTGGTATATGTATATCTAATTACCTAATGAAGAATTTGCTGTGCATCCCTTGAACCGATTACACGATGATGCGCTGCAATTACAAACTAGGCTGCAATTCTGTCCATATCTGGGGTACAGACAATCTGTGCAAGTACACTGAGTAGTAGATTGATGGGCTTATATACAGTTTTAAAAATACATAGCCTGAAACTTACTACTCATGCGTACATGTACAAGAAAGTGAGACTTAACATGTGTTTTATACCTCCAAAAAATTTCCTCGCTTAATGATCTGTCCTAGTATGAAATATCAACAAAGTAATGATTGAAAATTATGAGGGAAAATGTCATGTAAATAAATTCATGCAATTCTATATTCTAGATCGTATGCCTCTAGATAAAAACGGTAGCATCGTCTTCATTATAAGTAATAATAGAATAACATTAAGCTGGGTTGACTAGAAGTATCCGCACAATTCAAATAAACTCTATAGACTGAAGTATAAGAGCAGAGGAACTCGAACTGAAAGGATGACTGCACTTATCGCCGGTTTTGGGGTCTTTTTCCGTTGCTCCTGTTGCTTTCATATCTTAACCTGATATCACTATTTAAGAATCCTGTCAATTTAGAATCTAATTTAAATGTTAAAACAATTTTAGACTGTAAAACAATGAAATAATTCAAATGATTTTTGACCTTACTGCTTCCAAATATAGAATTTACAGTTACCTGTCCTTGATTGAATACTATTTATGCATGAGAGGTGGAGCTAACATTGCAAGAATGGGTCTAATATTAAACTATATAAATAACAATGGCATGTATTTAAATAAAAACGTGATCACTCTTTCTCATCCTCCCCTCTGTTCTGTATGGCATAAGTACACTATTTACACATCTTTCAAATCGAAATTAACAATAGGAACACTCCATGTGAGTAAAGAAGATTTTAAATCAACGTCAGATAATTTATAGTGTTCGAACACAATATCCTAGTTATCAAAATATAATACCTTACAAGTCACGTGACGGAATTTAGTATTCACAGAGTTACCTGAGGTAAGAAATCACATAGTGAATTATAATATTCAACAAGTCACAACCTTTGGTTACAGCACAGAGACCGAATGTAAGAAGAAGCCGGTTTTTTTTTTCTTTTTAACTATGTGCGCATGTTTGTCTATTAATCCCCTTTTGACACAACATTAGTAATTCAAATATACAACCACTGTTAAACGGAGAACAGTAGACAAACATGCGCTGACTATGTATGAAGTCAGTTAAAAAAAAATAGCGTCCTCAATATCGTACGGAGATTCAAGAAATTGTCATGACCCCGCCTTTGAAAACAGATTCGTACTGCGTAAATACATAGTTACTTTTATTTAATGCAATTACGCAAAGTTGTTTGATTGGATGTTGAGCATTCGTACAATTAAAAGAAAAATGCTTGTTTCGAAACTTTAGTTTATCGCAAATTTCGCATGTCCTTAAGTGCAGTCATCCTTCATACCTTCGTAAACAATTTTTTTTGTGATATAAATTCTTTCGGTATACCACAATTCCATGCAGTGACAGCAAATAGCAAATAAAACAACAACAGAAAACAAATTGAGTGAAGAAATACCTTTGCCTGAATTTCATTTTAAAATTATGATTGTTATATTCCAGAAAAAAAATATGAAGACTGCCAGAATATTTGTGTGGACAAGATGCACAAAATAGAGAAAAAAAAAAAAAGAAGGAAAACGATTTCCTGATTATTTATGGAACAAAACAACCTTTAATAACTGTCCATTTATTAAATTGTAAGTTTTATAATGAATACATGCGAGTCTCATAAGTTTACCTGTACAAGTATTTGTCTCTTGGTTGTATTTGTACCCTCTACAACAAATGGATGGTCTGTAACAACATAAAAAAAAAATATCACAAACTTAGCAATAAATAGTTTTTAATTCCCTACTTGGGAAACCGTTTGTTTGTGTAGGTTTCCGCCTCATCTGTCTGTCCGTCAGTTTGTCCCTCTATCTGTCTGTCAGTTTGACCAAAATAGATTTGCACAATTTTGTTTTTTAACGCTTGCAGATACTGAATACTGAGCTGGATTTTATGTATGTGAGTGTACCTTGATTAGTTACGAATTAAGTTTGAATATCTTCAACTTCAATGAGTTTTGATGGAATAACTGCCTTTTAATTTTTTTTAAGGGACACCTGATTTCCCACTTAGTTTTCCGCACTTTTCCCCCAAACGCTTAAAGATACTGAGATGATTTTTGGTTTTTGTCTCTAGGCTACCTTAATGAGTTATAGATCAAGTTAGCACCTTGCTCTGCTTCAAAGGATTTGAAAATGCACACTTTTCTGAGAATGTATGATGAAATCCTGGTGATATTAAATCAATGCAGTGATTGCTTATAATGCTATAGCACAGAAACAATTCATTCTTTTAAACAACTGAGTCTTAATTTCCCACTTATATTTTTCATAAATAATGGCATGTTCAACTATCTGAATTAAAAAAATATCTAGCACAGGAAAGAGGAAGTTTCGGTGTCATTTAACAATATAGGCATTTTGATAAAAATAGTGTTTGTTAGAAAAACGTTAAGACCGCAGAAAAAAAGAAAAAAAAAAAATAAATAAATAAATAAAAAAAAATAAAATGAAAAATAAATAATAATAAATTATAATAATAATGCCAGGAAATTTAGAGAGTATGCCAACCTCTATTTAATTTGACAAGGAGAACTCTGACCCGATTGATAACTTTGTTAATTTCAAAATGCAAACAAAAAAAAATGTATTTAAGTTTTATACAGATCTAAATAAGCACGTATTTATAATAGAACATATACTGAAACATTTTACTTACCCATCACAAAAAACGCTTCGTCTATCTTTCGAAATGCACTGCACAATTAGTACTAGTAAGAGTATTATACAAACTTTGTTGAACCTCATTTCAATTTGACAAAGTTATACAGTATGTCAATTACAAATTATTTCAAATTAAAACACTCTGTTCCGGCTTTTGAAAGCTAGTTTATTCGTCAATAATCCTATCCATTCTTTCTAATACCTTCTGCGTTTGGGAACCAGGTGAAAGACTCAGCTCCCCAATTACCAGGAAATACAGATACACTCAATTTTATAATGTTACACACAATTTTCATATGGTATCATGCACAAAAAGTTATGTTTTAGCATTTACACATAATATATCCCACCTCTGTTTCATAACTTTTCCCAATAATCTTCTGGGCCACTGCTGCTGCTACTCTGATGCATGTATCTTTTAGCGATTCGGGATAATTTATATTTTTTAATCATACCTTCAATAAAGTATAGGCACTTTAACCTCTTCTGCCTGTGTCACCGTTGCTGTCCGGTTAATAGTACGTTTATATCGGCCCTTTTTAATCTTCTTTATACATTTCCCGCAATTTTCAATCTTCAAGCTTCGATAGAAACGATGCATTTTTTTTTTAATATCTTTAGGTACTAGAGATCGTAAAGGGCCATAACTGAATTTCTAAAATAAACAATATGAGCAGATAATTTTTTTTCCAGAATACTCTCAATGAGCACGTTACTCTATTCCCTAAAAAAACAATTTTAAACTGGAGGACTCTTCAGCGTGCAGTGTAGAGAGGTTTCTTAAGAGATGTTTAATAACTTTAGTATTTTCTCCACGTAATTCCGTTTAAGTAAAAATTTCTTTTTCTTGACCTTATAGACGATACATTATCCTCTCTATACATTACATAAAAGGTCTTGGACACAGATATTTTTTTTTTAACTTTTCTGAATAATATCATGACTTATATGTTGCTAGAGCATTTCCCACCAGAAAATAATAAAAGCCTGTTTAGAAACTTGCTTTATGTGCAACTTATTAAAACTATGAATTTTGATGCGTTTGATTGACAAATATCCTGGCACTTTCGAAAAGTAAACTTTGTACTTTAGAAAAGTAAATATTTTGTTTTGTTTTAATGAAAAATATTAATAAAGATTATAATCAAGAAAATTCTGAGTAGAAATGTGAGAAAGCAAAATCAATTCACCAGTATTGTCAGTCCGTTCTCAATGATGTGTGCAGAGTAAACAAACTGAACAGACCCGGTAAAACATAAACTTTAACAATAAAATTAATGTAACTTTTAAAAGTCCCTTGCCCATTGCATCTTCCGTTATGTCCAAAGACACAAAGAAAAAATCATTATTACAAAAATGCATCTGAATTTTGACATTATTTTGAGAATTCCATAGAACATGAACAATCTTCCCTATAATAGATACAGTACTATGAGAGTCTCTTAGTGATTTCAGGGTATCATATCAATAGACACAATAAACTATGTTGTATGCTTTGGGAAAGGCTAATGAGCGTTTTCCGTCCTTATTAATATCTGATGACCAAAGAAATCGAAATAATATGAATTAAAAAAAAAAAACCTTTAATGCTAAAGGCTTGTGTGTAATGCATATCAAATAATCACTTTTATCGGAGTTACGAAAAATTTGGGGTGTACACAAATACAAAATTTTGCAATATATAAATATTTATATTTTTTAATGATTTTTTTCAAGCATAATTAACATGGATTCGAAATAGGAGATACATTGACAGGATGTTGTAACACTTGTTCTAACTTATAAATATTACAACTTAGAACTCCCTACGGCTTGATTAAGCTGGGTGTGTTATTTGTAAAGATTTTCTTTTCGAAAACAACAAATTACGGTAAAGTAAAGTATCTCCTTCGTAGAAAGAAACAAATACTTGTTCATGTGGAAAAGACAATGAATTCCATATTAACAAAGAATGACCATTATAATTTCCTTCATAAATAAAGAAATTTACAGCTATAAACTTGTTATTACAGTTATTTATAATCACTTAAATCAGGTATTATTACATGATATAGTGAAGAAAATCGGGTAAAAGGAACCAAGAAAAAGTATGATTGAGCTTTTTTGAGAAATAATTATCTGGCCCGCTAAGAATTACACTTCATAAACATTTAAACAACGAAATAAGAATGCAATAACTGTTCAAATGATGTTTATTTGTCGTATTTTCTTTCATATGTAGTTCAATTTTAATATCCTTATGGGGCATCACAAGCTATTTTCGCACAGACATACATCGATGCACATAACCTTTTCATAATTTTAGTACTTGAAACACTAATAGAGGTGCAATGTGGTGAGAAACAGATGTTCCCTCCAAAAATACATTTCTTAAAATAATATTTTGAAAAAAAGGCGTCAACGACATTTTTTTCACGAAGCATTCAACATTAGCAGGTAACACTTTTTGCTTATCAGTCCATACATGTATGTGTAATATTTATTTAGATTATATCTTCTTTTTTTTTTCGAATAAATGATTGATGAGATAAGAATCAGTTTTACAAACAATTTCTAAATCTAAAGATTTTTTCTGGAAGAAATAGCATGTTATTGGATTGGTTGGCGTTTTCTTCGTCTATTATTGTTTGACATCGATCATGCGTTTTAAAAAACCTTTGAACCAAACATGTTTTCGGCCAAACGGCTGCAAAAAAAAAAATGTAAATTATTCCCCAAGGAAGAAAATAATTTAGCTTCATTGTACACTCTTTCATCGTTTTGCCGACCTTGCTTCATGAAAGGGTTTGCTTGTAATCCTAGCTCTTAAACCTCGATAAGTTCTTCCCTACACTCAATGATAAAGCAGTGTGTATTCTTAGTACTGATATGTTTAATGTGATTAAAATTAGAAGCATTTCATTTTCAAGACATTACAATAATTATGCCAAGTTTCTTTTTTTTATTTCATTTTATCACGTAAAGATGTAGATATATCTTCATGAGAAAGTTGATTAAATATACATGTATTGTTTATAAGGGATTGTATCAAATTATGAAGCATCATGGTCCTGAGAGAAATTTGAACTCTTGACTCTACGTTTAAAATTTTCTTCAGTGAGAGTAATACTTAAAGTAGAATTATAATAAAATAACTTCAATATATAGAGAATTGTGATGGAGGTATCAAATAATTGCCTTCACCAGATATTATGTTTCTATGTATAATAAATGGTTTTGCTGTACTGAGACCAACACCGACAAAAAGAAACAAATTAAGATAATTGCCTTAATTTGTATCATTGTACATTATCATTTTTCTGATAACATCAATTTAGAATAGTTCTGCTTCAAACGGTATAAAATTGTGAATTCGTGCATTATCAGCATAATTAAACTGCCATATGCTACAAGTATATTGATCAATGCTGTATGAAACACATGTCTGGTGGTTTTATCCTTTGATCAAACTGAGAAAAAAAATTACGAATAAAATTTTACTACAATGCAAGGCAATAGGTAAACCAGTCATTATTTTTTTCCCTGTTCAGACAAATGTTCAATAAATGATCAACGCAATGTAAGTTATTTTATATTTAGATAAAGTAGATTGTATATTTTGAGAACAACTTAAAAGATTTCATGTTATTGTCTGAAGTTAAAATGGCTAGGAAACGATATTTGTTCAGATGAAATTAACCCTTTCTGTTATTAAAGTTGTTCATTAACTTCTATTCGACATTTACTTATATCGTCGACTTTTTGTATTAACAACATTAATTTTTCTTCATACGTTGTTTCGATGTATCAAATTGAACACGAATTTAAGGACAACAGAGTATCTGATAAGTCTTTTGAACAGTTAGATGTTTCACAAGAAAAAGTGCATACCAACAACTAACTTACAGGATTCACATGATTACTTCAACTTTCAACCGTCAAATTTCCTCTATTTACATGTATGTACAATATACCATGATCACCTGCGTATTAGGTGTACGTCTCCAAGTTGATTCGATACGCTAGAACATGTTCCACATACAATCAGTTTCTGCAGACAGACTACTAACAAATCATGATGCAAATACTTTAATAAATCTGTTTAAAGTAAAAAATTTGCAAACATTTTGGTCGCTACTATGACCTTGTTTGCAAATACAATCTATCGTTACGTTGAATGTTGATTGATGTTTTACGCACAAATTTTTATGCCATTATTTACACACTGAAATGTCTACAAATTTTTCCGTTCAACCGATCATGACAAGAAAAGCACACCGGGGGTGGCTGGTCAACATTAGATGCTCACTACTTCATGCTTGATCCCACCTCTCTTTGCAGAGGTCCGCGTTTGCTTTAGCTACTCCCAATTTGTAATTCTTTGATAGGATTTTTGAGTATGATTACTATTTTTATTATCTTCAAAGTTCATTTAAAAAGTACTTTCTTTAAAAGATACTTTCTTTGTTATTACGGGGATTACTGTTTTTATTCAAAATTTTATTTCATTCAAAATTACTAAAATCTGGTCAAAATCTTTACATTTTAACAATCAAGAAAAAGACATGTATAGCTAAAACTATTCAAAATTGAGACTTGCGTATATATATTGTAAAAAAGTAATATTAATTAAGAATTCACATTGCATTATAAGATTAGATATTCTTATAAAGTATTGTTATATTTCTCACTAGTGTATATTTTCTAAGGATGTTGTTAAAATATGAAATATAACAGTGTATTCCCCCAATTACATATTCTAATATTTGAAAAATATTTGCAGCATTAATGTTTTAAATATATGGACATAATGAAAAAGCAATTGAAAGTCGAAGACAACGAAAACAAGTCCTGTATTCGAAACATTCAACGAATCTTACGTGGACAACTGCTATTTGTATTGACTTTTCTGGCAGTCATTCTTGGATTTATTATCGGCTTTGGAATTCGTGAAGCTGGACCTTCTATAGACGCTTTACATTGGATCGGTATGTTTTTTTTTTTTTTTTTTTTTTTTTTTTTTTTTTTTTTTTTTTTTTTTAAAAAAAAAACAAACAAAACCAAAAAGCAATTACAACAACAACAAAAAATGAAATTTATCACTCTTTTTGTCTTGATTTCTTGAGAAGAAGTTAAAAACCCACAATCTTTCCTCTGAATAAATATATCAACGGAACAGAATAATTAAGAAATTCCTACAAATGCAGTTTACTCTTTCTCATATACTTCTGGGAATTAGGAGTGAAAAGAAATATTTATATTAGATTCCAAGCATAGTGCAAGGGGGGGGGGGGGTAAATTTACAGAAAGTTTTATCCAATCCCTATGTATTTCGAGAATGTAGAATTATGTAATTACATGTAACTGTTGGTTGAATTAAGCAAGAAAAGCTGATTAAGATAAATCCGTATATTTCAAAGGTATGCCAGGAGATCTTTTCATGCGGTCGCTGAAAATGATGATCGTTCCTCTAGTTGTTACCAGTGTCATACACAGTAAGTGATGTATGTTCAGCTGTACTTCAACAATTAATTAGGTTTCTTGAACCAAACCTTCTTATAAATCATGGATTTTTTTAATACGGTCTTACACATAAAAAAATTACTAAATATTATTCAACTCGAAATAGCTTGATATTACATATACCTGTTATAATGAATTAATAATTTTGAAAATTGGACATTTCTTTAAAATGGATCAGAGTAACAATTTTTTGTGAGTTCAGTAAATGCAATGGTATGTAGACAACTTCTATCAGTTGATTAGAGTGTTTGTACCTATAGAATCATTGTAATAACAGTTTTCTTTTTCTTCTAGGCACAGCTTCTTTAGAACCGAAATCAAACGGCAGAATAGGCCTGATATCCATCACATACATATTGCTTACGAACATGCTGGGTTGTGTGATTGCCATCATACTTATTTATACCATTAATCCAGGTAATAACAAAAAATATGTTTTCAATTATAGTTCGATATATTCATCATTTAATTCAGAAACGTATGATATTTCATGCCAACTTAAAAATGTTTTGGCATTTATTTGCAAGTTTTATGGAATAAAGGATATCAAATTTAATATACCTTGTATATTCAGTGTGGGGCGAAATCAATATCAAATTACTTATATAGGATCGCGTAGTTTTCATTAACAATGCTTCATAAACTACTGTGGATTTTCTTGAAACCAACTTTGTGGATTACTTCAATTTTACACGTGCCCGGGGATGACATCTCGTATCTGTATATACACTCATTACTACAAAATTAGAGATGGCTCTGTAAATCTAATTTATTAGTTTGTGAAGGATATTAATTCTTGCATACTTGTAACCAAGAATTTCACAAAAAATTGAACCAACAAGAAAGCTAATGATTCCACCGTTTTACATTGATTTACATTTCTTTTCATGTGTTCAATTTCCTTTTTTTTTTTTTTTTTTTTTTTTTTGCAGGAAATTATCTTAAATGATTGAATTTAAAATGAAAGTTAGCAATCTAAGGTTTTATATATAGATTATGAAACTCAGGAGGTCTTTGTGGTCATATATCTAACAACATGTATTTTCCTATGAAATAAAGAGCAGAGAACATTTAGTCATACATAGCAACAAAAATTATAGAATAATCTAAAGCTTCAATAAATTATCAACTAAACCGAGTGTCTTTTTACTCACTCTGCATATACTTTAAAGCAATTTCCAAATAAAGTTTCTACATTTATGTTTCCTATTCCTTTTCATCCAACGTCTATTTTGTGTTCATTAGCGCCATTCATGCCATTCATTTAATTCACGTCATGTTTCATTACTCACTCATTCCTTTGACACAAATGACGTGTATAATTCTGCAATGAATTCGTGCAAGCACGTTTCGCATCAACTGTGTCAGTCAATATCCATAATTTGATGAAAAAGTAGAATAATATCTTTAGAGGAAACTTATTTTGGGTTTTTATATGAACTTAGAAAAACACAAAATTCTCGAAAGCCTTTCAAACATGTGTCTGACTTCCAGTGATTTAAATACACCTATATAACTCCTTTTAAAGCCAATTATTCTGTTATAAACATGTCATTAAACTTACTTTAAGATTCTTGTCAGATTTAAATTATCTAGACCATCACAAAACAAACATTTGTTGTCTCTATAATGTAAATCATTTGATTTCGCTGATGTTACATGTATATGTATAAGGAACCATAAGTACGATAAAAGGGGGAATCTAAATATTTGTAAATATCTGTCATAGGGGATGCTGTTGCCTTTGTAGAAATATATGCATATGTTATGTACATACATGTATTTGATTTTCAAAGAACTATCTATGATAGGTGTCTCAAACGCCCCTTGAAATGAGTATCTTTATTTTACTTTTTGTATAGATTTACTTTGTACAGCTATACATGTGACGTTTATTCATGATTTTCAATTTGTTCAAAATGTCATTGGTTTACAAATATGACATCATGCATTTCCATTTTTCCTGCCATTTAAGCGTATTTTGAATAAAATTGCTTATTTTCAATCAGATTTTCTTCCAGAAAAAAATTTGATGAAATGAACTACTTTAATTTTTTTTTTTTTTTTACAAAAAAAAGTATCTATCCATTACTAATTACAGACAAAAAAAGTTTGCTAGTTCAAAAGCTGCGTTCTGTGTATTCCACATGAAGAAATATCAAGAAAAAAGCAAAATGTTGTGTTATTTTTATTGAATTTCAAAAGCAAAGTATCATTTCTGACGTCAATTACAGCCAATGGTTGCATATAAATGAGACAGATGTATTGTACATATCACCAATATCACTTCTACATAAAAAAACTATCCAATTTAATACTGAATCACATTTAAAAATATTGATTTATTGGGACCAATGTTGAATTTTTTCATATATAGTTCTTAAACTTGAAGACAATGCTTTCATTTGTAGGACGAGTAAATGTTGCACATGATGAGAAAGTAATGGTCAATAAAATTCAGCAACAAGATATATTTGCAGATTTCTTAAGGTATTGCTGGACTGGAAAATCAATCATGAAATATAAACAGGATCATGTACGAGGGTCATTTTAAAAGCCATTCATAGAAAATGGTCCTCTGTGTCTTATTTTTCAGAAATTTTAGATCGGCACATTTTAGCAATTAAAATCAATAACTTTATGTAAACAGTTTCATTCTAATTTATGATATGAAACTTATGTTACTTTATTCTAAAATCATTTTTTTTGTCCCCAAGGAGCACTCTTAACAACGTAAAACAAAAACAAAACGACTTGAACGTTCTCGAAAACATTCACCAAAATATTTCCTAGTCAGTCTCTCGTAAATTCCAAATTTATTACGAAGTTTATATTAAACTTGAATCTTAGTTTACTGACAATTATACGGTAATCAAATCTTAATTTGTTAGCGTTATTTGTATATACACCTCAACCGCGAGTTTTTGCTTTTGCAATGAAGCGTTCAATTTTCATTAATTTCCTCAACCGCTTTGAGAAGATTTTCACTGATAATCAATTTTCTTTCAATATTGTAAATTCCTGTGCTATTTAAACTCATGCATGCTTCATTTTTGTTCTAGAAATAGCTACCAAATTAGGTAATGATATGACCTTTATTCAGAAAGTCAACATTTTTAATAACTTTCGTATAAATACATCTCATAAATACAAGTTCTTAGATAACATTTAAATATATCAGTTAAATAATTTAAATCAGCATCCAAGTTATCTCGAACATGACAAATAGCACCCGCATAATGGAGAGTAATGATCATAAAAAAATCGAAAAAGTACGTTGATTTCAAACTTGATTGTATACAAGCACTGTTTTAATTATATCCAGTATAGAGACCCCTTTTCTCAAAGAAATTTATAACTAATATTTCTCGTCAGATGCACTCCATTTTCAAATCTCCACATCAAATCCCTAAAATGTACGTTTTTCTCTTGAACGTAAGCTAATTACATGTATGATGCACGTATTACACAACTGTTAATTTTCAAATCAATTTTACAGAAATATCATACCAGATAACCTAGTAGAGGCAACTTTTCGCAAAACACAAACAAAATTCAAGTCTGAAATTGTTTGGAACGAACTTCAGAATCTTGGTAATTTTTCTAATACCACTGCAGATGTAGAACAAAATTATTTGGAAATGGTCAAGACTGTTGGGAAATCAGGTGGACCAAATATACTTGGTAATATTATAGAGTAAAATGTAATCTCTCTAAACATGTTTTATTGTTTCCGAAAAAATGATTAATATAAAGATAGCGTGGATAGTTTTAACGAAATTCTTGTAAAGAAAGGGTTTATAAGAATTTTCTTAGCTTCCTCGTTTAACATTCATCTTTGACTTTTTCTGTAGGACTGATATTGGCCTGTATGTTCATAGGCATTGCTGCTGGAAGATTGAAAGAAAAAGCCAGAGTATTCATTGACTTCTTCGCAATGAGTGCTGAAATTGTTCTGCAAATTCTTCGATGGTTTATTTGGTAATTTTCTTCGTGTTTCCTATGCTATTGGCATGTCAATGTCACCAGTTAATAAACAACGATATTTACCCGAAAGGTGTTTGACGTGACATGCAACATGCTAATCAACGATTTATTTATAGAATTTCGTTCTAAAACAACAAGTTACAATTATTACATAAAATAAACACATTCTTTAATATCAATTAAGGAGAAAGATAATATTTCATAACAATTTAGTCGACCTATATAAAAAAAAATGATTGATTGATTGTGTGTTGTCTTACGTCCCCGTTCGAGAACTTTTCACTCATACAGAGACGTCAACATAAAGCGGCGAAAGGCTTCGAATTTTGACCTGTGCTTGGCACTGAGGTCCAAAGAGCAGTGAAGGTTCTTTATTGGGCCAACGCATGTCGTGAAACGGGGCCTCGGTCTCATTAAAAATACCCTTCTCTTTCACTTCAATGTGCCAAGCTTTTAGCAAAGGAAAATGTGCTACATTTTTTCATCACCTTAGGTTAGTCGCGGGCTTGGTTTGAAGCCACGACCTTCCAATCACGGGGGGAGCACCCTACCGACTGAGCTAACGTGATGGTCCGATATGATAAAAGTGATTTATTGTCATTTCTAATTTCTCATCTATTTGTTCTCAAGATAGTTCCAATGATTTTAAAATGGTTAAAGCGAGAACACGTGTTAATTGAAGGAAAATGTACAATATGAGGAAGAAATTGTAATGTATTTTGTGGGTTCGACCACGGATGAAGTATAGATAAAGAATTTTCCTTTACGTTACTTGACGTATTCAGCTGATTGGATTCAATATAATAACAAACACAATCAATAATAATCAACAATACTATGATTTAAACTGATTCTCTATTTTGCTATAATTTTCCTTAACTTGTTATCTCCTAGTCTACGTACTAATCCCCTGGTCTGACACTATGTTTGAGCACTAGCTCCCAGACCTATAGTTTCGAACACCGGGATTCAAACACCCGTTTATAATATAGTAATTTACCCTGATTTAGTAACCTGTAAGGATTCATGTAGCTCAAATGGTCCGTATGCAGCAGTTTGATACACCGCAAATGAGCTAACACAAATACCTTACCTTGTCCGTAACACGTCCTCCTTCTTCTACGGCTTCTCAATAAATGAACACCGAGACTTGAATGAGCCCGCTTATATACTTTATCAAGATCTGCTGAGTCAGATCTTGTTCTTCTAAACGTTTGAAACAATGCCTGGACATAGGAGATAACTTCTGATCGCTAAGACTAAATTTAACCCTGATTATATAATTATTAACTCGATCAAAGGAATTTCACTACAAAATCAAGTAGAGAAATCGATGTCGATATTCTGTTTTGCCTTCCTTAAGGTATGTCACTCGTCAGCTTTTGAGAAAAAATTGTCAGAACTTCTAACTTCTAAATTATTTATTCCAATTCAATTTTTATGACATATTTGATGTAAACAATGCAACAAATACAATATTCAATTTAAAAGCTGCTCAAAAAATTGTTAAGAAACAAGATTTATTGGGGACTATTCCTTGTGGGGGAAGGATATTTCTTCAAATTTCTACTTTTTTATTTAATATCTTAAAACTTTCGCCGTACACATTTTTACTCGGATATTTTTTTTTTTTAAATTTAAATGCTATGAATATTAAATATATGTTCAAGTTGATATTTTTAAAACAAATTTTTCACATTCACTCAACAGACTTTGCCATTAATGAAGATATACGTAGGAAATAAAGATAAAATTTATATTGTTTTTCGCCTGAAAATCCCAATTTATATCGCTGACTTTTTCTTTCAATATTTTAAATAACACGATTTATTATATCATTTATGATCAGCACTATAGTCATTAAAAGCTTGATACAAAGAAATATTTTATTGATTAACTAAACTTTTAATACCCCAAATTTGATATTTATTTAGTTCAAAAAAGTAACAAAATACTTTACACGCATTATTTTGCAGGATTTGCTTTTCAATAATAAATATTCAAACTATTTTACATAAAATAAAATTATAGTTACTGCCATAAAATATTTGATAAAATATGATAGAAGTTACATGTAAAGTAATTAACCTAAAAGTTATAATTTAAATGCAAAAACGTCAATCTTATTGTACCGTTGTTCAATCAGATAAACACTGACCCCCATTTTTCTTTGCAATTTTGAGGCATGCTATTAGTAATTACATGAAATATACTTCTCAAAACATCCTTGATGTAACTCATGTCACGAGTAACATACATGTACCTAAAGGTTTGTCACTCGTCAGCTTATTAGAAAAGTTCAGGACAGAACCTTCAATTTCAAAACTATTTAATACAATTCGATTTTTATAACAGATTTTAATCAAACAATGCAAATTATTCAACATTCAATTAAAAAACTGATCACTAATTCACAAAAAGAAAGATTTATGAGGGACTATTTCTTGCTGTGAAAGGATATTTAGATTTTTTTTTTTTCAAATCTACAAAATCAGTTGTTAAATTTAATATTTTGGAACTTAAGTCCCGAATATTTTTACTTAGAGAATATTTTCCGTTAAGATATGCTAGGAATATTAAATACAGGTCTGAGATTTTATTTCTAGAACAAATTTTACGCATTCATTCAACAGACCTTGCCAAGAAATGAAGATATATTAAAGAAGTCAAGATAAAATTTACACCGTTTTTTGCCTGAAAATTGCGCACTTTGATCTTTATCTCAAACTTTACATCACTGACCCCAACTTTTCTTTAATTATTTTAAACAACACGATACTTCCAACCGAGTAGAAGTGAAACGGTTCACCGCGGTATCGATTCACCGTGGTATTTTTTCTCGGTTTGATACACGGTGCAAAATCTCTAATTTTCGGTTCGGTTCATTTTTCAGTCGGGATCGTTATTCAGTCGGGTTTGGCATAAGGTAAAACACGTTACTCAGTATAAATAAGTATAGAAAACGTAAATTTTTGATAACTGATAGTTTGTAAAATAATTCTTGACAGTCAAAAAAATCTAATCAATTTCTTCTGGTCAATTTGCAAATAAAAATTCATAAATTAAGTGACTAGATTTAGTAAAAAAAAAGCATAAAACAAGGTTGAATTTGTTCCTTCTATCAAAATGTATTGTATCGAGAATAACCGTACCGAGACAAAATTATACAATACGTATCGAACCGTGAAGGAGGTGTATCGTTTCACCCCTACAACCGAGCAACACTTAAGTCATAAAAAGTTTGATACAAGAAAGTATTATATTTCTATTATATTGCTATTTAGATTGTTTATATCCCAATATGATACTTTTTAGTGCAAAAAGGTCACACAATAATTTATGCGCATCAATTTGCATGATTTGTTTTTCATTCAAACTATTTCACGTAAAATAAGATGATATTTATTGCCATAATTACATCTGGTAAAAAAAAAAATGATGATTATTAAAGTGATAAACCAAAGAGTCACAATTTAAGTCAAAAAAGGTCAACTTAATCGTACCGTAGCTCAGTAAGATGTACACTGACCACCCATTTTCTTTGCGATTTTGAGTCATACTACACAAGTACTTATGTAAAAAAAAATACTTCTCCAAAAAATCTTTATACAACTAATTTCACGAGTGACATACATATACCTTAAACTGACACTGTGACGGACAAACAGGAAAATTGACGACAGTAGAATTTTTGCATGACACATGCAAATTTTGTTCAGTTCTTGAAGATATTAGGTTTCAGAAAATTACAGGTTTCAGAACCTAAAAAATCTAATTTAATGGAAAAAAATAAAAGTAAAAATTATCTTTGTATTACCCATCACAAAAATATTGCTACACTTTTTCCTCTTTGTTGTACGCATGCGTTGAAAAGTTGAGGAATTTACCATGGTTTCAATTCCATACATATAAATGTCGGACGACTGAGAATTTTGATACAATCTTCAAAAAAGATGATCATAACTTATTCATTACTTCTGCTTGCCCCAATTAAATGTTGTTTACAAGTTTCACGCTAAAAATAAAGGACGCGTGACCTTGACATTGTTGATATTTGCGATAAAAAGCAAAGCGATAGATACAACATTTGTTTTTCCGGCACTTATATTTTGCATTTTTTTTTTCTTGCTTTACAATGCAGTTGAGTTGTCAAAACTTCGCTATATTCATATTTCACAGAAATCTTTGCTTTGTGATACCATTTTCTTAGAAATAACACATGGTTTTGACTCATTATGCAACTTTAAGCTTTCACAATATTTCTTACAAATGTTTGTTTTGATGCACCTAAATTAACTCATCGAGAGAGGGTTTATATGTGTTTGCAAAGTTTCCACTTTTAAAAAAAATCCAAAGAAGTATTGATAATCAAAATTCAAATTTTAAGAACTTTTTGATCTCCATCTGGATACATATATAGATTAAAGTAAACTATGTTTATAAAATGTTTAATGGTTTCTCAAAGTAATGAAAGTTTTTTGTTTATTTGAAGGCTGACCCCAGTAGGCGTGGCCAGTCTTACAGCTGCCTCCATAGCAGGTACCCGTGACGTTACGGAGACGTTTGTTAGCCTGGGATACTTTGTTTTGACAGTAACCTTGGGTATCGTTTTTAACCAAGCCATTCTTCTTCCACTCTTATATTTTGCTTTCACACGAAAAAATCCCTACAAACATATCCTTAGTATAAAGCGAGCTTGGCTGATAGGATTCTCTTTTGGGTCATCGTAAGTATTCATTTAAATACAAATTTGGCGTGTTTCTATCATGCTCTTTGACATATTCAATATTCAATTTGTTTTCCATATATTTTGATTTTAATGTATTAAGTAATGTATTCCAGGATAGTTTGGTTTATAAAGTATGCTTAAATAATTTTTGAAAATAATTCATTCATTGGAATGAACAAAGATGTCACTTTTTTTCGTGTTAAAATTTGGGGGAAAATGGCCATCTTTAAATTTTAGGTAATAAATGTTTTTATAATATGAAATTCAGACAACAAACGTCTGATTAAAATTTAAAATATTTATTTTTCAGAGCTCTAACCATGCCTGATTTATTGCATGCATGTGAAAGTGTTAATAAAATGGACAAACGGATTACGCGTTTCGTCATACCTCTCTGTTGTACATCAAATGGAGATGGGAGTGCTCTCTTTATTTCTGCTGCTTCTATGTTTATTGCAAAGTTTTCGGGGTATACTCTGACATTTGGTAATGTCATAATCATAGGGTACGTGTTTCATGATAACTGGTGACCTAATTAATATGCATTCTTAGCTCCATCTTGCTACATAGGTTAGAACAATGAGTGTATTGAAAAATTAAATGTGGCTCGGATGATTTTATTTTGCTGTTTAAGGAACGATATATTCACACTGTTAATTGTTCCTTTTTCTCATTTGATAAAATATCATTGTAGAATTTTGACGGCTTTTTCAACACTTTCCTTACCAGCAATGCCGAGTGCTAGTATTGTGGTTGTAGTTATGGTACTCTCCGCCATTAATATTCCAGTCCACGAGGTTCCTATGTTGTTTGCTGTTGAATGGTTTCTGTGAGTAACTGTAATATAAGGACACAATCATTATATTTCAACAGTATTTTTTAGCCTGACTTCATAACGTGTTTTATATTAACCAAACACTTCTTTTGGCCAGAAAGTTATCGGTCGAATAAGTAGCAATTTGAATAAATGCAACGGTAATTTTAATTATTAGTAGTAATAATATAGTTGCAACTTGCATTTTGATAGAGGTATCATGATGAAGTTTATGTACATGTAGCTAGCAATATTGCTTCAAGACTATTTTTGTTTCCAAAGCGACCGCCTCAGAACAGGAGCAAATGTTGAGAGTCATTTTGTCTGCGCTGCTATCACAGATCATTTCTGTCGACGAAAATATCCATCAGAGGAGGAAGATGTCAAAATCTATCCAGAACCAGAGATGGAAATGATTGTACAGTCAGATAAAGAGGATACTATCTGCAATGTTTAATTTCTTACTATACCTTCTTCAAACAAATAGCACTTATATCCAGTACTGACTTTAATAAGATCTTTGTTTAACCTTTTAATACATTCATATATTTATCAATAGATGCTTACTTTGAATGTGCAGCTGAAAAGAAACACATATTACAATAGTAACAAAAGAAAAACAGGTTTTCTTTCTTCAAATGTCAATGAGTGAATTATGAGATATGAAACATATTATTTTACTGAAAACGTATACTAATTTTTTTTTAGGAATATGTATTGTTTAAAAAGATTTTTTATAACTAACAAAGCAGTTTTAAATTCAAATAATAATGCCAAGTTTTATTGCTTTGTAGTGTTCTTGAAAATATGTTATTGTACATTTCCTTTCTTTTTTTTCGTTTTTTTTTTTCTTTTTTTTTTTTTGGGGGGGGGGGGGTTACGTATTGTATTTTAATTACTTTACATTTGTACATATGCTACCCTTATGATTTATTTTCCTATATACTGTATTACACGTCTATTTCTTCATAACCAAAAGGTTAAAAAAGGAATTAAACTTGGAAAAAAAAATTCCAGATTTTTTTTAATTATGGGTCACATGTTCGTTTGTACAACAGAAAATATGAATATTCTTCAAATTCAGGAGTGCTGGAAACTGTAAAATGTACTTGTATATTGCTCTTTACAATCAATGTTAATTTTAAGCATGTATTGACTTGGCATTATCTGTTTATACATATAACTGATATCCCTTCCTAAATCAATGACGTATTCCATTAACTGAAAATATGAATCAGGAACTGTTGTACCCAACTTAACATTTGCTATTATTTTGTAAGAAATGTATACACTGTATTAAATGTAGAAAACTGTCTTTTTCCTAATGAACAAAAGGATTTTTTTTTCTGGGAATGATAAAGAAGGAAATTAATGTAGCATAATTATTTTTTTATCTTTATTATTTTTTTATATTTACTTTTCTTATTCAATAGATTAGTATGTTTTTATTATTTTACTTTTATTCTTAGACTAGATTGTTTATCAATGTCTTGACCCAGACTGCGAACAGCTCATGGGGAGCTGTTAATTAGGTTAGGAGGAGGTTTTATACAATGGTAGTGATTTATAGTGTTTAGATTTTATAGCTTGACCTTAGTTTACTTTAGGGGAGACATTAGGAGGAGTAAGAGGAGTCATAAACTATATAAGCAGGCTCATTTTATAATGAGGAGGGAGTAATTTGAAAGAGTAGTTTATTAATGGGAATTTAACTTGAGTTACATTGGAATAATTATTTTAAGTGCCTTTCATTCAATTCTTTTGGATTTATACTTTGTGACATTGATTTGGATTATATTTTATTTTCATTTGGATTTAATAAACATTTTACCGTTATTTTGTGTTTTATTACAAAGAGGAATTATGATTGAGAGCTACCAAAATATGAATGTGAAAAGGATTTACTCGGAAACGCTACAAATGGTGGCAGCGGTGGGATAATTTGTTGATAATTTGTGGACTTTATTGTGAACTAAAATGGATCTTAACGGACCTAAATTTGCAAATGTGTTGGATTATAGTGATTCCGGAAATTTGATTTTCGTTGGATTTATTCGTGTTGATAATCGGAAAGAGTGTCCAAATTGTTTTGTTATGTTTTTGAAGAAGGAAAACCATCATAAAATATGTGCGGACAATGGAAAAATCATAAGTCAATATTACAGATGTCCAAGTTGTAAATGCAGGATTAAGGCACATGTTAAATAGAGAAAACGTTGAAATGGAATTTTTGTGATGTGTTTTGTGAAAATTTCTGGAATGAAAAATGGATGAAACTTCATATTCCTTAATTGACATGGAAATGACAAATTGTGACAGAACTCCGAAACAAAGGACACCACCGGGACTATTTTCAAATTCGGGAATTTCTAATGTCAGGCGAAGATTGGAGGATTCATTTGTGGACGAAAATTCACCTGAAATTGTGCAAAATAGGAGACTTCAGGGAGAAAATTCTTCACATTCAAAATGGAATATGTTAACATTATTTTGGATTTTAATGTTTTTCTGTGGATGTGTTTCTGTTCTTGGATTATATCGTTATTTTCCGGGATACATGCTTCTTTGCCTGACCAAGGAATTTCTTATTATGTTCCCCAAACGAAGTTTGGGAACATATTGTTTTTACTCTGTTTCTTATTAAGGTCTTCCGTTTCAGTCGGAAGACCTTATAGTGATTGTACTGTTTATTATTATTATTATTATTATTATTTTTTTCCCATTTTTTGTCCAAGCGATTTCTCAGAGATGGCTCAATGGATTACCTTGAAACTTTCAGGGATTATGACAAACAAAATAAACTAAAAACATTTTGAAGGATTTTGCAAAATTCACTTCCGGTTGTCAGATATGTCCGATTTCCGTTTTTTAAAAGAGATCATGTCCGGACGTTTTCTCAGAAACGGTAAAAGATTAAGACCTCAAACTTTCAGGGATTATAGATCATGACAAGTACGTTTGTGGAACATGTTTAAATCCGTCAGCCGTCACTTCCGGTCCTCACAGGAAGTGATCAAAGAAATCGAAAATTTCAACTTTTCTTTTTTTAATTAACTCTTGCATCACTTTATTGCATCTGTTTTGCAGTTTTGAAATATGTTGGTCCCACCGGAAACAGAAACGTCAATTTCCGGTTATAAGCGAAAAACTACATAATTTGAGTATTTTACTTTCCCATAAATATCGTTTATAGATGAAGCATTTGAAATGATTTTTAGATATGTTATTTAGACTGGAAATGTCTAGGTTAACGTCAAAGATCTTAGTAAAATTCACTTCCGGTCGCGTGTTCTACTGTCCGCAAATTCAGAACTTGTCAAAGTGAGATCTGAGAAACGGTAAGAGATTAAGACACCAAACTTATATGAGTAATAGATATTAATGAGTAGGCAAAACCTTTTGGGTAAATAGCGTCAGCCGTCACTTCCCGTCGTTACAGGAAGTGATCAAAGAAATCAAAAATTTAAACTTTTCTCCCTTGAAATAAAACTTACATCATATAATTGAATCTCTTTCACAGTTTCTATATATGTTGGTCTCACTGGAAACAAAAAACGACAACTACTGGTTATAAGAGAGAAACTATGTAATTGGGATTTTTAACTTTCCAAAAAATATCACTTATTGATAAAGTTTTTGAATGATTTTTACATATGTTATTGAGACTAAATTGTCTAGTTTAAAGTCAACCATCCTAGGAAAATGCACTTCCGGTCGTGTGTTTTTCTGTCCTCAAATTGGGATTTTGTTCACCTAATTGCTGAAAAACAGTACATGACTACATGACTGAAGCCTAAAACTTTCAGAACTGATAGTCAGTCACCAGTTTAACTACATCATGTAAAAATCGTACGTTGTCGTCACTTCCTGTCGTGACAGGAAGCGATGAAAAATGAATTTTTAGAGTTTTTTTTTCTTTTTACTTTTCTTTTTATAGAAATGTTTGGCTAATGCAGATGTTAGATAGACCATGACCATGCAAATTATTTTCATCGGAAGTGCCAACCAATAAAACAGAAGTTGTCTCAAACATGAGTAGTTTTTTCATGGAAACTTTTAGGGATAATCAGTTGTGAATAATTTAGGTGTAGAATGAACATTTTATTCGTTTGGACACTTTCGTTCATGACAAAGTACATAAAGAAAACAGAAAAGTAATTCCGTTTGTTTTTATCTGTATTTACATATCTTTGGAAGCCTTGAGATAACTTTTGTGAATTATTTAGAGTAATCTTATTGAGATGATTGTGTTTTTTTTTTTTTTTCAAAAAAGTCAAGAAAACGGAAGACCTGTTATTGCCGAGGCAATAAGTATCTAGTTATTATTATTATTATTATTCTTTTTTTCTACTTTCTTCTCCGGTACTTTTTTGTCCGGGAGTGTTCTCATAGAACCACTCATCCGATTGACAAGAAACCTTTTTAGGGTTAATAGGCATGTTGTGTAGGTGTTCGGAACGAAGGTCATTTTGCGCGCACATGCATGCACGTGCGCGCGCGTGCAATGAGTGAAATGACTGATATACTTCATGAAGCCGTAACTTTTATATTTCTTGATGAATTGCTTTGAAACTCAAAATATAAAGATATATTAGTAGTCTAGACAAGATAACATGGTCAAATTAGCGTGAACTCACGCGCATGCACGTGCGCTCTTCTCTGATTGGCTGATACAAAAATCTCAATAATTTCCTTGTTTTTTGACAAAATACTTTGAAATTTAGAATATAAGTATATATTATAAGGTGCTACAACATATTATATAGGAAATTTCTTGAAAACACGCACATGCAGGTGTGCTGCAATCTGATTGGTTGAAACTTTGAATGTCCATAACTCCCTTGGTTTTCAACAAAACAGGATGAAATTTACGACATGGATAGGCACATAGAGCTCCTACATTATGATACTATCAAAATTGAATGCAAGGCCATGCATGCGTGTATGCTGAATTCTGATTGGCTAATACTTAAAGGGTTACATCTCTCTTATTTTTCAATGAAATTCTTTAATATTTAACACAAATGTATGTATTGTGACACACTATAAGAAAATTATTGTGAAAAATGTAGAAAACATGTGCAAGCACATGCGCTGAAATTTGATTGGCTAATACCCATATGGCTATATCGGAGTAGTTTTCCAATGAAATACCCTTAAAAATAAAGTGTCCATCTATATTACAAAAGTATTGTCTAATTTATTGAAGCTTGTAGGGAATGGGGCATCATAAGGGATTGGGGAGCCGTTTGGGGAACATCTGTAACGGTTCCCGTTACAATTAGCACTAGTTTCCGTTGGAATTGTTACGCTGTGTTTATTGATCATAAGTTTGATTGCAAAATTTTCTAAGGGATCAATCAAATCAGAAAATAGATGGAATATCTATCAAAATACACCAGGAAAATGTGGCAATGGCAAAGAGCGCAATATTGGAACATCATTTCCGGAGTCCACACATCAAGTCAATGTTAAGCGTACTTTCAGAGGAGATGGAAATGAAATATGGACCGAATTCATCAGATATTTTGAAAATGTTGCTGTTCTCAATAACTGGAATTTTGATCGTAGAAGACGAATTTTATTCACCACCTTGAGAGGACAAGCCGAAACATACGCTTATGGATTATCAGATGAACAGAGAAATAGTTATGAGGAACTAATCAAGGCAATGGATAATAGATTTGGACACAAGGCAATGAAGGAAAGTTATGTTGCAGAGGCAAAACTACGAAGAAAGAAGGAAGGTGAATCATATAGGGATTTTGCTCAGTGTCTGGAAGATTTGTATCGAAGAGCTCGCCCTGAAAGCCGAGAGTATGTTCAAGAATGTAGTCTAAAGACTTTCCTTGATAACTGCAGTGAGATGGAAAATTTTAGGCTTGCAGTTAGGAGAACTAGACCTAAAACATTACAAGAAGCAGTAACGGCTGCAATGCAAGAAGAATGCATAAGGATTAGTGAACAACAAAACAGAGATCAAAAAACCTTGACAAAGCCCAGAATTTATCAAGTTAGCCAACCAAATGATGGGAGTAATGGATTTGATAATATGAGACAACGTGTGAAGAGGGCTTGCTTCAAATGTAATTCAACACAACATCTTCTAAGGAATTGTCCTGTCAAAAATAAGGGGAACATAAGCAGTGCAATGAGTGGAACTGTCAAACAGTTAAACAGCGGGAGACCGAGGCAGTAGGCCGTGCGTTGGTCGCTGATATGAATAGGCCTAGTACAGAAGAGATAACTCACAGTAATTTACAAGTAGTTAATAACAGAGCTCATGAGGAAGCATGTAATACTGATTCTATGGATATGAAGCTCAATGAAAGTGATTATTGTGATGTTCTTGAGAAGAATACATCTGACATTTTAATCCCAGGAAGGAATGGATTTTTGGTTAATGGTTTAATTCAGGGAACACCAGTAACATGGAAAATTGACACAGGAGCGAGGAAAACTTTTATCACTGAAGAAACATTTTATAGCATTCCTTTGGATAATCGTCCTGTACTAGAGCAAGTGAAAAGTAAATTTTTATCAGTTGATGGACGTAAACTAAAACTTTTGGGTACTGCTAAAATGATTCTTACTTTGAAGGATGTTGATATTGAATTTCGTGTTTTTGTTGGAGGAGTCACACATGATTTACTGGGAGAAGATTTCATTGTGAAGTTCAAGTGTAATTGGAACTATCAACATTGTGCTTTGAGTTTTACATATGATCAAGAAAATGATGTGAATGAAGTTTGTCCAACGAGAAAAATTTATAATCTGGATTCTTTTACCATACCAGGCAGACATGAATTTGTTGTAAGATCTATGCTTATGAATGCTGATGGGAAAATTGGAATACCAATGCCTTTGAAAACTTTCGTTAGTTCGTATAAATTAGGAGTTGCCAGAACACTTCTTGATTCAAGCAATACAGAGTTTTACATTCGGTTATATAATCCAGAGGACCATGCAATTACAGTACCGAAGCATACTGAAATAGCATTACTTGTACCTGTTGCATATGTGAGTCAACCAATTTGTGACAAAGGAAAAATTATAGCAACAATTAGCCAGGGAGATACTCAAGAATTACCAGAGTACCTGAAACCAGTCTATGAAAACGGAATTACAAATTTAAATTCTCAAGAGTCTGAAAAGTTCAAGGAATTTCTCATTGAAAGGAGAAATGTGTTTGCTGACCCGGATGGAGTTTTGCATAGAACCAACATTGGTAAACACAGGATAAATTTGAGTGACGGAACGCCGTTTAAGGAGGCGCCGCGGCGGGTTCCATTGTTTAAAAGGGAAATTCTAGATCAAGAAATATGGAAACTACATGATCAGGGAATTATTGAGAAATCCAGCATCCATGGTCGTCGCAACTTGTTCTTGTTCAGAAGAAGGACAAAAGTTGGCGAGTTTGTGTGGATTATCGTCGTTTGAATGCGAAGGCGATAAAGGATGCATATCCGATACCTAGGATAGATGATAACTTGGATGCATTGGCTGGATCTGTTTGGTTTTCGTCTTTGGATTTGAATATGGCTTATCACCAAGTACCTATGTCAGATCAGGACAAGGAGAAAACAGCATTTGCTACACCAAGAGGAGGGTTATATCAGTACAATGTTATGCCTTTTGGATTATGTAATGCTCCAGCGACTTTTCAGAGAATAATTGAAAGAGTATTAAGTGGTCTACAGTGGAATGTAGCTGTACTTTATTTAGATGACATCATTGTCTATGGAAAAAGCTTTGATGAGCATTTGGAGAATTTAAAGCAAGTATTGGATAGACTGGAAGACGCTAATTTGAGGTTGAAAGCAAAGAAATGTTCATTTTTCAAGAAAGAGGTGTCATTTCTTGGATATGTTGTTTCTAAGACTGGAATCAAGACAGACCCTGCTAAAACTGAAGCAATAGAAAAGATTTCAATACCAAAGAATGTCACAGAATTAAGGAGTTTTCTAGGATTAGTATCTTACTATCGGAAGTATATTAAAGATTTTGCTAATATTGCAAAGTGTTTGCATTCTCTGACTAGCAAAAATAGCAAATGGATATGGACATAAGAGTGTGACCGAGCATTATTTGAACTAAAGAAGAAACTACAAAATGCGCCAATATTAGGATATCCAGATGTCGATGGTGGAAGTTTTATATTAGACACAGATGCAAGTAATGAAGCCATTGGATGTGTTCTTTCTCAAATCCAGGATGGGAGAGAAAAAGTTATTGCATATGGAAGCAGAACACTGAGCTCAGCTGAGAAAAACTATTGTGTAACGCGGAAGGAAATGTTAGCTGTTATCTACTTTGTGAAATATTACAAACATTATCTATTAGGAAGAGAATTTATCTTGAGAACAGATCATGGATCTTTAACCTGGCTTCATAAATTCAAAGAGCCAGATGGACAAATTTCCCGATGGTTGCAACAGTTAGGACCATATAACTTTACAATTATACATCGGGCTGGAAAACAACATGCAAATGCTGATGCACTTTCAAGATTACTAAAAGAGGATTTACATGAAAAAACATGTAAACAGTGTAAACAAAAACATAGTGTCTATGATGGTGACTTAGTGACTCATGTGAAAGATCTGCGGGAAAATTCAAAGGAGACTATCGAGGGGGCAAATGACATCATCTGTGACATTTTCCAGTTATTTAATGTGACAAGTGAGGATGAAGAGAAAAGTGATTCTGAGCCTGAAACAGTACCAACTACAAGAAGAAAACGTAATCGTCCACGTCGTGCTAAACAACGAGAAATACCAGATCTACAACTTACGTATGAAGAAATTCGTAATCAACAAGAAAATGACAAAGGAATTGGGCCGATTCTTCAATTATTTGAAAAATTTGGATCTGAAAACAAACCATCTAGTAGTGTAATCACAGAACTTGATCCTGAGTGTAAGTTTTGGTACAATAGATGGGAAATTCTAGAAGTTCATCAACATGTTTTGTGTGTTAAATGGATGGAATTGAATAAAGTGAGATTGAGGATATGTACACCAAAATCAATGCGGGATGTTGTGATGTGGTATCTCCATGATTCACCAGTTTCAGGACACCTTGGAATTCAGAGGAATATTCGTAAAGTGAATCAGAGTTCTTATTACTGGCCAAATATTCGTGAGTATGTGACCGATTATGTGAAATCGTGTTATGTGTGTGAAGAAAGAAAGAATCCACAACGACAAAAGCGAAGTATTATGGAATCGTTCATAGCAGGAGGACGTTGGGAAAGAATAGCAGCACATATTGCTGGACCGTTTCCAAAAACAGCTAGTGGAAATGTGTATATTCTTGTGGTAGCAGATTATTTTACAAAGTTTGTTGAAATATTCCCGATTCCAAATATGGAAGCTGAAACTGTTGCTAATGTTATATTCAAAGGATGGATTAAACGTTATGGATGCCCTTATGCGTTACATACAGATCAAGGCCGACAATTCGAAAGTCAACTTTTTCAAAACTTGTGTTCATTACTTGGAATTCATAAAACCCGTACAACTCCGTTTCACCCAAGATCAGATGGAATGGTAGAGAGGTTGAACCGTACAATTAAAGATATGCTGTCAAAATACATTTCCTTACATCAAAATGATTGGGACAAATTCATCGATGGAATTTCCATGGCTTACAACAGTACTGTGCATGAAACAAGTGGAATAAGTCCGTACCGAATGTTATTTGGAACAGAAATGGTCATGCCGGTTGATTTATTCTCTGATCAGGATAATAATGTCATAAGTGACTCAAACAATTATCATGACTATGTTCGTGAGTTGAAACAAAAATTAGATCAATGCCATGAAATTGCTAGAGAAGAAACCAAGAAAAGTAGCCAAACCCAGAAGAAAAATTATGATCAAAATGTGAGAAAAATTCAATACTGTGTTGGTGATACTGTGTGTCGTTTCCAACCTCAGCAAATATTAGGAACCAAACTTAAACTTGCAAGAAATTGGAGTGGACCTTGGGTAGTGACTAAAAAACTCAGTGGTGTGTTATATCGAATTCAACATTCTATTTCTTCAAAACCTGTTGTAATTCATGCGGACAATCTTAAACCATTAAAAGTGAACAAGACAACTTATTTGAAACTGCAACGCATTATTCAGAAAACTACAAATAGTGAACCAGATGTCATCATTCCAAATTTATGTCCAAGTGATGAAGTCCCCGAAGACATTGAAGATCAATTTAACAACACTGGAAATTCTGAAGCCGAAAACACCTTGCCAGTTAAAGACAAGACCCAGGATATACCGTTAGAGAGGAGCAGGGGGGGGGGAGAATAATGGACATTTGTCAACCCCAACCCAGATGGAACCCAAGAAAACAAGACTGGGCAGGCTTATAAAAACCCCAACAAGATTTAGAAAATAAACACTTAAAATTTACTCTATGTGAAAATGTTCCAATGTTTTGACTGCAATATTACGTACAAATATAAAAGGAATTTACAAAGACATTTAGAAGAACACCATTTTTCCAAGAAGAAAGTTTATCAATGTGACATTTGTCAACGGATATTTACAAGGAATTTCAACTTTAAAAGACATTATTTTTCGCAACACAGTTTAATGGAAGTTTTAGATGACCTTTCACCAGAAGATATTCCAAATTTTTCTAATGACCGGAATATGGATTTTACCGTGAAAAGTGATTTATATGAGGATATTTCATCTGATGAAGAAGAGTTCGAGCCATCAAAAGATTCTGAGGATTGTGACAAAACAGAAGAGAGTGCCGAGAACAGTAATGAGGAAGAAAAAGACAATGTTTCTGAGGAAAAGAAATCCATTACCATCCAGTTAATTCATAGGAAAATTAATCACAAGGACGGACATTCAGAAATTGTTAAAGAGATAAACTTTTCTTATACCGAGGAAATGAGAGAGGTGCCAGTGATGGACTTGATATCAGATTTCATGGACGATTTCTTGGACAATTCTAATGAGAGTAATAAATGAACTGTGACCGTGTATAAATTTGTAAATAGATGACATTTTAATATTTTTTTTTAATTCATCATTTATAAGTATTTTTGTTTTAAAATGCCATTATTTTGCATATTTTTGATGATGTACATGATTGATTTTGTTTTATCGTTTGCTTTTATTATTTACATTGTTTTACTTTTGTTTGAAAGGCTTTTATTTTTGTTTAATTGTTTTTGTACGGGGTACAAAGCTAAGCAGGGGGAAATGTAGCATAATTATTTTTTTTTTATCTTTATTATTTTTTTATATTTACTTTTATTATTCAATAGATTAGTATGTTTTTATTATTTTACTTTTATTCTTAGACTAGATTGTTTATCAATGTCTTGACCCAGACTGCGAACAGCTCACGGGGAGCTGTTAATTAGGTTAGGAGGAGGTTTTATACAATGGTAGTGATTTATAGTGTTTAGATTTTATAGCTTGACCTTAGTTTACTTTAGGGGAGACATTAGGAGGAGTAAGAGGAGTCATAAACTATATAAGAAGGCTCATTTTATAATGAGGAGGGAGTAATTTGAAAGAGTAGTTTATTAATGGGAATTTAACTTGAGTTACATTGGAATAATTATTTTAAGTGCCTTTCATTCAATTCTTTTGGATTTATACTTTGTGACATTGATTTGGATTATATTTTATTTTCATTTGGATTTAATAAACATTTTACCGTTATTTTGTGTTTTATTACAAAGAGGAATTATGATTGAGAGCTACCAAAATATGAATGTGAAAAGGATTTACTCGGAAACGCTACATTAGTATCAAAAAGAAAATATTAACAAAAATCTCCAACATGGAAAACGTACAACTGTTTCGAGAAGAATTATATGGATACATGTATACATGCCTTTGCGCTTGCTTTTTTGACAAGAAATACAATTTCTCGTTTGGGGTATAAACTTTCAGGGACTATAGCAACCGTTAATGATTAAACGCCGCCCAATGAAACAGATATCATTAAGCTTTGCAATTTCAACGCTTAATGCCATAAATTATTTCAATTATAGCTGACCTTATCAACCGCTATTGCTAAATTGCCGCTTAATGATATAATTATGTCATTAAGCGTCATAATTGCGGAACAGCCCCAACGCTTAATAAAACAAGCAAATATCTACTTTACCGCCTCTAATGGCACATACTCTTGTATCATTAAATGCTGCAGTCGCACCTTAAAATATTTCTTTCTATGTTGTCCATCTTTAAGGGAAACGCACATCAACCTTTCATCAATACTTCATGGTAGCTGAACATTTTCTTCTGGGGGAAATGCCATGTATCCAGTTCAATATGCATATCAAACCACACGCATCTGAAGAATGGTTGGTGTAAAAAAAAATGTACCGAGGAACAATCTCTAAAACATATTAACTAAAACCGAAAATGATACCAGATACCGGATTATAGGAATGATAGGCTAGGAATTCATGTATATTTGTCATCGTTTCTAATAAAAAATATTCCCAAAAGGAAGTGTAGTGATGTTACACCAACCATTCGTCGGGTGCCTTGTGGTCAAACGTAATCGAATCTACTACTACGGTTTAAAAGTTAAAACCAAATAACAAAATTTTCTCACACAGACGGACAAACACACATAAACATTATTTTAAGGGCGCGTGAAAAACAACGAACCAGTTGGAATTAGACCCAGGGTCTTCGAAATCTATTGTCAGGTGCTCTACTCACTGAACTAACTCGCACCGGAACAGTCGTTCTCTGACCGTCACACATCATTATAAAAATTACTCCAATATGAAATAACCAATCACCCTTACTGAATAATAAATATGACATTTTTGATAAATTCATTCATATTAAAGTTAAATCATCCCTCTAGTTGAATTTGGGACATTCAAAAGAATTACCAATTTTCCAGTTTGTAACAATCCCATTTAGAAAAAGCCAATGAAAATTAACCCTAAATAAAAAAAAAATCAACAAATTATTGTCAATCCTATGCAGGGAGAAATTAGCTTGCTTAATAAGTTCATGTCACATTCGTTAAGATCGATCTTGCAGCCAAGCAGCTTGCATTACTGTAAAATTGAAATTCCTAAATATTTCCGTTTGAAATGTTTTTAGTCGGGATTACTTTAATTTATATCGGGAAAGGATTAAATCTAGAAATATATATCATTTTTTTTTCATTAATTTTGGAATTTTGTTTCAAAATTATTTATAAAATATGAATGTAAAGATTATTTCTAGAGATTAAAAACTATATTATCAAATTAATATTAAGTTATAGTCATACATAATTTTTATCTGACTTTTCTTGATATATTTTATTAGATATTTATATCAAACATTAGTTATCAACAGATATGAAGCTCTCAAATGTCTAATTTGCAGCAAGAGCTTGTTTCTATTTTCTCATAAAAATATCAAAAAATATTTAAAATATATTTAAGAATTTATATCCATAATTAAAGCTTAAAAATGCGTCATGGCTAGAAAAAAAAGAAGAGATTCTGATCCCCTGCACTTGGTGCTGGGCCCCAGGTGAAAATGTCCTAATTTATTTGAAATGGATCGGGAAAGAAAGTTGTATAAAAAGGCTCTGCCTTTATTCTGTCTACTTTTTGGATCCTCAGATGCATAACAGGCAGGAAGTTTCCAGATTTCCATATCCTTTAAACTTTGGACTCTATAGGTCCCAGGTAAACAATCTAGGCTCATAAGGAAGGAATGAAAACCTCATAAGAAGATGACAAGGAAAAAAGCAACTCCACCAATAATGAAAAAAAAATCATATTTTTTCGTTCGCTTGACCCCTGTGCAGTGACCTTTAGAACCGTAGGATCGATCCATATATTCATTCTGTAGCACATTCAACATACATTTTCTTGATGCATATACACTGTAGTATTTTTTGAAAGAGTGGTTTACATTTTATATTTTTTTCCCAGACTTTTGATTAACATTCTTTAAATCTCTTGTCGTTTTTGGTCTTTCGTTTCGTTTACAATGACCATGTCAGCACATACAACCTATCATTGAGTGAAACGCTGACTGAAGTTTTTCATGATTATTGTTAGGCCATTATTTAAACACTGAACTGTCTACGGATTTTTCAGTTGTTTTTTTTTTTCGATCATGACAAGGCAAAATGATGGATGGGGAACACGCATTTTCTCCATAAATTTTTCAAAGTTTATTGGTAAAAAAATGTCCATGTTTAAAATATTTAAAACAATATGATATATAATTTATTATAAACGCAGTATACCATCTTTTATTTCAAATAATTGCTGCAGAGGGCAAATGTGTGAAAAGAAAAGATTTTTTATATTAAAACTTACACTTGCCCCTTTTTGATTATTTGTCCCTCACTAAGTAATTTACTAAACTTTATTGCTTTCTCTGAGAGAGAGAGAGAGAGAGAGAGAGAGAGAGAGAGAGAGAGAGAGATTGACATTACATAGTTTGTCGAAATGGGTATATTATGTCACATAATTGGTACCGTATCAGATTTAAAATGATTGTTTGATATTGTTTAACGCTTGATTGTATAATTTATGACCTAGTTTTACACACAGACTCCATCGCAGTCAATCGAATGCAGCTCTCCTGACAAGATGAATTGGAAATACACCATGTGCTGCATAGTATCATATGGTTTAAAAAAAAAAGAAAAAGAAAAAAAAAAGAAAAAGAAAAAACAAACAATCTATGTTACTGTGCTAGTTTTTTCATTAGATTTATTTAAAAATATTGAAAATTATTTGACAGCGTCTCTTTATGTTTAAAGATATTCTCGCTTACTCGTGTACAAATCCGCACAACTCTTTCCGTCTATTTTTTTTTTTTTTTATTTAACTGTTTGTTATTTGACAATAACTACGTAAACTTCTAAATATGCGAGTTAATATATATGACGTTTAAATTTTACATGCATTAAATATTTCTAGGAAATGTCTGCAGAATTATAAATGCTCTACAAAATGTAAATTATTTTATCAATTATAATATTTAGGAAATCGAAGTCCCATTCGTTTTAGTGAAATTTTATACATGGATTAAGAATGATACCTGTAAAACCTCCTCAATGATCAGTTACTATCTTCGTTTGTACATTTTCCAATTAACTAGAGTGTAAAATCACAAATTTTTGTGGTTTAAGTAAACGTAGGAGTTTGCGGAGATTTGATTTTGTGGATGAAGAATTGTTGAGTAGTTATGTATGTGACATTTTACATTTCGTGGTGGACATGAATTCGGGGTGTCTTCATACCTGGAAAACATAAAAAAGGAAAGACCTACGAAAATTAGTGATTTCACAAGAAAATATGTAACGGAGTAATATTTCCTTTTGGGATACTTATTTTGTTTTTCATAAGTAAATTTGTCCAGAAGTTTCTTTTCAACATTACGTACGTGCCTTTTCCATACATGAAGATGTTTAGAAGGAGTTAATGTTCAGTTGAGCATTACAATTCCCGATTATTTTCATCTAAAGGAATAATTCTTAATTTATCTCTATTAAGCAGATACAGTCAAAAGTAATATTGATAGTAGAAGCCGTATACTACATATTCCTCACTTCTGAATTCGGAAATTATTCATAACTTTTGTTTTACAAATAAACACGTGATGCATAAGAACATGAAAACTACTTTACTTAAATTTTATCAAGCTTAGTCCCCATATCATCTTTTTGGTAATGAAAAAATATAAATTTGTAATAGAGTACACAGCACAAAATCTTTGTTTTGCATAAATGTAACTTAATCTAAGATATACAGGTAAAATTTTATTGGTTAGTACATGTACATAAAGTAATTAGCAATCAATACAAAGGAAATATATATATATATATAAAATCTGAAATATAAAATAAAATACGTTTAAAAACGCTACAAAATACTAATATCTGGCTTCAAAATCTGACTGATTTGTGGGGATAATATTTCCTTTACAGAAATACATGTATCAATGATTCAAGTTAAAAATTCAAATTTTCAATTGAATGAGACACATTTTCAATTAATGTGAAATTGTATGGACGTAAGTGTGTGTTTATTTCGAGTATACAAAGATCCTATGAAAGTCAATAATGGTTCAAAGAATTGAATATTACAAATATGTTACATTGTATCTTAATTGACAATGAGTTCCATCTCTGACTCTGGATAGATTATGACATCTTCCTCCTTTAGGCGGTATTTTCGTCTACAGAAATGATCTGTAATAGCAGCGCAGATAAAATGACTCTCAACATTGGCTCCTGTTCTGAGGCGGTCGCTATGGACAAAAAAAAAACTTGTAATGAATAATAGCTATATTTGAAACTTGAATCAAGATGCGTGTTGCAGTTGTGTGCGTCTGCTATTAGGAATTACAATTCTTTTTGCACCTCTTTCGAATTTCTACTCGTACAATTACAAGTAAAAACCTCCTCCACAAAAGAAGTGTTTGGTCATTGCGAAACATGCTACGATGTCAAGTTAACAAAATGTTATTGAAATACAATGATTGGTGATGGGAATGGACTTACTTACAGAAACCATTCAACAGCAAACAGCATAGAAACTTCGTGTACTGGAATGTTAATGGCGGAGAGTACCATAACCACAGCTACCATGCTAGCACTCGGCATTGCAGGTAAAGAAAGTGTTGAAAAAGTGGTCAAAATTCTACAATAATATTTCATAAAACTCTTTAGAAACAATTAACAACACAGACAATCATCGGATCAACCAGTATTTTTCTCAATATCCTTATTGCTTTAGAATATGTAATTAAATAGAGTTAAAGTACTTTTTTTTTATTAGGCCATGAATGATCATGAAACACGTACCCTATGATTAGGACATTTCCAAATGTCAGAGTATAACCGGAAAATTTTGCAATAAACATAGAAGCAGCTGAAATAAACAGGGCACTCCCATCTGCATTCGATGAGCAACAAAGAGGTATGACAAAACGCGTGATCCGTTTGTCTATTTTATTAACATTTTCACATGCATGCAATAAATCGGGCATTGCAAGAGCTCTGAAAAATACATGTTTTAGATTTAATTATAGGTTTGTTCTCTCAGATTCAAAATACATGTACAAAAACATTTATTTCATGAGGTTTGAAGATAACACTTTTTTTTTCAAATTCAAACTCCAGAAAAGATAGCTTACTGCGATTCAATAATGAATTAATTTCCAACATTATCTAAATCATACACTTTCTTATCAAACTACGGATGAAAGCAGTTCTTATAACAGAATTAAAGTATACGACATAAAATGAGCACGTTAAAGACACTGTTGGAAACATATATCATGCCTATTTTTTTTTTTTTTAAATTAAAATGTATACTTACGATGAGCCGAAAGAGAATCCTATTAGCCAAGCCCGCTTTATACTAAGGATATGTTTGTAGGGATTTTTTCGTGTGAAAGCAAAATATATGAGCGGAAGAAGAATGGCTTGGCTAAAAAAGATACCCAAGGTAACTGTCAAAACGAAATATCCCAGGCTTATAAACGTCTCGGTGATGTCATTAGCACCTGCTAAGGAGGCAGCTGTAAGACTGGCAACGCCTACGGGGGTTAACCTTCAAATAAAAAAAATATTTCTTTTAAAAGCGATTAACCATTACTACTTTTTTTATAAATATCTTGTCGATGATTAGCCGGTGACATATAAGTATTATTAACATATGTATAATTCAAAAGAAATTTACCAGATAAACCATAGAAGAATTTGCAACACAATTTCAGCACTTATTGCAAAGAAGTCTATGAATATTTTGGCTTTTTCTTTAAATTTCCCAGCTGCAATTCCAATGAACATACAGGCCAATATCAGTCCTGGAAAATTGTCGAGTAACGAATGTTAAATGATGAAGTTACGTATTTCGATATAAAACCAATTTTTTCCACAATTTTTTTAAAAATAAATATCAAGCTCTTTTTTTATTCTATATTTACGCTGTCAGAAACGATAAAACAGATTTAGTGAGATTAAATTTCAATTCACATATTACCAAGTATGTTTGGTCCGTCAGATTTCCCGACAGTCTTGACCATTTCCAGTGTTTGCTTTTTATCTGCAGTGGTATTCGAAGAATTGCCAATATTCTTTTGTTCGATCCAAACAATTTCAGGCTTGAATTGTGTTTGTGTTTTGCGAAAAGTTGCCTCTACTAGGTTATCTGGTATAATATTTCTGTCAAATGATTCGAAAATAACAGTTGTGTGTATGAAACGTATAAAATATATTTCATGAACCATATGCGTTTTTCTTTGAAAATAAAAACTTTTAAGGTTTTGTTTTGAATATTGAAAATGTCATTGCTATCCTATGCATCAACTTAGAAAAATAAAGCTATAACATCCTTAGAGAAAAAAGGTGTCTTTATGATATTTAAAATAAAAAAAAGTGTTCCATACTATAAGGTTTTAAATAAATGTGCCTTTTCAATGTATATTTTGATTTGTGCAAAGGCTCATTGATCTATTTCATGTCGGAGCTCTTTGTCATGATCGAAATATCTAGAATGCAAATTTTAATTTACTAACTGATAGTTCGTTCGCGTGGCGCAGTGGTTAGAGCGTTTGCTCTAGAGTCGCCGAGTAAGGAGTTGATCCTTACGTTGCGGGTTCGAATCCCACTGCGGGACGTGGAGAGCGGTCCTTCGGAGGAGGCCGTATAAACCGAGGTCCCATGTCGCTGTAGATGCTGGTACAAAAAATATCCCCTACTGCTCAAAGGCTCTAAGTTACATGTCTAAATTTGCAGCCTTCCACCGGCAAGTGGTGGCGTCTCAATATCACTACTGGACGAAAAATGTGCTGAGAATCCCAAATTTTCCTGATAATGCTTGATAATTACTGATACGGTGCTGTTCTTGCTGATAAATACTGATATTTACTGTTATTATTACTGTCGTTGCTGATAATTTTAGTTGTTTCTGATAAATACTGATAATTACTGTCGTCTTTACTGTTGAGTCTGATACATACTGATAAATACTGTTGATGTGCTGTCGATGCTGAGATTTACTGATAATTATACTGTGGTCTTTGTTTTTAATCTGGGAAGGGCTAAAGAAGAACTGAGGGCTGTAAAAACCTTCAATTATTTCTTTCTTTGAATTATAAATTATCATTACGACATTTTCATATTTCTTTAAATGGTCTGCTAGTGACAAAAATGACGCTGATCTCATTTACTACAATACGGTTGTGAAAATGTTGACAATAAATAAATGAAACCTTCCGCGTATATTAAGCAAATGTTTTCTACCAATCTTTGAAAATTGTATAATTTATCTGTAAGCAAGATAAATGGAATTTTATTAATGTACTGTAAATAAAAAGAAAATAAGGCTATCTTTTTAAAAGATTCATCGATGCCCTCTCCCGTCTCAAAGATATTTGGGTAGGGAGGTCGGTGATGTTTTTTTTTTTTTTCAATAATAAGAAATAGTTCTTAATGGATGGAAAAAAATTGGGATAGAAAATATTTCCTGCAGGTTAGAAAAGTTTGATTCGCACGGTTTCACTTCGTCAACTGGTCAAGAGAGGACGACATTTTCTTTTTAAAGATGACCTTTCATATAGCAATTTTTGTTTTATCATTCCCAAAGACATTTATTTTTTTTTTTTTTTCATTTTTAAATGTTCGGTTTTCTGATCTCTGTCAAGATATTTGAAAATTTGCTCGAAAATGAGAAATGCTATGCATTTTTAAATTTAATAAAGAGATGAAAACAGAGGTGATTATGTTCAATCTGGAGGCACAGATTATTTATTTGTTTATTTGAACGTAATATAGGCTTTTTAGATTCTTCCAGAATATCTCTTCTACATTTACATGTACACGATACATACATGTGCAACCGGCAGATTGGGGGCTGATTAAAAATTAGTGCATGGTCAGAATCCCCAGTGTCAGAGCGAAGGTACACATGTGTTCATGTTATTTTGATGTTGGTCTCTTAAAATTTCATGACACGAAACATTTTTATTCAATAAGTTTTAAAATCTCATTAATTTAATTTTATGGAATGTGAAATAAATGAGACGTAATATAATATGTTTACTTAGTAAACTACATGTATATTTAGTCTTGTGTGGTCAAAAATTGCATAGAATGAATTGATCTTCATTGATAAAAAATCGAAGATCAGTCTCTGATTTGGTTGTATTGTGTACAAGTCTTCCGCCCCGGGGTAGAACGGGGTACAACTTGTATATTCCATGTAAATTGTAGTGGTCAGCGTAACAATGGGCACTAATTACCTATTGTTACTCGTCCGCGGCCACCGGTGTACATAATAAACAAACTACCTACACTGTACATGTACATGTACTTTCTTCTTTTAGCAGGAAAATCTTTACGGTCGCACGGAAAAAAAAATTATCCTGTAATATTCAATTTGTTGACTAATAAAATTGAAAATTGAAGAAAAAAAACTATTTAGCAAAATAGGACATTGTAGTACTAAGATAAAAAAGAAGAAAAGAAATGAAGTTATATACATACACATTGTACAGGTTTAATATTCAATAATTATTTTAATTCACATAAATCTACATGTATCTTTGCTCAGTATTTAATTTTATTTGTTAGTTTTATGCACATTTCTTGACATGCTTGAGATAAATTTAAAAGAAAATCCCGGGGAGGGGGCTACAGTCCCTGAAACGTTCTACTTTCCCACTTGAACGGTGAGCGAACGCTGAACGAACGGTGAACGAACGCTGAACGAACGCAGAGCGAACGGTCAGTGAACGATGTGTGAACGCTGAACGCAACTTGGTGAACGATGTGTGAACGGTGAACGGTGAGCGAACGCAGAACGCGAACGGAGCGCAAACGCGAACGCAAAGTGAACGGTGAACGAACGGTGAACGCAAGATGAACGATATATTCGGAATGCCTCTGATCTTTTCCTTGCATTGAAATTATTTTATTGTATTATAATGTCAGGTGCCAAAAAATAAATAAATAAATAAATAAGTAAACCAATAAATGAATGAATAAATAAGTAAATAAAATAAATTCTCCAAATTGTCCTAAGAAAGACGATTCATGCACATTAAGTTTTAATCACACGATTTTTAACGCATTAAAACATTGCAATGGTTGCCGAACGCTGAAGTATAAAAGATATTTTTTTAGTTGAAAAATAAAAATGTTTATTCTTATTTGATAACAAATCAGAGAAAACTTCTGACTTATAGAATGATTTAAAGCGATTGTAACATCCATTCATATATCTCCGTGTCAAGGCGATTTCATGTAAAGTAATGAAAAAAAATTAATTACAAAGATCAGTGGACGTTTTGCATTTATACGCTGGTATTTTAAATTTTTAATACAATAATATATTGTGTGTCATTTCTATTTTTCATTTATTGAGCAGATTTCTACATGTATCTGTAGATGGCCGTGATTATACTCGGACAAGATAATACAAAGATACGTATTCATATTATTTGTTATAAATTCAATTTTCAGAACTTGATATTTAAGTAATATGCTGTTATAATTTTTATTAAACAGACAAATATGAGAGAGAGAGAGAGAGAGAGAGAGAGAGAGAGAGAGAGAGAGAGAGAGAGATTCCGTTTTAGCCCCCCCCCTTCCTTTCAGGCTTCACTAAATGTTTGTACCTATATCAAACAATAACTCTGAAATTGTTTTCTAAATATATTATACAGTGAGAGTAACTTTTTTTTAAATCAACAAATCATATCCATCTGTTTGACAGTATTACTCGTTTTTATTTTCCTGCTTCAAGTTCACACGAAGTCCACGTGCTTGTCCTGTCAATCAAAATCATTCGACACTGTGCAGGTGTGAAAGTTTCGTCACATCAAAGACGAAGTGCGAGTATTTCCAACAAGTTATAACATTTATTTTTATCATTTCTAGATTTGATACCAACATTTGAATAATAAATGAATAAAATATATTGGGCATTAACACTTGAATTTGAAACATACTCTCAGCCAATTTCAAATACCATCGCCGACACGTGTACATTTTGAACTACTATTGCTTTGTGACTTTTTTAGATGCATGTTTGTTTTGAGACTGAATTTTTTGTTCTAAAAAAGACCTTAACTTTTTTTAAACAGGTTAATTAAATTTTTCTGGAAATACAGTACTGACTAAGTAACCGATTTAGGGGAAAGGGGGGTGGGGGGTATTAATCATATCGAATGGCAAACATATAAAGTTACGCTGAAGAAAGAATTTTTTTTCTCTATAACTATAGACTTTACTTACATGTATTATAGTAGCGAAAATTCTGTAGTGCATTACATTTTAAATAAATATTTCCTTTAAACACACTATCAATTTAATTCGTTCCAAAGATAATAAATTAACAGGATATCCGCAGTACTATGTATAACTCTCAGAACTAGTTCTATCATATTTTCTGTAGTAATTGAATAAAAAAAAAAAAAACGCGTTAGAAATAAATATTTTCGTAATTTTGCTGCGTAATTATTTGACTTGGATAATTATATCTCCATTAACGATTTGTCGCCTTGAACAAAACAACAAAATGTTGCAGTGCTTGAAGTATTTGCACATTGCCCTTAGTTAAATTTAATATTTCAGCATCGTTCTAGATAGGTACAGAATGAGCTTATAACAACATTTATTTTCCAGAGTAATTTAATAAATAACCTAATAGCTAAGTTAGAATAATAAAAATATATATCTTAGATATTTTCCCCCATGAAATAATGATTCTTTAAACACGATATGTTAGTTATTAAATTAAAAGATCTGTAACTCCTTACCTACAAAAAGATAAGTCCTTTCACTTGGGAGTTCCGAATGGCAATGAAAACTGAACGATAGGTGAACGCTGAACGCAAGGTGAACGCTTTGTGAACGGAACGAAGAGCGAACGCTGAACGCTTTGTGAACGGTGAACGCGAGCGCACGGTGAACGGTGAACGCAAAACTGTGAACGGAGAGCGAACGGTGAACGCACGGTGAACGAACGGTGAACGCACGCTGAACGAACGGTGAACGAACGGTGAGCGAACGGAAAAATGGGAAAGTAGAACGTTTCAGGGACTGTACATGTATTTTCAATTCTGAATCTCGGTTAACGATGGTGGGGCCCGTGAAACGGAGACGAGAAATTGATACGGAACATTTGACTTCCTCTTATAATTAAAACATTATGGAAAATGTACATATAAATTAAAAAAAAAATAGATGGTTTAGTGAAAGCAATTATTGAAATTATATTAGCATTAACTGTTCACAATTCAGAAACAAGGAATTAAACTCCACATCGCTCAGAATCCGTGAAAAAAATCTTTTATGAATTTTGAATGACAGTAACATGACATTGTTTATCGCACTCATGAATAAATGTTATAATAGTTCTGAATTTGGTATCGTTCATTGATTCTCTAAAATAATTTTATTCATGTATATAAAAAATATGTGATAAGTAATTATAACATGTATGACTTATTAAACATAAAACTAAAGAATCAATCTTGCACGTATCAGTTTTAAGTTAACAGTATTTCAACTCCCCCCCCCCCCCCCTTTTTGTGCAACAATAAAGCATAATCAAGTCGGTAAGCGCCCAGCCTGTACTGTCCGTTTATACAAAGGTCTCCGACAAGGAGAAAATAGAATAAAAAAACATTATAATCTCTGTACAAAACTACTTCTAATTTTACAAATTCATATCGCACGATACACAGAATGTACTAATAATTGACCCGATTATCAAAACGAAAGTAAAACTTATACACGTGGTTGACATGGGTGTTCCAGAACAGCAATTTAGCTAGACGGCATTAATGGACGAGAGCAACTTCAAGTTTTGTTTTATTTTATTTTGTTTTGTTTTTTAACTGACTGACCGCGTATAACATGTATAAGCAGTTATTTATTGATCTCCCTGATACCGGCGTATGTCCATAGACCTAACGCAGATTTATGTACTATTAACAAAGAGTTAAAGAAAGACGTGTATTTCATTGATTGAAAATCACACTGCATAAGATTTATAGTGTACTGATGACTTTACAATTAAAATTAAAAAAACCCAAAGATAGAAAGCTTCGATACCACACAATGATATCAAATTCGCATCGAGGACATAATCAGAGAACTAGAGCGCACTGGCTATATGTGTATAAAAGAGATTATTCTACAAATTAAAGATTTTTTTTTATTATTCAAACCTGTCACATTCTTCATTAAAAGGACATAGTGAACACAACATAAAATCAGAATAGATTTTTTTGTGAGATATATTTAATACTGGCTAAAGTGTCTTCTTAAAATGAGTTGTATGTAAATAGAGGGCAGGGGGGTCTCAACTTACAGAGCTCATACATGTTCAGTTCTCCACACGAAAAAATAAATTGACAATAACAACCATTGACTATATTAAAGATGTCCTCTTTAAGCTTTTGATGACAATACAAATACACGTGGAAAAAATATGAGATGGGTTTTTTTTTTAACCTTAAATAAAAACTTGTTTTAAAAAGTACTTGGGGAGAAAAACCATTGCAATAACAACACAATTATTATTTTCCGCAGATATTGAAAACTTTGTGAAATGAGAAATATAAAGGTAAAGAAAAACACAAACATTTATGATCTAATTTTTATATTATGATGTAAAAATGATTATAATAAAATTAATACATGAAATATGAAAACAATCAAAAATGTGACTTTTTTTTTCCAGAATATTTTTTTTTTGTTAGAATACTGTAATGATTTTGTTGATAAAATACTTTCTTTAAAACAAATAATCATTTCTTAGGCTATTTTAGTCCCTTCCCGGATTAAAAACAATGACCACAGTAATTATCAGTAAATCTCAGCATCAACAGCACATCAACAGTATTTATCAGTATTTATCAGACTCCACAGTAAAGACGACAGTAATTATCAGTATTTATCAGAAACAACCAAAATTATCAGCAACGACAGTAATAATAACAGTAAATATCAGTATTTATCAGCAAGAACAGCACCGTATCAGTAATTATCAAACATTATCAGTAAAATTTGGGATTCTCAGCACATTTTTCGTCCAGTAGTGTATGTTTGTTTGTTGTTTAACGTCACTCTCGAGAACTTTTCACTCATATGGAGACGCCACCACTTGCCAGTGGAAGGCTGCAAATTTATACCAATACTCGGTACGGAGGGCCATTGAGCAGTGAGGGATTTTTTTCGTGCCAACACCCGTCTCAATAAAAAAGTCTCGATGGGACGTAAATCAAAACAAACAAACAAACAAACAAAAACTAACAAATGTTTTAGATATTGTCTATTAAGAACTGGTATTTATAAGATGTATTACAGAGTTACTAAAAATTGTTACACTCTTTTTTTATTCAACTTCATATCACCTCCTAAATTGGTAGCAATTTTAAATTATAAATCTGAATAATTTAAGTTTAAAAAATTAAATATATCATCATGTATCTCTCAAAATTATTTAAATTTAAAACTGTTAACATAGGGTCATGGGACATGACAATATTAAGTAACATACTTACAACACTGTATATATTTTCTTATCACATGCATATCTCTTAAGTTGGGTTAAATATATAAGCTAAACATTAAAGTTGGATTGTTGCATCATTTCATGCTCCAAATTGTGATGTTTTACGTTGAATAGAAATCAATTTAAGAAGCAAATAATTGTAACTGAAAATGGGAACTTATGGACGTCATGAGACGCACGGAGCATCGATAGCGATACAGTGTGGTATAACACTGAGGAAAAATCGACCATGTTTTATGTTTCCAGTATTATCAATACCTTAGTAAATCTGCAAATATATCTTGTGGCTCAATTTTGTTGACCATTACTTTTTCGTTGTGTGCAACATTGACTCGTCCTACAAATGAAAGCATAAGGTAAAATTCGAAGATTAAACAGTCATGTATATACATGTAAGCTATGCATATCTATTGCAAAAGCAAAAACCATCATCTACATCATATAAAATATGATGTAAATGGTGGTTTCTGTCTTTTTCGCAATGGACATTATTGATAATGAAGCTATATACATGTAGTTATAGATTTAATTTATATCTACAACTATTTAACTTCATTATCAATAATATTCATAATAAAAAAGAGTGATTCACATTATAGAGAAATCAAATGATTGTATTAATTGGTGTTTGCTTTAGACGATTCTTATCTAACAATTTTATTTTTTTTTTAATGTAATTACATGTTTTGTACATTTTAAAAGGAATTATGAAGGTAAAAACTAGCAAATCGCCAAAAGTCGGTCCCATGTTTTAAATGCTGTGTGAGAATTTCACGCTGTTCTAAGCAAATATTATAATCGCAGAATAATTACTGTGAAGAAATTATTCGTTTTTTTTTTAATCACTTTAAGTGATGTAACTGATACGAAAAGTTAGACAATGCTTGTGATTCGAAGCAGAATTATATATTTATGAAATTTATGTATGAAGAATGAGTGACAACGCAAATACAGTCTCTCTTAGATAGGAGCATCAATGACGCCGGCGAACACAAACTTTAAGTGAACGGGACCTTTAAATGTAGGAACTAAAACTTAAAATGAAACTTGCTTCAATAAGTATAACGAGACTAACAATTGAAATTCAGAAAAAAAAATTAATGAAGCCTGAAATTATTATGAAAAGACCACCTTTAAATAAATTAATAATGAAACTTTGTTGTTATGCACGATTTGTATTTTTCCCTTTATTTCAGAGGAAACACACGTAGTTACATGTACATGTATGATCACCAAGGCAATTTCAACCAGGCTAAAATTGTTAACTTTTATACGAAATTCAATCGTTAAAAATATTTTCCTACAAAGAAAGTTTTTGATTTAATGCAATACATTGGTATCAAAAGACCTAGATGTGTCGCAATCTTCGTGGATTCTTGTGCACCCTTATACCAATTAATAAATTAGGGTTATCTTTCATTTATAGGTAAATTCCCTCTTCGGGAACCTGTAAAATTTTAGCAATCCATGAGAACTGGTCCCAACAAATTCTAATGATTCCACAAAATTCAATGAAAACTATGCAACTATAGATTAGTAGTTTGATATAAATATCTCCATTTACTGAAAATTCATTTTGTAGGCAAAGCATTAGTTTTTGAATATTCGATTGATATACATGTATATTGATACTTTGAAAACATTTTGTTTGTAATTACCTGGTTTGATGATATAAATAAGTGTTATGGCAATCATACAACCCAGCATGTTCGTAAGCAATATGTACGTGATGGATACCAGGCCTATTCTGCCGTTTGATTTTGGGTCTAAAGAAGCAGTACCTGGTAAAAAAAAAAGGGGGGGTGGTTTAAATGTTTTATTACAATGTATTATATTTTCGCAGCTAAATGTACTCTCATCATCTGACAAAAGTATTTAACATAACAGCGTACTTACTTAAAATTCACAAAATCTAGCTTAACTGACCTATTTTCAAGCAATATATTTTTTTAAATTACCATTTCATATATACAGATACACATGTATATATAATATCAAGCTTTTGAATTTTTATTTATTTATTTGGAATTTTTTGACATGTGTAAAATCTTTATTAAAAAGTCCATGAATTGTAAGAACGTTTGAGTCTCAAATACTAATATTTCAAACTATGAGAAAACAATCACTTACTGTGTATGACACTTGTAACAATGAGTGGAACGATCATCATTTTCAGCGACCGCATGAAAAGATCGCCTGGCATACCTTTGAAATATAAATAATATATCTATAAATATATCTCAATTATGTTGCATCAAACATTAATTTCTTACCATAATGCTGAAATCTGAGAATGGCTAAGGCTTGTGTAAAACTCTCTGTAAATTCATCTTCTCCGTCCACCATGCCCGTATCAAATCTCAATTTCATGTACATATTTAGTTTAATTTCAAAACCAAGATAAGTATAAGAAAGAATCAGGTATAAAACATTTTTTTACGATTTTATAAAATTCTACTACATATTGCAATTTATTTCTATTTAATCATACATTTCTTATGGAAAAGATGTAAAATCCTCTATGATTTTTTAATGGAAGGAACCTCTATCAGGTTGAATGTCAAAGCCTCTGCCCCGCCCCCCCCCCCCCCCCACCCCAAAAAGTCAGAGTCAAAGTACATGTAGCCTTATTCTTCACATAATTCACGCGAATTATGATTAAAAGATTAAAAGATCATCACGAACTACTGAAAATCTGATTAACAATATAAGCAAAAATGCAAAACGGTAGTACAAACGATTTGTAAATAATTTTACAATTCTATAAGATCGAAATCCAACTGAAGTACTTTTTGTTAAAGCAAGTACATATATATAGGGCTCATTCTAAAATATGTAGACTTTCAATACAATGTCGTGTTGCACTCAGTTGGTTTAAAATTTTTTTGTATTTGTATAAAATAGTTGCAAGTCATTATGTACCTAAATTATATCTTTTTAAATTCATGTCTTATATCTGCCTTCCTCAGTTTCGTTTCTTTATTTCAAAGAAGAGATTGATAAAGATATATTATTTATGTTCTTTGAAATATGTAATTTAATTTTATAAGAAAGCCTGCTGTTTTTGTCGAATAAAATTATTTCTCCCGAATTCACAGGATAAATCTATAAAAAAAATGCGCTAAACAGAAAAGGGTATAAATGCAAGAGATGATAAAAAGAGAAAAAAAAAGATAATTTAAAAGCACAGATGCCTATATAATGAAAGCACTATACCATAAAAATCATTCATTAAACGATACTTTACAGTTGTCGAGAATAAAGTTAACATCTAAAGTATCAAGAATAAAGCCTGAAAGATTCAATAAATCTGGCTCAAACTTTCTCTAGCTGAGGAAAACGTACCGATCCATTGTATGAAGTCCGCAGAAGGTCTAGCTTCACGAATTCCGAATCCGATTATAAATCCAAGAATGACTGCGAGAAATGTCAGCACAAACAACAATTGTCCATGAAGGATTCGTTGAATATTTTGAATACAGGACCTTCTCTTGTTGCCTTCGACTTTTATTTGGTTCTTTATCATGTGAATGAAAAAGAAACATTAATGTTGCAAAATTTATCAAGAAATTTTAATTTTAATATCATTTCATCTCTTAAATACAGCAATGAATAAAATTTACGCTAGTGAAAAGTAAAAGTATTATTGACACATCTGTAATCTTATGTGATTCTTTCCGTGAATTCTGATTTGATGTTTATTTAAAATAAATAAATGCTAATTTCAATTCTTGGTTGATTTATTTTACAAAGTTTTACAAACGAAAAGATATTAGAAGACCGATCAATATGCATGTCATTCTTGGCATTTCTTGACATTAAAGATCTAAAGATTTCGATGTGTTTTTTTTTTTCTTGTAATTTTGAATAAAATCCTTTAAAAGATTGAAGTTTCATCGTTAACAAGGACATTTTATTTTATTTTATTTTTTCCCATTTAAGGTAAGTTCATGTAGTCCTAAAATGCATCATTGTTAACAAAGCAATTTTCATTTTTATTCCATTTAAAATTAAGTATATGTACCCATTAAATACTGCATAAATGTACATCATTTCAACCTAGTTAACAATGTGCGACGGTATCGCTTAGCCTTGGACGCTTTAAAAAACAAACTATATACCATCGATTCTAATGTTATGGTCTACATAACTTTTTCTTAGCGTTCGTAGTTACTAAGCTATTAAGAGCATTATTAATGCATAATGAGCGAAGGAAAATGGAAATAGTTCAGTTCTCAAAATAATAAAATGCATCTTTAAATATCCAAGTAATGTATGTGCCAATGAAAGGCTTCACATGTTTGGATAATGAAGGTACACTATTTGAAATCAGGATCCATACACTATAATAGATGTACGTTTATTTCGTTCATTTCATCATTGAGAACTTGCAGAGGACAAATATCAAATGCACAGTATTTTTTACTATGCAGAAATAATCCATGTGCTCAAATTTCTTTTACTTGAAATCATGTATGGTTCATCAAATTAATTCACATATTAGTCGGTGCTACATGTAAGATGCAGCAGATAAAATATGTATATAGTTTACATCTAAAATTACAATTGTGGGTTCTGAAAACATTTAAAGATCCCGGAATACAAATTTTTGAAATTTTGGGCAAACTGATTATAAGATTGTTTTCTTCTATTAACCTGTTACCAATGTTAAATAAATAAATTTTTATATATGTATGGGTATTTGATTTCTTCCAATTTGTTCATTAATTGAAAGATGATCCTTCAGAAGAAGTAATTCAACAAATACATTTACTTCGCGTTTGTATAAAAATGAAAAAAACAAAACAAAACAATACGCTGTTAATTTTAAGTGAATGATTAACAGAATAATAAAATCTGCCAAATTTATAACTGTCCATATGATATTTAACTTATTTACATTTAGTTTGCCCCAAGAAAAAGTAGCAAAATAAATGATACAAGAATAAATTTTAAATGATACTTCTGTAGCTTGAATCAACTGTGTAAAAAAAATTGCAAAAAAAGTAGAACTGCAGTGTGTGTGTCTAAAGGATCCGTGATTTATGTTGATCCCCCCCCCCCCCCCAATATTCCTTTATATAGGAGGATTGATCCAAAATAATGTCACAACTGCTATAAAATCTTTAATAATCAACCCTCGTTTATACAATAATACAATACGAATTTATATTTAAGTCTACATTTAAATAAAATTATCAATATATAGTTTTTAAGAAGTTAAGGAAATGTTAATGAATGTAGTTTATACTTTGCATTATTAGTATCATTCGCTTACCTTTTTCATTTTTATACGATAGATAAGTGTATAAATCGTCTTTAATTCAGAATGTCATCTATGTCACAGGACTTCACAAGACTGTTTCAATGAACTAGAGCCTGCTCAGATGATTTATTAAAACTGAGTCCCGACTTTTAAGACATCGAAGATTTAAAACATTCATTTTCACGTTTCACTGGCTATTGGTCAAGAATGTGTGACAAATAATGTAAGATTTGAAATCATAACAAACTTAAATCCCCCGAGGGTTATTAGAATTTCGATGATCTTTTCACCGATAATTCAGATATGTACAAAAGAAGGCTGAAGCTTGACATCATCCGTTAACTCTAAATTCACAAAAAAAAATATTTCTTATTTGTTATATTTTTTTTTTTCAGGGTCAACCATGCTGTTAAAAGTTGCTACTAAAAATGTTTAATTTTCGTGATTTCCATTAAAATTGAGAATGTCTTGTCAAGTTGATAAATCATCCTACGTATAGAATGCATTGTTGGCATTTGTTTTCTCATTCTCTCAAACGGATTGACAATCTCTATTCTTAAAGCATTTTACATAAGAAATGTAGTATGGAAATCCAGTAGCACTAAGTTTAGAGTTAGCGCATTATGAAATTCTACAAGTGTCCTGGTGTTTTACGCCTATATTTATTATCTACGATCATCTATCGAGCAGACGATGCTATAGTAATTAATTAATTATTAGATAAGCAATATTGCCATTAGAATTATCTAGATAAAGCATATTTAAAAAAAAATCAACTTCATTCTTTACGAAAACCACAAAAAATTGAAATTAAAAAAATATGTTCTCTCCAGAAAAAATATGAATGTTATGGTGAATTTTATTTTCAAGTCAATATTCAATTATATTTTCAGAAGAATTATAATGATATTGGATTAGATTTCCATGAAATGGATTAAAGGCCCTGTCATATCCTTCAGCAAACATTTTTCTTCAGTATTAAAAAACATTTTTTCTTCAAAGTTATCTAATCTAAAAAAGATCAACAGATTAGTACATAGAGATTTTTTTTTTTTCGCAAAGAGCCTCACTGTAGATTCAAAGTACCAGACTTACCAGTGTTCAGTTGATTAAATTTTGATTGTGAATCTTTACCTTCACTATCAGTATTTCTTTTCAGGTAAATTTTACGTTAAATGTTCTATCACTGGAAAAAATCATAACTTATTATAAATTCAGGTTCCTCCGACCACGTGACTTTTTAACATAACTACTGACGCAGTCCTCCAACTGTTCACTTTTAAATGATAAAATAAGGGGCAAGACATGACACACGAACAAGTTAGAATTTTCCTTTTGTGTGCATGTCTCATGTGTGCAGCATGCTTAGGGCTCTATCGAGAGGAATTTTACTTCAAAACCACCAAAGAGGTAACGGGCGAACGTTTATATATGAATAAAATCATACAGAAAGAAAGACGCTCCGTCATAGAATGTGTCATACTTTGTGAAGAGACAGAGGACTGCCTTTCAGTATTTGGTTGTAAATTTGAAGGAGAAACTACATGCACACTTTTCAACCAATCATACGTATATGGCACGGAAACCAATTCGTCAACATGTAAACATTACACAAAGGTATGATTTTATTTTAATCATTTTCATTTAAATGTACCTGTCTTTATTGCGGGTCGCAATAATAGGTATGAATAATAACACAATAATATTAGTCTTTAAACCTGCATTTCACTTTGACAGCATCGAGACATGGACATTGAAGAAACAAGCAGCAACATAGACAATACATCTGTTACATTTGCAACTGACTTAACAACAACAAATACTTCATGTGAAAATCAAGTCAGTCCATTTATGATGAACAAGGGAAACGCAAGTTTTGGTACGGATATGTTATCAATCTTGGAATATCTTTGTTATGTTTTTGACACAGTTTTACCAAAACAAAAATAATTTTGTCATTAGAGTGGTAGAAACATTTTTTACCGTTTCCGTCAATATTCTGGCATTTTGGTGTTGATTAAGGACAACAACAAATATTTGGCATGCTTTATTGACAAGTTTTCTTTCTTAGTCCTGATTTTGTAGAATTTAAAACAGAATATTTAAAGAATACAACACTGTGGCAAGTCCTTAATCAATATATATCATTAAAATTAGAAAATATGATTTAAAAAGAAATACTTAGAATACAGTTCCCTTTCGGTGGTCTTTTTCTGGGCAACTTTTTTCTCTTTTTTAAAAACAAATATTTGGGTAAAATGGTAAGAATGTTGGAATATTAAGTAAAGTTAAAATTGTTGGTGTCATTTGAATAATATTATTTTACTGTTCTATTAGTATTGAATTAACTATGAAAAAACAAATGGTAAGAAAATGTTCTACTTTTACTTGTACTAATATTATAACACAACAACAACAACTACCAGGGGTACTACTACATCTACTACATCTATTGCTACTGTTACTACTTTTAATAGATGTTTATTTTTTTAACATGTTTAGGATGCAGTGACTGCGAATGTATTTTTTCTCAGACCTCGGAGTCTGGAGAATACATCATTCAGTTGGCAGAATCACTTGTGAGAGTATTTTGTGATTTCCGAAACGGACGTTCCTGGACAGTATGTATTGACTAATAGTTGCTCTGTTAGAACAACAGAAAGAAATTCAAAAGATATATAAGTCAGAAATCTTTCAAAATATCATTTATGCATGCATATGACTAGATAAATAGTGTTCTGAACAAACAAAATCTATTGATGAAAAAATGGAGGAAAAATGTAAATTATGAGTACTGCTTAAAGAATATCAAATATCTATGGATGATGTGTTGATAAAATCATAAAACTTTAAAAAAGAGAATCAAAAGCATCCAAAACGTATGACTTATCAACACTTTTCAATGCTCAACAATTCCCTACGATAAATTAAAATCGTTTCTCTGATATCATCGATAACTTAAAAAAAATAAGAATGGAACTTGCAGATTTTCAAATCTTGTCATTTGACATCTACAAACTTACTTCGTTAAGAAACATTATGATTCTTTACACAAAAAAATTGAATCTGACATTAAAAATTGCCTGGGTTCTTCATTGACAAAAACTATGTAGTCTTTGTACACCAGTTTCATCAACAATCTGGTTGCAAGCGTGGCGCAGTCGTTAGAGCGTTTGCTTAAGAGTCACAGCTTAAGGGTTGATCCTTACGTCGCGGGTTAAATTCCACTTTGCGACGTGGAGACCGGTACTTTGGATGAGACCGTAGGAACCGAGATCCAGCCTGTGCTGGCACAAAAAAGATCCCTCACTGCTCAATGATCCTAAGTGCCGAGTACAGGACTAAATTTGCAGTCCACCGGTTAAATGAAATGAAAGCCACCACAGAGTCTTACACATCACACAGAGAAAGATATTGATGGCAAACTTATAACTAAACTTTATGATGAACGTGATGACTTCAATTTTTCTTTCGTCAACTTCCCATGTTTATGTAGCAATATACCGATTTCACCTGCATATGGAATTTATGTCTCCAAGTACCGGTAGATTCAACGAGCAAGAACATGTTTTTCGTGAGCAAAATTTCTAAAAATCTACTGTTGTTGATACAGGGGTATCAACAATCTCGTTTTCAGTTGGAATTTCGCAAATGCTATGTTCGATAAACTGACCTTACAATACAATCTATGTTCACTGGCGTCTTTCATATAATTTGTTAGACCATCATTTTCATACTGCATTAGCCAAGGTTTCTCCCTAAACCCGATCAAGACAAAGGGCACACGGCGGATGTGACAGTTAAACGGGGATGCGTACACCTCCATGGTTCCTGATCCCACCTCTGATATTTTCAGAGGTTCATGTTTGCTGTGCTCACAATTTGCATTGATTCATTGGACTTTTGAGCATGATAACTGTTGCTTATTTTCATATTTTATGACTCAAGATTAATATTACGTTTGCAGTGCTGACTTTATATAGGTTTGAAAATGAAATCTATTTGACCCTTTTTTCATATTTATAACTTTTAATGAATCAAATAATTTCGGCAAAATACAATATCTTTCAGTTGTTTTACAAATTATTTCTCATCTGAAGAAAATGTTTTAAATTTTCTTTAAATAGGTTATTCAAAGGCGTGTAAATGGGTAGATAAGTTTTAAAAGAAACTGGAAAGAATATGCTGAAGGATTTGGTTGCTTAGACACTGACTTTTGGATTGGTAATTTATTTTTTATTTGGGATAGGTTACTTTGATATGATCTAAACGCATTCAATATCAATTAAGATGCAAGCCACTAATGAAAATGATGTAATGTTTATTTAATATACAAGTTAAATTTTGTAAAATTTGCAACACTTAAACATTTGTATGAAAGGGGAAATATCATATCAACAACGAAGACTAAAATTATAAAGTTACTGGATATTTCCTTTGCACAGTTCAAAGTTTGCATAAATTTAAGTTGTCCCACGACACAAATACATGTATGTTGTTATCGATAAAACAATCCTATCGAACATTTTCGGATTTTTTAAAAAAACAAATTTCAAGTCATTGCATATTTACACTTAGATATATCAGAGCGCTTACTAGGATTGATTCTGTACAACTTCAGACAAAACAAATTCTCCAATAAATATATTCCTAAGTGGTCTTCATGGTGGAAGCTTCTTTAGCATAAATCAAAAGTCCTGTAGACTTTACATTAACACTGAATAACGTAGTTTTGTAAATTTTCTTCGTCTTCCATTTCTGTATATATTCCATATTTGTGATTGAATAGTGTTACATTGCACTCCTTTCAAAAAACTATATTTCATCGGTGACTTTTTGGCTAGAAGGTAAAAAAGACTTAAGACAGCTTTGAAATATTATTCGATATACGTAGACAAACGCAAAAAGAAACATTACATGTAATTGATAGTTCCTTGCATTAAAAAGTTCAAGAAACCACGAGACGGCGCTTATGCACATTTTCTGAGTAAATTGGCAAAATTCGGATGATGTATGACACGATCAAGTTAATATGTATCAACCTCATGATTTTTTTTTTTTTTTTTAAATATCTTATTTTATTCAATTCTTTAATTCAGGAAACAAGGTCATTCATGTTCTGACTCAAAATGACCATAAACGCCTCCTTAGAGATTTGGAAGACCACAACGGTGTCCATCATTATGCACACTATTCTGACTTTTCAGTTAAAGCTGTGGCGGAAAAATACAAGTTGTCCGTGAAAGGATTTTCTGGTAATATATGTAAGTATCATCCAAAACACTTTTTATATATTTCTAATCGACGCATATATATTTTATCTAAAACTTTCTGAATTTTTCAAATGTCTTAGTATATTCTCCTCCAATTCATAAATATCATGTGCCTTTCAACATTTGCGACATTCTCAACTCTGGTAAATCAAGAAACACTGCACGTGAACACACAAAGAATACCTAGAATTTTCATGACTGATGTATTTTTCATACTTTATCTACAAGAATGCAGCTGCACAACAAAAACTAATCTTTTCGGTCCTATTTATTAATTTCAGGTATAGAAACTGTAGTTTAGGTCTTAGTGCTGATGGGTTTCTGTTAAGATAATAATGTTTAATTTTCTGTGGATTTTAATTTAAAAAACACAAGATGGTAACGTTGATTGCTGAAATTTACATATTCTTTGAACACACACGCTTCTTGGGCCTATTTTCTACGTAAAATAGCAACTATAAGTCATTTTTAAGTGTTACTATACGGTGTTCACTATTCATCTTTACACAAACCAAGCAAAAGGTTACGCCTATATCAAGTATATTGCTCATTTCACTCAGTGCACACGAATCGAACGCACGTACATGCATGCGCGTGCAGAATGACCTTTATTGTGAAAATCTACTTTTATAAGTAAAAATATTGTTCTTATGGTAATTTCATCTCGCAAATTATAAATGTCACATTAATGCACATATTTATTGATGTAGATGCCTGTTTTATGGGACTAGACATCATGAGAATTCAAATTGTACTATCATTATTAATAGTAGCTATACTATGAAGCCGATGATATAATAAATATTTCCTTCAAATGTGCATTAAGTAGAGGAAAGAAATTAATCCATACTAATACAATTTCTCAGTTCATGTCTGTTCTTGTAAATAAAAAAAGTATTGAAATGTATTTTGACCATTAACACGAAACGGTAACTTCTTAAATAAACATCAGGCATTAAAAATAGCAGAACACAAGCCAGTCAGAAATTGTTAGAATTCCACAAAACACAACAATCAGTACTCCAAATTTTTATCTTTAAATGTATAGAATCATAAATTTTTAGCTTTAAAAGTATAGAATTTTCCAGTTTTATCCAATAATAGGTCGCGTTTACATTATACATATTCAAAATTGATTCGCGACTTTGTCAGGCACATGTACATGTATTGCACCAAAACCTAATCCAAACTCAAAATGATCATTATTTAACTTTCCAGAATAAGTTATACCTTGGCTTTTTATTCAACAAGCAATAACAAATAAAAGTTGAATAGCAAACTCCCTTATGCACACTTTTCCGTCAAATTAAAAGTGATATATATATATATATATATATATATATATATATATATATATATATATATATATATATATATATATATATATATATATATATATATATATATATACATAAACTACTCCCATTAACCTTTAAGCAATAAAGGAATATATCATTTAATCATTTTTATGGGAAATCCATGAATTTCAATCTTGATTTGAGCTCGTACATCACTTACACTTAATCCAAATCTCAAAATCACAATTAATTTAAAATAAAGTATGAAAGATAGTTTATTGTTTGTTTTGGTGCGTATTTTTTCTGATTAATATACAGTTCCAAATACAGGTACCACCAAATATGATATAATGTAATGAAAAAGCCCTGAAAACAAAACATGCTGTTGTTTAGATAAAACAACATATTAAAAGCGTAAAGAACACATGAAACTGAATGCAAATGAAATTAACTATCAAACACAATAAAGTTTAGTTTTTAAAGATATCTTGAATGTTTGTAACATTAATATGAATTAGCAATAAATCCATAAATCATAATCTAATATTGATTGCACTCATTGAACAGCCTTAATAAGATTAAAACATTGTTAACCCTGTTTTCTTTTCTTTTCCACGAAAGTTGATGCTTTTGGATCTGTCTGTGAAAGATATTGTCATAACGACATGATGTTTTCTACCTATGATCAAGACAACGACGGAAGTGCATCCAAGTCATGCGCAGTAAACCACAATGGATGGTGGTTTAACGATTGTTATCGTTGTGCCCTAAATGATGAAAAGATTGGTTGGTGGACAGCAGACCATGGAATTCTGTATTTCAGAAGTGTCAAAATGGCTCTCGCGAAAACACTTTAAAAAGGATATAGTGCATTGTTTCTAGAGATGACTATCAATTGACAACATGATGGTCATAAGTTCACTTGTGGTGAACATTTTGATTTTTGCGTGATAGATTTGAATGAAGAATGGCAATTTATAGATCCTTATAAAAACCATTTACTATGAATGATATTCAAAATTGGCTATAATGTCAATTTTTTCCTATTATATGTTTATTGTGTATATTAAATTAACTTACTGGAATATGAAATTCTGATTTGCTCCCATTCTACGAACAGTGTAAAAGTGTGCAACATTTTATAGATTTGAAATAATCCTGTTTCATGTTTTTAAGCAACGAAGAGCACCAACATATTTTTAGAGGAGAAATCGCTGAGTTTGTTTCTTTGTTTGTTTTTTTTTTTTTTTTTTTTTTTATTATTATTATTATTATTATTTTTTAAATGAACTGATGAGTATAGTATAGCATGTTTAAGCAGATCGATACATGTCCTTTGATAATTGTATCGTTTGAACATTTAAAGGTTTCCAAGATAATATCCAATTAAAAATTTATACGGATATAAGGATGGCAAAAGAAAATTCGTATAAGATGATTTCCGCCTTGATACATGTAAGTGATCAAATAATGATCACTTTTAAGACAAAAATGAAAATTTAATACCTTTTCTAATACATGTTCTGTTTGCATGAATACATATACTATGGATGACTTCAAATTATTAATAAAAACATTCTCTATCAGCTTCTACTTGTTGAAAAGGAAACTTATCAGGGAAAGCCAAGGACTTTTTTTTCATGTTTACTCAAAATTTCATTTGTAAATATGTTGAGTAATCTAACAAAAACAAATTTAAAAAATCGATAAATGAAATGAAGACCTATCTATCTATCTATCTATCTATCTATCCATCTATCTATCTATCTATCTATCTATCTTTCTTTCGTTCTTCCTTCCTTTCTGGATTGAACAACAAGTCTAATGATGTAAAGTAGCGATCAGTATACATGTAAATGTAGCATATGGCGATGCAATTATGCCTTTAAACCATGTTTGCCCAGGGTTACCAATTCTATCTAAAAACCAAGTCACTTATTGCTTAAATGATCAAAACTATTTTATTTGTCTTATATGCCTTTCTCAGCAGAAAATAGTCAAGTAAAAATAATTTGTTCTTCACAACAAAAATGTAGGAAACTATTATTTGATTTATTTTCTATTTCATGTATTACTTAAGATTGATGTCAGAATTCAGAGAATTCAGTTCACAGAAATTACTTGAATTACACGTAGTTACACTCTAGTTTAGTATATTTCATCAATGTTTACTATAAAAATTCATTAAGAGCCCCCTTGTTCTCGATCCTAGTGAAACATGAACTTTAATAATCTGTTTACTTCTTCGACATATTAAATATTTCTGTACAACTGTACATTTATGTTAGCTAATGAAATGGGCTTTTGAATTAAGGCTACAATCTCAATAAGAAATTACCTTATTAGCAATGCAAAATAAATGTCACCGAGTTGACAGGTGTCTCAATTGCCACGTGGTAAGAACGCTCGCGCAGGTCAGAGGCCCGTGGTCCGAGGCCCTGTTGAGACTTGATTTTTCACAACCTGTGGCATAAACAGTACTATTTCTTCCCATATTAAGTTCATTGCATATTTCTGATTACACAATTTTTTTTGCATTCAATAATTAACTATATTATTAACACTATAACATCAAAACAGATTCTCACCAGGAATAAGAATTCATAAGAATTCATATATTACATAAAGCGAGATGTTATTGGTGATTGTGATAATCACAAACGACCATGCATACATTTATTTCAGATAATTGTCCTTTATGTAATTTCTGATTGTATCTTAATTACGAGTTTTTGAAATATTGAAAGTATAGGGCATTACTACTGAGTTTGAAAATATGTTTCTTTAGACACCAGTATGTGTACTAGACGTTGCCGAAAAGAAAAAAAGACTGTCAATGTTTACGTTCATTAAATAACTATGTTAATTGTTACTATTTATTTTAATTAATTCTTGTTACTATTTATTTTAATTAATTCGAACGGGGGATAGCTCAATTTATAGTATTACAAAGGATAAAAACAGCCCACGGTGTTCTCGTCAAGATTTGAAAAAATGTCAGGTCTCTTCACTAAAATTAAACATAAAGAAAATAACACTGCGACTGAAATAAGATTCTAAATAATACAAAATGAAAAATAACCCAAAATGAAGATTATTCATTTTCATATAATTATAGAAACTATGATTTACTATAAAGGCATGATAACTTAATGGTAAGCAAACAAAAATATATTTTAATCGATAATATCCTATTTCAAAATGTTTCGATAAAATATGAAAACTTACCTCTTCCAAAATAATAGAATTTATTTCAGATCTTCATTACACAGGAAACAACTGTCACTAATTTCGTTGCTCATGGCCTTCAATCCAGGATGTTTGATTGAACAGATTAAAAACAGGTCGAGCACTACCATCGATATATACATGTACAAATAATCTGCGATAAAGGTCAGTGATTCACTTTACTAAGAATTTAGAAATTAAACCACACATACAACTAAACATGAACAAAAAATGACACTTTATTAAGGAATGTTACAGTTAATAGTGAGTTGCTCATTAATCTTATTTAGTAATCTATTATGATATTTTTGGGGCAATGAAAGCAATGAAAACGTCACCCTAAAAATGGATTTTAGATCTTTGAAAGAAACGAGTTATGGTCTCCTTTCACTTATGGTCATCATTAAGTCTGTGATGTCCCCTTATGTCAGCTAAACACACTATTTAATGCTTTTACAGACACGGGTCAGTATTACCTAAACCATCACAGAATCTTTGAAATGTGAGACGGACTTTTTCCTTATGCTTAATATTATTTCTTTGCATAAACTTTTCTGTGTACAATGATCTGGACCCGAATATTCTAATATGGAAACAAATCCGAGATTTTCTAATGAAATATTATTTAGACAACTTTTTTGTTGTAATTAAATAGATTTAAAAATGTATACAGGCGAATTGAATTGAAGGGTTCATGATTTTTTTTTTTATGAATTGCAGGGGATGCTTACTCCTCCCAGGCATCTGATCCCACCTCTTGTGTTCCCAGAGGTCCGTATATTTACCCTGTTCACAATTGATAGTGTTTATAGGGTTTTATGAGACTGGTCTCTGTTCGTTTATATTCATCATTTACATTTTTTTACCGGAAATAGCAAGCACCTGCGATGCACACTCAATTCTCCAAACTCCAATTTATGTTCGTGTTAACAGACATAAAACGTTTAAGGAAATACTTCGTAGTTTGATGATGCATGCACGCAAGTGTGTTTATAGTAACTGTGTCATTTAAAGTGCTAGAAATTAAAAAGATATATCAGTTTATTTCAGAGGCTATTCATGCGTCGGTATTTCTGCATTACTTCTATAGAATGATCTGTGCTCTATTTTTATTTATTTTGCTGGATCCCATTTATATCTCTGGACAACGATGTTCTGGGTAAGAATTTCCTTTTAATTATACTTTTAAATGCAAAAGTAAAAAAAAAAATACTAAAAATCCTTGATTAAGAAGTAAAGTTCCACATTGATTCCATACGTTTCCCTTATGATTATAACTTTAAAAATATAGTTTTAAACATGAACATGATAAGTGAACATTTTTATCTTTTCCATCCTTTTTTGCATCAGACAAGGAAGTTTATATATTTTGCATGAGGTTTGAAAAGAAAATAAGTAGCATTAAATGATGTATAAACATTATCGATTTCAATATTAATTGCCAAAATTATATAAAATAGTACTGTAAATATTACTAAATAATAAAATAAATTGTGTTATGCTTACTTTATACTTTTTCCCTTATTAAGGAAATTCTTATACAATTATGAGCTTAAGATTCATAATCATTGTAATTAAACATTTCGGCACGTTCTATATTATAATCTTATTAGTTTCACTAATAATAGCTTTCTAAGTATATTGCTCATATAATCAAGATAAGACCTCAACAAACTTCAATAATTGTATATATTACAAAGCAAAAGTTCTTTCCTTATATAAAATGGAGCTAGTACAAATCACTTGACATAATTTTGTACTTGTTAGTGTTCAGATGTATTATCGGCAATATAATTAAGTATTTCTATTACATGTATATATGTAATTCAAGTCATAAAACTTTTCTGTTCCTTTGCTTCTTTTTTTTTCTTTCTTCAAGGCCTTTAAAGTGCTGTAGAGGTTATAAATGGGACTCACAGATACAAGACTGCTTTCGTAAGTTGTCTGAATAAAAGAGGTACTACTGCAAGTCATTTATTTTGTTAATTTGTGTTATTCCAGTTTTGAATGCAAAAAAGGTATGGTAACATTTTAGGATTTGATTCACGCGAACAACATATCCGATAGGTAGTTATGATGGTTTAAACGTTTTCTTGCAAATTCTTTCAAAAACAAATTCCAAGGAGATGAACTTTCGATTAAAAGGAAATGGAATCTTTCATTTGAGATAATTTTCGAACATAGTTAACCTGGAAAAAGAAAAAAAAAAAATAGAGGTCTCACAGGATTCATGTATGTCACTTTTTTTCAAGAAACAGCCTTTTCATACAAGATGTATACATGTAGCTAGAGAATGAAATGTGAAATCAGTATGTAAGAATTTAAAGGATTATATCTTCAATGTCGGGAAAAGGCGACAAGAAAATAGTTCAAACGATAGTGCTCGTTCTGACAGATTCCCTATTAAGCTTCGAAAAATATACTCTACAGACTTGACAAATATTAGAAAAAATATAGACTCAGACGAATGTATGCCCTGTAGTGCCACTAATGATATAAACTCCACTTAAGAGCCCTCTAAAGACTGTACACCAAAGGGTTCTGATTTTGATGTAAGTTTATGCAGCTAGAGCAATCTGCCCTTTGATCTAGAATAAAATAAATTGATTTGTACAGTTTATTTCTTAATTTGTGATCATATAAGCATTTATAGCAAATTAGTAGCCCAAGATAAATAGCTTGAACACTCAATTTGCTTGTATTTTGCCCATTTAAGTTAACAAGAGAGATTTCTGTTCATCAGTACTTCATTGTCTTTAAATATTTTTCCTGGGGGTAAATGCAAGGTACCCTATGTTTAACATGTAATAGATAAGCTCAACATTTACACCTTTACACACTATAATTTTCTCAATATCCAAAAAATATTTCCCTTTACTGTATAGAGAGTCCTTAAGGTAGCAAAAAAAAAATAGTTGATGACTGTTCATCCATACATGATAACTGCCTCATCATTCGAGCGTCGTGTGAACCACTTATTATTATAATGTACATGTACGTTATGATAAGCGCGACGAAACTGGTCTGTTAATTAGATAAAATTTTGATACAATTAGAAAAAAAAAATTAGTATTTAATTTTAAAATATCAAACATTAAGTAAAGCGGTTTGCTATTTTGAGAATATGAATGGTGTAAGGCGATACAAATGTATAAAGCTACTATCTTTAAGCTTATGTATAATTTTTTTTATATTCTAATAGAGTCTGATTTTCTACATGTTTACATAGCTTGCAAATACCCACAATATGGAAGAAGCTGCCAATTCACTTGTAACTGCTCCGAATTTAGATGCAACCAATATGAAGGGTGCTCACCAAATCTTACATCTATTGGTATGGTTTAAATTCTTTATTCAATTGGTTGATCAATTCTGATGTCCTTCAAGACACAGGTTTTTTTTCCAGATTGCTATACTGCAAAATCACTTATTTTCGTGGGGTCTAATTTTCCTGATTTTAATAAAATATATCGGTTTATCGAGATTTTATTTTACGGTTGACGAAGTGTGTGTTGTTATTTTTAAGTTACATAATTATTTGTAACGTTACATTTCGAGGAGGACATAAATTCTTTGGAATCTCCATGTCACTAAATCAACAAAAAATACCCCACACCCCAATGAAAATTAGTTATCTCACCGTATCAACTATCTATTTTACTCTATCAAATATCCTTTATTGTGTTTTCATTTTATACAATTGATTTTAATTATTTTATTTTACTTGTAGAGTCTGTGACATTAGATAAAGGAATAAAAAGAAAAATTTCCCCCGTGGATTTTGATAAATTGGCGTCAACCATTCGGAATCACGTATATAGAACAATGCCCAATAGATTAAGAATATTTTCCAATACCTTAGAAAGATTAAAGACAGAACAAGGTATATCTAAATTTCTACCAAAGGGCGCTCTACAAGCTTTCCTTTCACCTGTTGTAGTCTTAATAACAAAATCTTGTAAAATGGATGAATGATAAAGATTTACTTGAAATTTCATAACTGCGATAAACATATTGACACTTTTCCTACCTTAACTTTTTACTTTCCTTGATTTGACCACAGACACTATATAATGAAGATATAAATATATTGAATCTGAAACTATTTGCTTAAATTTTTACGCCTTTTACATGCGATACAGGGGCTACCCTGAAGATAATTACAAAGGTGTCAGTGAAGCCTGAAGGGAGCCTTCTGGTAAAGATTGAATACTTCTTTGTTTACATAGGATACTTGTTTAAGCCTTCTTTCTATGTAATTGTAGAATTACTGGATTTTTCCACAATTTGATACACGTGCACAGTCAAAAACACATTTTTCAATATCATAAGAGAAATCGCCAAATACAATAGTGACACCAAATTATATATATAAAAAAAATGATTTTTATAGGATAGTCCATCAATAAAATTTCGAAGAACTTTATTCTTCAGAGACAATAACAACGCTTATTTACAGACAAAACTTCACAAAGTCTCCGTAGCTGAAAAATATCCGAGCAATCAAAAGCGATATTAAAATCTCATACATGGTTACTTACAAAAATACTGTGGCATTTTTTTTTTCTCATGAGTTCAATTTTTGTTGATTTCATGGGTATCCCACACCAATGGAAGTACAACCTCAAAGGATATTGAAATGAATATATGTAAGCCATTTCTTTCGTAACAAGAGGTTTATCCACTATATAACATTTACACGAGCCTACAGCTGTTAATTTTAAGTCATCAGGAGATCTTCAAATATTTAATTCTTCTAAAAAACACATTTAAAACAAGTTTGCTTGGACGTATGTCTATTCTAAAAAAAAGTTACGATACAAAGAAATTAAAATTTAACTAATTATTAAAGCTCCAATGTTTAATACCGTCGTGACCTTATTGGACTTTTTCAGCGCTGTGCAGAGCAAATAATAGAATGATGAAAAATTATAATATGCAGTGAATAAAAATTAAGAAATCGTCTGTATGGTGTTGTTAATTGTACAAATAGAGCTTGTCGGCATAAATTACAGAAGATCTGATGCATGATTCTAATGAAATTCTTCATATAAAACACGCTTATTTTCTTAATCCACAAAAAGTGGAATGTTAAAGATTATACCTATCCTATCAGCAAAACTTTTATCACCATACAATGTCCTTGAATTTATCTTTTTACCTGCTATGTTAGTAATATTAACTTTGCTACCTTAGCAATTCCGTTGCTATTCTACAAAGAAAATAGTGTTGCCCACGTGAGGCAATTTTTAGAGCAAATGCCTTGGCGTCGCTGAGTAAGGAGTTGATTCTTACATCATCGGTTCTAAATCACTTTGTGACTTGAATATCCCTTGGATGAGACCTATAAACTATAGTCCCTTGTTGAAGTAGGTACTTGCTGTAAGTGCTGAGAAATAGGTCTAAATTTGCAACCCTCCGGAAAGTAATGGCGTCTCAATATGAGTGAAAAATTCTCGAAAGGACGTTAAACAAAGGAACAGACGTAGAAAATAGACAACACAAGCTTACTTGTCAAAAGACTATGTTGATTACTGCAAGCAAAGTAATCACCTTGAGGGTTTTTTTCCCCAATTAAAATTCAGGGAGAAATAATTTTTTTTTTAATATAAACCTATCATCATTGTACGAAAGCCGGATAGGCTCATTTTTGACAAGACAAAAAAATATTTAACTCGTTATAACGAGATAATTATCTCGTAATAACGAGTTAGTATCTCGTTATAACGAGTTAGTATCTCGTTATAACAAGTTAATATCTCGTTATAACGAGTTAGTTATCTCGTTATAACGAGTTAGTTATCTCGTTATAACGAGTTAGTATCTCGTTATAACGAGTTAGTTATCTCGTTATAACAAGTTAGTTATCTCGTTATAACGAGTTAGTTATCTCGTTATAACAAGAAAATTATCTCGTTATAACGAGTTAGTTATCTCGTTATAACGAGTTAGTTATCTCGTTATAACGAGTTAGTTATGTCGTTATAACAAGTTAGTATTTCGTTATAACGAGTTAGTATCTCGTTATAACGAGTTAGTTATCTCGTTATAACGAGAAAATTATTTCGTTATAACGAGTTAGTTATCTTGTTATAACGAGTTAGTTATCTCGTTATAACGAGTTAGTTATCTCGTTATAACGAGTTAGTATCTCGTTATAACGAGTTATTTATCTCGTTATAACGAGATAATTATCTCGTTATAACGAGTTAGTTATCTCGTTATAACGAGATAATTATCTCGTTATAACAAGATAAAAATTGATCTAGAATTGATATATCTAAGTAAAGAATAGACCATTATTTATAGGAAATAAACAGAAGCAAGTCGATCAAATTTGTTTGAAGTGTGCGTGATAAAGATTCTATGGAACAGCATACTAGTTTTTTTTTGTTATGCCTTTGATTAGTATTGTTTATTGGAAAGACCGAAGACAAATATACGGAAATTTTGACCGCCTCATGTTGTTGTGTTATACCTTAAAATTGCAAAATAGAATTAGTGTCATCTTCAAACGGAATGTATATAACATCAAAATTTTGTCAACTTGTACAAGGAGATCAGAAAAAAATGATATACTCTGGCTGATTTTACTGCCCTGTTCAAGCTTTCTTGAATTTGTTAAAATTATAATAATGTTTGCGTAATATTTGTCGCAATAAAAAATGCATAGAAATAATCCCATTATTTTGAATATTCCGAATAAATCATGTGGATATGAAACCATTTGTTAGGCTTTAACGATCATATTTTGATAATTCCTTGCCTGTTAACAAGGAATACCAGTTCAATTTTATCGTCTTAAAGGGGCAAGATCAAAATTCAATGTCTGCATGACAAAAAACTAAATTCACGTTGTTTTTATCATCAATCCCTCCTTCCCCTCAATAATAAATATGATGAATATCAAGAACTAATACTGTACTTATCACTTAATAATTTATATATTTCTTCTGTTTATTAAAAGAAAGAAACATTTTAATTTACCAATTTGGCATGGAATCTTAGATTACAATATGTAATTTTTGCGTTATTATCAATGTGGTAGAACTAAAAAAAACTTTTGGAGCTCTTTATTCTACGGAAGCCACAATAAAAGGTGAAGGTCAGCATTAGTAAAAACAGTTGACATGTTTGTGATCCTTTTTGGGTATAGAATGAAAGTTTAATATCTAAAGTTTACAATATGATAAGCATTACTTAAGGTGTATTTCAAGCATAAATTTTGCCAAGAAATGTGTATTGTATGTTGAGACAGGATTTTTGATATTTTCACTCGTGCTTCGCACTCATGAAAATATAAAAAAAATTCCTGTCCCACTCGTGAAATAAATTCCATATCAACTACAAAAACATTGAATATCCTCTATTTATCCCCCCCCCCCCAAAAAAAAAAAATCATCAATCTCTTTTGGAAATAAAAATTATATGCTTGTAAAGTATACATACTAAATATTGTGATGAGGAAAATAATTAACGACATTGCTTCAATGTTGTATTAATAATATAAATGTACATATGTAGTATTAGGCCTATTCGTTGATCAATCCTAAGTAAAAAGATTATAAAGGTGAACTGGCTTTGTAAACTCTGTAAACTTTTTTTTTTGTTTTGTAAACTCTGGTTTGACGTTCTGACACTATGTGGTAAACATATATAGGATCCGCCAAATAGACGTGAATCTCAAATAGGTCTCCGTGAATCTCCACAACTTGGACCCCCCCCCCAAAAAAAAAAAAAATATAAACAGTGAATCATGACAGAATATTAGATAAAATGTCAATATCAGCAGATCAGATTTAACGTCTTATTACTTAAAAGGATGTGATATCATTTTTGCTTCACCATTCCTCATTATCGTGGACAATATGCATAAGTCACGAAGTTCAAAGGGGGGGAGGGGGTAAACCAAGTAAAATATTTGACAAGTAAAAAGAAAAAAAAATAGATTTGATATTCCAACTACGAGTATTCGCCATTATTTTCGGGAGATATTTATTCAGGTAAAAAAAATATGGAGGAAGGGGCACAAAGATACTCTTGACCGCCCCCTTTTCAAAAGTGGTGGTGTGGACATTAGCCCCTCTATTACTACGCCTATGATCTAACTGCTGATGTCTCACCATCCCTCGTCTTCAAAACAATTATGAATCTCAGAAGTAACATATGTATAACACTGTAATTTATATATTATATGTTGCATAAACGATATGTTGCACTTATATTGTCTCTGATATTTAATTTTAGCGGTATAGAAATTGATATATGAAAGTGTATACCGGTAAGTCGTCCAAATCATATCGAAATAGTGTCATTCATCAGAAATAGTTGTCATAAATAAATTGCCAAAGTTTGAAGCAAGTATGTTTGGCAATATTTTTTAAGAAAAATATTGCGTCCTAATGCAACAATTTGAGGAGGAGTTCACGAAAATGTGTAAATGTGTTCGCCTTAGAGTTGCTATGATTATTGACAGCGAGATAGTTCAAGATTTAATCATAAGTAAACCCCAGAGCAAATTAAATTTTCAACCATTTATCAATTGTTCAAGTTAAATTTGACTGATAATTACTTGCTAAAAATTCAACGGCATTTAAAACTGCAGCCATCTTTATTCCTATATTGCTATTAAGTCTCGAAATAACAAGAAAACTGTCTCGTTATAACGACATAACTAACTCGTTATAACGAGATAATTATCTCGTTATAACGAGATAATTATCTCGTTATAACGAGATAACTAACTCGTTATAACGAGATAACTAACTCGTTATAACGAAATACTAACTCGTTATAACGAGATAATTATCTCGTTATAACGAGATAACTAACTCGTTATAACGAGATAACTAACTCGCTATAACGAGATACTAACTCGTTATAACGCGATAATTATCTCGTTATAACGAGATACTAACTCGTTATAACGAGATAACTAACTCGTTATAACGAGATAACTAACTCGTTATAACGAGATAACTAACTCGTTATAACGAGATACTAACTCGTTATAACGAGATAACTATCTCGTTATAACGAGTTAATTATTTTTTATCTTGTCAAAAATGAGCCTATCCGGCTTTCGTATCATTGAGACCTGCAATACAACTATTTTTGTAGCTTAAATTCAATTAATAAGCGTGAAAAAGACACTTGTTAAGTTAAAATAACTTGTATCCAATACTTTTGTATGTATTATATAATTAAATATGTTCAAATCAAATCTTGTAGATAAATTATGATAACAACATCCCAATGTGCTGAAAGCAGTCATTATAAATTTCTTAAGTATTCTGTGCATGCTCAAATTTAGTGCTTCTTGATTTACATATGTTGAAAATGTTGACACAAATGCAAATGATATAAATGAATTAGAAGAGGAAATATTAAAGTACCTGAATATTTCAGAAATTCGAGATATAAGCATAAATTGATTAAAAAAAATAAAAAAATGAAAAAAAAAAAAAAAAAAAAAAAAAAAAAAAAAAAAACGTGTAAAGAACGTGTTTTGGGATGATACTTACATATGTTACCATAAAACCTTTTCACAAACAACTTGTATTTTTCCGTCTCTGAAAAGTCCGAATAGTGTGCATTATAATGGACACCAATGTGATCTTCGATTAAAAGAAAAAGAAAAAAAAAAGAAAAGAAACCGTCTATTAACTATTTTTCTTTCGAAAGTGAAGTTAGTGAAATTGTAATATTTCGGTATCTTTTTTGTAAGATTCAAATGCCTATTTTGTAAAACTATAGCACTGTACACTAAAATACACGTACATCCATGTACTCTACAAGATGCTAAAGTAAGTACATACAGTTTTATTTAATCTAAAAGTTTATTTGCTAAAAACTTAGATTATTCTGCACCTTAATTTGATCAATAAGCAATGATTCTCAAGTAAACACTTCTATCTGTTGAGGTCAAATTGCTCCTTTCAGTTATCCTGTTTTTAGCTCACCTGAGCCGAAGGCTCAAGTGAGCTTTTCTGATCACATTTTGTCTGTAGTCCGTCTGTCCGTCTGTCTGTCCGTCAGTAAACTTTTCACATTTTCGACTTCTTCTCAAGAACCACTGGGCCAATTTCAACCAAACTTGCCACAAAGTATCCTTGGGTAAAGGAGATTCAAGTTTGTTCAAATGAAGGGCCACGCCTTCTTCCAAGGGGAGATAATTAAGAATTTGTGAAAAATTAATGGCATCATTAAAAAATCTTCTTCTCCAGAACCACTGTGCTTGAAAACATGAAACTTATGTGGAAGCATCCTCAGGTAGTGTAGATTCAAGTTTGTTCAAATCATGACCCCCGGGGGTCGGATGGGGCCACAATGGGCGATCAAAGTTTTACATAGGAACACATAGTATAAATCTTAAAAAAAACTATTTGTTAAGAATAGCAAAGCCATGATTGGTCATATTTATATGGAAGCATTCTTAGATAGTGTACATTCAAGTTTGTTCAAACATGACCCCTGGGGGTCGGTGGGGCCACAATGGGTGATCAAAGTTTTACATAGGAATACATTGGTTAAATCTTTAAAAATCTTCTACTCAAGAACAGCAAAGCCATGATTGGTCATATTTAAATGGAAGCATCCTCAGATAATGTAGATTCAAATTTGTTCAATTCATGACACCCCCCCCCCCCCCACAACCACTTTTATATTTAAACTTTTCAACCTTTCAAGATTGAAGTGATTTCTGCTTTTTCCTAGCCATAGTGCTCAGGTGAGCGATGTGGCCCCTGGGCCTCTTGTTGAGAGTTCTTTTTAAATATTTTTTTTTTAGTTATACCATCGCTAATCTTTGTTCTAAATTTTCTTAATTGAAGCGTCATCATGGGAAAAATAATGGCACAATGTCAAGCCATGGGTTGTGTGGATCAATAGGAATAATTGGCACTGGTGTTGTTAATAACTTTTTGAAGAATTCATATTTTTTTGTGTCAAATGTTGACTCTCTGTCGCAGAGATGGGCGAAGAACCAATGTTGATCTGAAAAGCTAATTTTTTTTTTTGATTTTAAAAGATCACTGGAGCCTTTGGCTTTAATAAGATTTAAAAGCTCACGCGAGGCTTTGGCTTTAATGGGTTTTAAAAGCTTACTATAAGCTTTGGCTTTAATGAATTTTAAAAGCTCACTAGAGGCTTTGGCTTTCATGAGTTTGAAAAGGTCACTCGAGGCTTTGGCTTTAATGAGTTTAAGAAGGATGGTATAATTTATCAATCCACGAAATAACAGCATGTTGTATAAAATGGATTCGCTTAAATTTGATTTGGCCTATGTTGTGTGCAAAGTTTCGTGATTCGTTTAAGGACAGGTTAAAGACTGGAATGTCACTCAAAACTGTCAACATTAACCTCCCGTATCAAAGCAAATGGTTAATTTCCCCCTCTGTTTATTTATGTAATGTACTTAAAAAATAAATACCATATTTCTTTTTTAAATATCAAATCATTTTTATTGCATATTCAATTTCTCTGAATTTGGATGAAAAATAATCATTAAAGGAGTGGATTTAAAGGATGTCTTGTGAAATTGAATATCGGTTGTTTGGGACGGGAAATATATTAAAGAATTAAACATTGTGGATATATTCTTCTTCATCTGACTGGACAATGATTTCAATGTCTGGTTCCGGATTGTTTTCGACATTTTCCTCCTTCAAGTCGCATTTCCGTTTACAGAAATGATTCGTGACTGCAGCGCAGACAAAATGGCTCTCAACATTTGCTCCTGTTCTAAGGCGGTCGCTAAAGAAACAAAAATAAAACTATACTTTGATGAATGTCTGTGAAAAATGAATCTATGTGTATGTTGTATTTACGTATAGTTACTATAAGTTAATTTATTATACTAGATATATGTGTATAACTGCCTCTACATGTACCTGCACTAATTATATAAGAGTAGTTTTTCTACAATCTAATTGTACGAACACAAACATGTTATGATGTCATATGAACGAAATTTTGCTGAATCACGATGATACTGTCGGTGTCGTAGAGTTACTTACAGAAACCATTCAACGGCAAACAACAAAGAAACCTCCTGTACAGGTACACTAATGGCAGAAAGTACCATGACCAGAGCTACCATGCTAGCACTCGGCAATCCTGGTAAGGAGAGTGATGATAAAGTTGTCAAAATTCTGCAAAGATATTTTATAAAACGCGGTAAAAAACAATAATGGTATGAATATATGTTACCTTAACTTCACTTAACTGCACGTCCAATATCATGCAGAGCCCATGGAAAATTGTATTAAAAAAAAAAAAAAAAAAAAAAAAAAAAAAAAAAAAAAAAAAAACTTCATTTCCTAGTCTACTTAGTAAAATGGATTTTAGGTGAATTGTACACGGACCTGAAAGTTGCTACTTCCTCAAATGCGCATACAGTACACCGACACGCTTACTACACAGATTACACAAACCCATGCAACCTTAAGGTTTACACGAAATGCTACCGGGTCTGCACCAACAAATTTTCACGAAACGCTACAGAGTTTACAAAAAGGCTACATGAGAACTTGGTACTTAGTTCTCACACGCTTTGTACAAGATTTTCACACGATGTCAGTTTCTTTTCGGATTCTTTCGGCAATTATTTAAATGAAAACAAAGGAACGTGCTGTAAAAGATCGATATTATTTATCACTCTATCATTGTACTGATAAATCAGGACTACGCAATCTTTTCAAAAATATTTATTATTCAGTCTTCATTAAATATCTATTTTTTTCTGTTTGTTATTCGTTTGTTTTAATCAGCATATTTATTTTTTTCCTCTTCAGTCTAAATGATGTAATGTTTTTTTTTCCTTATATAATTCACATCACTTTGAGGGTTATGAAACGAAAAGTACGCGCCAAAGTACGTAGCACATTTCAGGGTCTGCAGTATATAAATTTGGCCTCGACTTATCCTAAAACACATACCCTATTATGATCACATTTCCAAATGTCAAATTATACCCGGACACATTTGCAATGAACATAGCACCTGCTGATATGAACAAGGCACTCCCATCTGTATTCGATGTACAACAAAGAGGTATGACAAAGCGTGTAATGCGTTTGTCGAATTTCATTATATTTTCACATGCATGCAACAAGTCAGGGATTGCAAGAGTCCTGAAAAATACATTGATGATATTACCAAAAAAAAAAAAGGATAATTCTCTTACGTCTAAGGTAGAGGAACATTTTATATAGTTATATTTTTTTTTAAAAGGAAAGATACAGCTCTATTATTTTTTCCCCACTATTCATCACGAGAAGAAAAAAGATACCCCTTCTTTGAGTTACTTTATTATTTTCCCATAGTATCTATAGAATATATTTGATTAAGAATCTCTGTGTGAGTGCATAACTGCTATTGGAATTGAAAATGTATAGCGAAAATTTAAGCACTTGAAGTCCATGACTAGAAATCTATATACATGTTCACTGCCAAATATGTCATGGTTCTTACACGTATACTTACGATGAAGCGAAAGAGAATCCCATCAGCCAAGCTCGCTTTATGCAGAAGATGTTATAAAAGGGATTTTTTCGAATGAGAGCATAATATATTAGAGGAAGAAGAATGGCTTGAATAAAAAGGATACCCAAGGTAACTGCCAACACAAAGTACCCAAGACTTATGAACGTCTCGCTGACGTCACGGGTACCTGCAAAGGAAGCGGCTATAAGACTGGCTACGCCTACCGGAGTCAACCTAAAAGTAAAATAAGCGTTGATAATTGATTTTGAAAGAGATATTTCTACTGAATTATACTTAACATACTTATAGTTTTACATCATCTATACATGGTTGTTAGAAAGCTACCAATATTTAATTAGAGACTAATAATATTTCTTAAACTGTGTAGATGGAAACATTGACGATTAGAAACGTAATGACTGATTATGAGAATTTTTACTCGCCAATTTTCTCACTCTTGGTCAAGAGAAATGCAAAATACTATCATAGAGCGTCAGTAAAAGAAGTTTCCACTCACAAAATTTCTTAAATGAAAAAAAAACTGGCAAACTTTCAACCCTCATAACAATTTTTTTTAAGGTGCGAACAGTCAATTAAAAGACTAACACTGAGGGAGTAAAGAGCTCGAGGCTTAAGCATACCACCGACAACCTTGGAAATCTAAATATGGAAACACAAATTATCCCCATTATCATATTTATTTTGATCTATCACTGTACGTGTAGTACGACTTTATCTTTTAAAATAGAGTAAATATTAAAAAAAAGTTTGTAAATGTTAGGAAAATACAAGCATCAGTATAATTAGTGGACTTAAACTGACGATTTTCTATTTATTTTACACGTTTTCCCGATTACATCACTTCACAACTCAATGTGGATATTTCGCAGACAGACAGATGGACAATGACATGACTGAAAACAACACCTTTTTTCAACTTGTAAAAGGTGTTAAGAAGTTCGTTCTGTTGGTAGATTTTGAAAAAAAAAATTAATAAAAGCCATATTTCTATTTCAAATTCACTGTACAATATGTCTCATCATATCAGTAGTCATCTTTCCCTAGGTGCATTCTCTTGTGTTACTATAGCGTATGTCTATTACGTCATCAAATAAAATGACGAGTTCGGTGAAAAAGCAGACGTCCTGTACAAGTGTCGATACTGTCAACGAACGAGCTGAAGATTGGCTTTATTATATGCAGGACTAAGTGTTAAGGATGCGGCTAAACAACTGTGTCAAGGTGAGCGACAAAGTCAAGAGCAAAAAAGACCGCTAACCGATCAACCGAGATCTGGCCGACCGTTGAAAATAGAAGGCGTCGTATAGAGAAAAATGGAGAACAGATAATACAAAAGAGGAAAATCAACCACAAAAATGCAGCAAGGAACTCAAGAAATCAGGCTTTAATGTGAGTCATGCTACTGTTTTTAATTACTTGTAAAAGGAAAAAAAAACAGAATAAATTTCAGGATTGATTCGTGAACAAAGTTGGTTCAATATCCGGGACACGCTATGCTAGTTCAATATGGGGCGTCACCTCACACTGTCCTCATAACACAGAATTGGTGTAAAAATACTTTACCACACCTTATTTCCAAAGAGGAATGGCCTTGACAATTACATACACTGTAGAAAATCTCTAGAGTATTCTGGACAGTGAGGCCTACCAGGACTCAGGCCCAACATCCATGGACCAATTACACCACCGTCTTCAACGTGTATGGAGGTTAATACGTCAGAAACATTTGATTTCATTAATTCATTCCATGCCAAATAAAATCAAAAATGAATTGAAAAACAAAGGTGGACTTTCTGGTCATTAAACATCCAAAAAAAAAAAAATGCACATGTGTTTTTATGAATAAATTTAGGCCTAATGTAAATAACGGAATGAACTTTCTTAACACCCTTTATGGCGATCTCGTTATGAAACATTTTCTTTCTCTGTATCATTTAAATCATCTTTATTGTTTATGTTGATATCTAAAAAAAAATTGTTTCAGAACGAAATGCACGTTACCTGTAATGTAGATGTATCACAAGTCACAATTGTCTCAACTCAACATCTAGTGCACAAACACAAATAAAATATGTCAGTAACGTACAAATTCTTAAGTATATTGTAATAATCATTAGAGCTTTACCAGATAAACCAGCGAAGAATTTGCAGCACAATTTCAGCACTGATTTCGAAGAAGTTCAGGAAAGTTTTGGCTTTTTCTCTAAATCTCCCAGCAGCAATTCCTATGAACATGCAGGCCAATATCAGTCCTGGCAAAATTGTCAAATATTGAACTTGAAATGGCGTTGTTCCTGTGCTTTGCAGAATATTTCTATTAATTATTAAGAGGTGGCGAAACAATGATTAATCTAATTTTTATTGATAAACTTTTTCAGCATGATACAAGTTGAATCAGATTGAGATCAAAATTATTTTATCCATAATATTACCAAGTATGTTGGGTCCGTCTGATTTGCCGACATTCTTCACCATTTCCATTGTTTGCTTTACATCAGCAGTGCCATTTGTAACATTACCGAGATTCTTTGGTTCCATCCGAACAATTCCTGGTTTTAATTTTGTTTGAGTTTTTCTAAAAGTTGCTTCTACTAGGTTATCTGGTATGATATTTCTGTTAAATAATTCGAAAATAGATATATGTGTCTCTCAAACGTATATACAATGTATGTAAGACGCCAAAGTGCGATTTCACTCAAACGTCTGATAGTCCGATGGTCTGCGGCAAAACTCAATGGTTTAACACTCCGATGGTTCAAATGCAGTCTATCGGGTGAAACGCAAAATTCCATTGGTCTTCACTAATGCACCAAATGTCATGTTGTTGCCACAACAAGGTCCGATGGTATAGAAATAATCACGAAAAAAAATGTAAATTGTGTCTCTTATTACAAGACACGAGGTACGATCTCTAGGGTGGGATCCAGACTAACCATGATCAGTCAACAAATGTGCGAGGACTAACCTCACCCTCTGGAATTGGTGCGATACTAATTGCAATTAGTATACTAGTCTTTAAGAACTACACTTAATCTCCCGGGTGGTGCTAGACTAACCTTAATCAGAGGAAAACGAGAACTAACCCTAATCAGTCGAATACTTTGCGAGACTAACCCTAATCAGTGGAGAACTGCGCGAGACTTAAGCTTAATTTGTTGGATATTTAAAGCCGGAGAACGGGGTTAGGACTGATGTCGGAATTTTGTGACGTTATAAACTTTTCCCCTGCATTATCGGACGCTGGAATGCCTGACCATCTTATTTTATTGTGGCGTGTCTTAAAGGATAAGAGCCATTGGACTTCAACGTTTGTATCGACACCAGAGGGTCGGAGTTTGGACAGACCGCCGGAGTTTGGCGCAGACCATCGGAAATCGGCGTGATATTTGGACTTTGGAGTATTACATATATATTAGTTTTAATTTTTTCTTAAAATGAAAAAAAATCGAGGTTTTGATGTCTTGCCTTGAAAATTATCGTTTAACTTAATATCCATACATTATCTTCAAAAATCAAGATTATAATTTTTCGGGAAAAAGAAGGTATTTGCAAGAAATTTGATAATGAAAAGTTTGCATGTATATTAGTATGTTCATGAGTATATTTGCTCTTTTGCAACTGTGATATGTACATCCGACTCATTAATTAGTGTTCTGTGTCCTAATCATTTTTTGATATAGAATTTAAGCCGGGTTGTAGATTTTTATTTAGTAAATGATACATTTAGAGATTATCTATTGATATTTATTGAATGTGCACTAAGAATTATAATCTTACCCTGGCTATTTTTTATCCAACAATACCTTAGTAAATCTGCAAATATGTCCTGTGGTTGAATTTGGTTTACCATTACTTTCTTGTCATGTTCAAGGTTGATTCGTCCTAGAATTAAAAGAATGGGTTTTAAGCTCAGATTCTAACATGACGCAAGTAAGTCACAACATATATATCTATAAAAGCATAATGCAAGTATTCTCTACTTCATATCTACATTCAACGTAACTGTTTGGACTTAATTATTCCATACCGGAGTCATCATATTTTACAAGGGAATACTATTTTGGGAAAAAAAAGGGGGGGGATTTACATTACAGAGAAAACAGGTGTTTGTTTTTTGCTTGCTTGTAATACGTTTGGTCTGACAATTAACAAAGTGTAAAGAAAGGCACACCCGGGAAACGTACCAGTAAGTATCATTTTCAGAATATGAATGTGAAGATATACGTGAAAGAATAGAAAGTGGTGGAGTGAAATATCAATGTACTTCCATGTATCTATGTAATATGAAATGCATTTCAGTCTTCAATTTAGCGCCGTCAGCTTAAACAATGCGAATTTATAAAATCTTATATTTACAACTCCCCTAACTGTATTTTCTTTAGTGGACATATTGTTTGAAAAGTTTATTAGTATCCTTTATTTTACACACACAAAAAAAGTGCAAGTAAGAAAAAGATATCAATATTCATCGATCATATTATAAAATTCACGAGCTAATAATTGGAATTTTGAAAATTAATTACATAAAATTACCTGGTTTAATGATGTACACTAGTGTTATGGCAATCAAACATCCCATCATGTTGGTAAGAAATATGTATGTGATGGATATCATGCCAACTCTACCGTTGGATTTTGGATCTAGTGAAGCTGTACCTGGTAGAAAAAAATAGATAATTAAACCTATACGCTTTATTATTACAAAGTTTCAGTTACAGCTGGTACTTCCATGAAGGGGTAAAAGTATTTTACATACTAGCGTACTTGTATTGTCGAAAACTAAGAACACTGATTTTCCAGCACTTTTTTCGAATTCTATTAACTTTCTTCATACATGGATGCACATATTATATCAGAAATAGCGATTTTTTAAAGTTCAGGAACTTTGAAAAAGAGTCTTAGAATTGTAAGGACTGATTCGAGCAAATGTATCTCTCAGTTAACAGAGACAGAACACGTGTCACATGACTCAAATGACTACGTCATAGTCTTTTTTAATATAGATGCTAAACGTTGTTAAAAATTATCAGTATTTGTGTAGCTAGTGTACAACTTGTTAAGCTTCAACACTTAATGTAAAAAAAAAAAAAAAAAAAAAAAACAATAAAAAATATTTTATCGATCATATCAATATTTATAAATTGTGAAATAGATTGATCAACCCCTCTAGATCTGTTCCTTTACGTTGCATGTCTTACAAATCAGTGACATTATATACTATCTCTTAGTGCAGCGAGATCAAGTACACGTTGATCACATGGTAAGTTTTATTTACAGGAAAACATGTCACTATAATTGCATCGTAAAGTTTTTTTTTTTTTTTTTTTTTTTTTTTCCAAGTTGGAAACACAAAAATAATTTTACTTGTTTGATAGCGTTTCTTTGTGACGTCACTGTTGTTTTCTCGTACTTGGAAAATGTAAACATTAAATGCTTATATCTTGTTCAACGATGTCTTGTGTAATACATGTATTGAGCCTTAACATTGGATATTGTTACAGTTAATTAATAAACTGAAGGACTTCACAATATATAGACTCCGTTATGAACTAGTAAATACAAAAAAAAAAAAAAAAAAAAAAAAAAAAAAAAAAAAAATCATACAGACACTGAAAGAAGTAATATTTATGTGACGTTATCTCTCGAAGTCAAGAAATCTGATGATAAAACTGCTTTAAGATATCTAGGACATACTAAATTAGTAATATACAAAATATGAACTAGATTTTCTTCATCTCAAGGTCCTGCGCTCCTCCTTTATGTATAATGAACATCACTTACTGTTTATGACACTGGTAACAATGAGAGGAACAATCATCATTTTCAGCGACCGCATGAAGAGATCTCCTGGCATACCTTTAAAATATATAAAATTTAGGGGTGAAACGATATGCCTTCTTCACGGTTCGATATGTATCGTAAAGTTTGGTCTCGGTTCGGTTATTTTCGATACGATACATTTTGATAGAAGGAAACAAATTCAACTGTTGTTTTACATGTTTTATGCTTCCTTTTACTTGATCTAGTCAAATAATTTATGTGCAAAATGGATAGAAGAAATCAATTTAATTGATTTGACTGTTAAAAATTATTTTACAAACTGTAAGTCCACAAAAATTTACGTTTTTTAACTAATTATACTGAGAAGCATGTTTATACCTTATGCCAAACCCGACTGAATGACGATCCCGACCGAAAAAAGAACCGAACCGAAAATAGAGATTTTGTACCGTGTATCGAACCGAGAAAAAATACCGCGGTGAATCGATACCGCGGTGAACCGTTTCACTCCTAATAAAATTTATAATTTTTATGTGATTATTTTAGAAATATTTATCTTACATTCTGATTTTGCTGATTTTGCTAACTTCTGATTTTTTCTGGGGATTGTGTAATGCAATATGTAGATTTACTTACCCCCTTTGCCATGTCAGGATCAAATTTTAATAGTATAAAGAAAAAGGACATATACGAGAGTTGTCCAGAAAGTTCGTGGACACATGCACTATTTTAGATCACAGTGCTAACTTGTATGATAATATAATTAAATAGATCATGATTAGGTATGACGCGAACAAGAGTCGAACCCGACCCTCCTACAGTGACCGGTAATAAAATTATGAATACAGGGTTTTGTAATTTTATAACATTGCAGTGACTTTTTACTTCTCGAAGTGATTCCCAAATTGTATTTACTGTTTGAAAACTTTCTGTGCCACTTGTAAATTAACTAAATGTCAATACTCTGACATTGACATTGTAAACACTGAATTCCTGTGGTATAAACTTTGATAAAATAGTAAACTATTTAACTCTTATTCTTGTAAGACGGAGATTTATACATAAATTTTAAGCTGACACAATCAAAGCCAAATTTTTCTGACTTAAATTACCATAACAAATATTTTGGTTTACAACATGTATATCCAATGAATATTGTCATTCAAAATGACAAAAATACAATTGTCGAAACATTTGAGACAACCATCGTATGTCATAGGATAATAAGGCGAAGAACATCTTCATTGGAATTGTTATTCAATTTCTGATGGATCCATTACTTGATGCATGAAAGGATTCTAAAGTCTTTTTTTTTTCACTGAGAAAATAAGAACGTCTTCATCGATGTTTCCCCATGGTGGGAAAGAATGTGTATGAAACATTTGCAGGGTGAATTTGAGAGCATCAGCAGAAACCTATTCTAAGATAAAAATGGCGACCACATCCCAGTAACTGCTTAATCAGGACATCTTATTTCATGAAGTATAAAACAACTTTAAAAACATTAGCAGACAATGTTTTATTACACTTCAAATTAAAAAGAAAACAATGACAAAGACATATATTCTATGTGGGGAATTGCTTGTGTGTGAGTGAGGGTTATGTGTTTTCTAAGAAAAACGTACCGATCCAATGTATCACGTCCTCAGAAGGTCTAGCTTCACGAATTCCGAACCCTACTACAAATCCAATAATGACTGCCAGGAAAGTCATCACAAAGAGCAGTTGTCCATAGAAGATTCGTTGAGTATTTTGAATACAGGACCTTTTATGGTGGTCATCATTTTTCAATTTCATCTTCTACATACGTATAAATATGAATCATTAATACGAACAATCTTAAATCTTTATATAGTATTATATTCATAGTATGATATTATATATTGTTATATTTTCAATGCATTTTATCTCTCAAAAACGATTTGTGAATAGAATATACATGTATATACGCTATTGATAAATGGCGATGTCATATAAACATCAATAATTAAATACTATAATGCGAATTCTGAATTCATATTGATTTTCACAAAATATTCATTTTTTTTTCAAAAAAAAAAAAAACAAAAAAACAAAAAAAAAAAAAAAATTCATTTCCCAAATATCCGTATACTAATTAAAAAATGTGTATACTTTATTAAAAGATTGGCTGGTCCTCTCTTGACACAAAAGATGTACAGATACTGAAAAAAGCAACAGTTTTGATTTAAATCTCCCAAAAAATGCAAAGGAGTATAAAGAAAGGTTTCATTGTTACATATGTAGATCATATACGGTACCAATTTTGATGCACCAGATGCGCATTTCAACAAATTATGTCTCTTCAGTGATGCTCAAGCCGAAAGGTTGGGAATCCAAAATGTTTAAATAAAAAGAATTGGAAGAGCTGAAAAAAGCGCCAAAGACTGGAGCCAAATACATCAAAGGATCAGATCTATGGATGAGGGAGATAATCCTTAATTTTGAAATAAAACTCTAAATATTACCACAGCGATTAAATATATATCTGTATGTTCAAGCTAGTACCGAAGTACTAGGTTACTGGGCTGTAGAGATCCTCGGGGACTAACAGTCCACCAGCAGAGGCCTCGACCCGGGAGTCATAATGTAAATCATATACGGTACCAGTTTTGATGCACCAGATGCGCATTTCGACAAATTATATTTCTTCAGTGATGCTCAAGCCGAAAGGTTGGGAATCCAAAATGTTTAAATAAAAAGAATTGGAAGAGCTGAAAAAAGTGCCAAATACTGGAGCCAAATAGCAATATCATTTTTGTTTCAAATAAAATAACTATTGAGTTCAAAAGGATTGCTTAAGTATACAGCTCTCCAAATTGGGTTTACATTGTGTGGTAGTATCATTTGACCTTGCAGGCACTAAATAATAATTATAATATTTTATATATAAAAAAAAAAAAACGTAATACTTCTCCTGATGTTATGACCAAAATCCCTTTTCGTAGCCTTTGTAATTTTGAGGCTATAAATATATTTCAATAAATTTATATTAATCGATCATGGAAACTTAGACTGATCAATTGCTAAAAACAATATATAATTAATCTTTCTTTTATATTGATAAAAACTATAAATATCTTGGTAAATTTTGTGTTAATGAAAAGCTTTACAAGTTTGATTATGAAAGAAAGAGTTTGTATCAGAATTGTTAAACATCAATACATATAAATGAAATTTATTTATCACTTGTTTGAACACATCAGCACATAATTAACAATACTCGAGTTGTTTATATTTTCCATTGAATTTTGATAAACATAATAAATATTTTTATTGTATGATTGAATAATTCCTATCTCTCTGATTGGCTGAGATCCAACATTGTAGAAAAAATACTACGTTATATTCACCTGCACGTGACCTTCCAGGTGAATATAAGGATTTATTTTTTCATTGGTCTAAAATAGATCAAGATATTCCAGATTGAAACAAATAGTTTTGGAAAGCTATTTCATTTGCTACTGACTTCCACTCAGGTGAACATAACATTAGGGAATATATAATTTGGTGTGGGGGTGGTTTGGAGTGCAGGGGACCTCCACCCCCCCACCCCCCCCACCACCATTTTTTTTCTAAACGTAAATGTGTACTTTTAATTAAGACTAAAAGTATTCAATGAAAGGCTGGTCATTCATTAATGGACCTTAATCCCCCACCCCTAACTCCACCCAAACCCTAAAGCAAAATTTGATTCATTGATTGATTGTATGTTGTTTTACGTCCCATTCGAGTCGCCCGCGTGGTGCAGTGGTTAGAGCGTTTGCTCTAGAGTCGCGGCGTAAGGAGTTGATCCTTACGTCGCGGGTTCGAATCCCACTGTGGGACGTGGAGACCGGTCCTTCGGATGAAACCGTATAAACCGAGGTCCCGTGTCGCAATAGGTGCTGGTACGAAAAAGATCCCTCACTGCTCAATGGCCCTGAATGCCGAGTATAGGTCAAAAGTTGTAACTCTCCACCGGCAAGTGGTGGCGTCTCCATATGAGTGAAAAATTCTAGAGAGGGACGTTAAACAATAAACAAAACAAAAAAACAGTCCCGTTCGAGAATTTTTCACTCATATAGAGACGTCACCATATACCGGTGAAGGGTTTCAAATTTAGACCTTTACTCGGCACTTAGGGCCATTGAGCAGTGAGGGTTCTTTATCGTGCCAACGCCTACCGTGACACGAGGCCTCGGTTTTTATGGTATCATCCGAAAGACCCGCAACTTTCACTTCAAAGTGCCAAACGCTTGGCGAAGGAACTTTTTCCCAATTTGTATCGACTTAGGTCTGTCGCGACCGTGATTTGAACACACGACCTTCCGATCACGGAGTGTAAACAGAATTTGAAGTTAAGAGAGTTCTCCTGTTTTCGTGGAGGCTAGTCAAAGATTTTTTTCAGCTGTCATTTTTTCCTGATAATGCCCCCACCTAATCAAAATTGATCCTATAAAAGAGCCTGATATTATTTTCTTTCTATCCCCTCGCCAAGCTTTTGAGATAAAAAACACCCAACTCGTTGAATAAAAATCATAGCCAACCACAAACCATGGGATATCCTCTAGATACAAAGATTATTTCACTTTGATAATAAATTGTAATCTTTGTTTATACGGGTATGAGCGATTGCAATATTGCGGGAAAAATATATAATAGTATTGATGATTATGCTATTTTATCTGTAATGCTTGTAACCAATTATTCCAGTAGAAAATAACAAAATAGACGTAGTATTGTTCATATATTTTAATCCTATTAAGTATTCATAGAAATTTCGATGAAAGTAGTAAAGATATGCTATCATCGATCCGTACGTTTCCTTGTTGAAAGAGTCATGAAACATCTATGATACTACCTAAGAAATCTGTCATTCAAAGTTATAATTAGTGAAAAAGTACATTGTGCTTATTGACGCAAAAAGCAATCAGTTTCAATCAGATATAAAGGGGGGTGATATTCCCTGCATAGAATAGAATGAATAGAATTGGATCAATTGGCATTTTCTAAATGGAACTGTAAGTCTGAAGTAAATATGAAGTAGTTGTTAAATATGTGTAGCATATTATAGTGTATACTTTTAGAAACCAAAAACAAAAAAATCAATCAATCATAATATAATTAAAATTGATTGTTGACCTTGACCATTCCTACGTAGATTTTAAACATTTCAGTGTAGGAATTAATGACACCACTTATTAGCCATTTACGATACACAAAACAGAAGATATATCCTTTTTGAAGCATAACGATCTATCTTAAGATAAAAAAAAAAAGTCACTAGGGAAAACTATTGTGAAATGATGGTATTTATTGAACTTAAAAATATCAGAGCCCTTCACAACGTAAAGAGCTTGATTTGTTGGATAAAAATTCTAGCTCATGGATTACTAACGTATGAAAAACAGATGTCAATAATGAAGTTTACAAAAGTAAATTGAATTACTAATGCAATAGTAAAAATTATATTTTCATTGTTAAGAATTGAAAATGAATAAAACTCCATGATCCCTACTGGACAAGACTTGAGCTTAAAGAATGTGTCTAGAGTCTGCAGTATGCTTATCCAAGAGAGAGAGAGAAAGAGATGTAAATATTTCATAAAGACATAAATTTTCAAAAAAGAAAGAAAATACAATAATACTCTAGAAAATGACTTTAAAAATGAATTTAAAAAAAATGAAAATATCGAATCCAATTCCAAAGTGCACAAACCTTATCAGTATAAACAACGCCTGACGCTCCGTCACTGAGTCCAGTAAATGAAATAGATCCGTTGTTCAAGTAAAAGTATATGTATGCGACAATTATTCTCGTTTTATAATATATGCAGTTACTGGTTAAGGCTTTCAAATAGAAGATAGCCTCTAAATGGAGCAGTGCCTTATAAACAATAGTAGGTAGAGTCTATCATCGCAATTATTTTCAGGAAATATGTTTATTAGGCATTCCTACTATTAACACCATAAAAACACAACAATTAGTCACACTATAAATGCAGTACAAATTTTCACAGTAATCACATTTCAAGACAGATAAACCGTTTAATATTCAAATTCAGTAAATGCAGCAATTTCACAACTTTTTGTTGGTTTTGTCACTTTACTCAATCGTTATGCGAGTATGTTTTATTACATTTTTTGTAATCCAACTTCATGGTCAAGCTTCAGAGAAGGAGATAGATATTTGATGTGAATTCAACAAAGATACAAGAAACTTAAACTCCATAGAATTTCTTCGCATATCTTATTCATGCAACATTACTATACATTAATCATGATTCATTTCAAGAGGGAATCATCCATCTACAACATTCTCATAGGATATTTACTCTTACATAAAGCTCATTTTATTATAAATAAAAACATTTTGTCCGTAAAATCATATTGAGATATATCATTGTGGGTAATGATAAACTCATTGTGGATAATTAATGCTTAAGGTCTTGCAAATAGCTATTAGACATGGTATAATTAGTGGACATAATTTTCATGAGCATATAACATAATTATATAATAACACAAGCTACAGATAGAATTTGCAACGTGGATAAGTGTCCAGTCTTATGCTAATTAGTTTTTTTTTCCCAATATGAACTAAGTACTGAATACTTTGTCAAATCATGCTGTCATACTCCCGTGCATTTAAAAAAATCAATATTATTACATTTGTAATGTCTTACATTCTGTATATTGTTATTTAAAATTGCAGATTATGAATTTTTAGGTACAGTCGCAAATGTGCCAATTTTTGTGTGACTAATTACATTGTTCATTGTTCAAATTGTTTTTATAATCATTTTCTCACACTCGAATTTTGCTGACTGACCAAATAGCCCCGTCTAGCTGTTGTTTATGTTAAAGTCAAAATCTGCATGCTGCGTTTTGTTTATTTAACTTGGGAGGGCCTGCAGTTGGATATTTATTTAATTATGAAACTATTCTGTTTCCTGTGTGGGTTTTACTATTTCATTTGTATTTTCATGCACAAATTTCATTCTTGTAAAAGACTCTGTACTGGCAGACGTTATTTAACTCAGAGAAACTGTGACCGAACACAATGTAAGTTTTATAAGTTTTTAAGCTGCAGTTTGAAGGCTAATGTAAAGCGACATTAAATACCTCTGTAAAAGTTCATTTGTACTTTTAGCGAGTAAAAAACTGTGTATCTAATTTGTCAGCAATGTAACTTGAATCTTGTTCATTCAAACATTGTTATTTTGTGTTGAATTTATTTGTAGCTTATATTTGTATATTTGTTTTTGTTTATTATAGCTTTTTACCTCACCCACACACAACTCACAACACCTACTGTATATCGTCACCTATTGTAAACAGGGACAACTGCGCATACAGGATCCGCGCCCCTATGTTTGTGACAATAAAATTTGGTTAACTGTTCTGACTGTAATCCGTGTTTATATGTTTCAATTAAAAATGACATGGAAGGCAGTGCAACATATATAAAAGTGACAATAAAAAGTGTAGCGTGTGCAATTTATTCGGCTGTGACCATGTACACACGTGATTCGAAATACCCCAAACTTAGGGGGCTACAAACATTAATTAACGCACTTAGTATGCCTCTTTATTTTTTTGTAAATAATAAGTATTAACCATGCTGTTAATGATTGTTTGGTTGTCACACGTGTGTATGTGTCGTGCGAGGTACACCGAAAACGCAGAGTGATTCGGAATACCCTAAATGACTATATTTTTATGCAACTGCCATGTCGTGGATTGACATCAATTTACTTCATTTGTCGATTAGTATATGAAGTCATGCTTTTTAAAACCTTTACGATAATAAAACAGTACAAAACATATCTAATGTCGATTTCATTGCTTTTATATATGATGATGAATAACTTGGAGCTTTTCATTCATCGGCGGAATTTATATACTCCGCAGGCGTGCACCAATATATACGATACTTAAACTGTTGATAGATGCTTTAATAATGAACATTTAAGAGAAATTTTATTTTGGTGCATGCGTGCAGAGGTATTTGATTAATTTATTGCAAAGTTTCTTTGAGATTTTGATGATTTTTGCCAAACTAGGTCAAGTTTGCGTCATAAATATGACGTCATAAGTACTCCATTTCCAGAAGTTTGTCTATTTATGGAATACAATAATTGTAAATAGTGAAAAATAAGTGGAGTTCATTTTTTGGACTAAATTAAAAATCCATATTTTTGGGGCCGATTTTTGCGCATGGAGACCTTACCTCTTTCTACGCCTATTACATATGTCACAGGGACAATTTTGAAGATGATAACAGGGGTGTCAGTGAAGCTTAAGTAACGCCGTCTGGTAGAGATTGAATGTATCTCTGTTAACATAGGAAATTTGTTCAAGCCTTTTCTCTTGTTAATTGTAGAATTATTGCTTTTTTCACAATTTGGTACACGTGTGCAGTCAAAAAAAAAAAAAAAAAAAAAAAAAAAAAAAAAAAAAAAAAAAAAAAAACATCTGTTAATGTCAATGGAGAAAACGCCAAATACAACAGAGACGTCAAATTATTAAAAAGAAATGATTTTTAGAGAATAACCCATCAATAAAATTTCGAAGAATTTCATTCTTCTAAGACAATAATACCGTACATTTACGAGACCAAAAAAAAAAAAACTTCTCAGTCTTCGTAGCTGAAAAATGTCTTAGCAATCAAAGGCAATATCTAAATCTCTCATATAGTAACAATAAAAACACTGTGGCATTTTTTTTTAATTATTTTTCGGGAGTACGATTTTTGTTGATTTTATGGGAACATGTATTCCTCAACAATGGAAGAACAACCTAAACGGATATTGAAATGCATGCATATGAGCAATTTATTTTCGTAAAAAGACTTTCATCCACAATAAAACATTCACTCAAACAAGCAGTTGTAAATTTTAAGCCATCAGGGGATCTCCAAACATTTTATTCTGTAAAGAACACATTTACGAGGGGTGATCAAGACTTTGCGAACTGATTTAAACACTTCAATAAAACATTTAAAATAGGTTTCAGTGTATTTTTAGTAGTCCCCTCCGGTTTCAATGCACATCTGCCATTGTTCTGCCCATGCACGAATCACGTGATCCAGGTGGTCATGTGACATGCTCCGTAGTCCGCTACGAAGCATGGATGCAAAAAGATTTTTCCGAGTCTTGTATTTCTTACCGTGCAGGTTACTTTTTATAAAAAAGAATAATATATTTGTCACAAAAGGCCTGATCTCGGCAAAAGGATGGATGGATAAGGATATCCTTTCCAAGAATGAGCATGGTGACATCCTGACTCCTTTGTCCCGGGTGATCGTTAATCCAATGTGGATCAGATATGGACGCCTTCTCTTTATCATTTGTGGTATGTCTAAAGTCTATAGTAAATGATATTTTCGGGATTTAATAATTATTTTATTGTTAAGGTATTCAACTACATTTCAAACTGTAACTTTGCGATCTTTCATAACAAATTGCTCAATAAGCACGCAACTCTCTCCCAGCTGACTTTCACCGAGCACGAGAACGAACTTCATTTTTTACCATCTTCATTCATTCACTAAAACAATCAACCAAATAAATGATTGAACGTCTGGCAATTCTATTGTCTTTATGAACCTAGTACAAACTATTACATGCCCCTGCAAAGGAATTTTCAAGATATACGTTAAACTTCACAGCAGTTCCTTGCTCGAGTCCGACTGAGTCAACCATTTTTGTCAAAAGCCATTTACATATAACGTCATTTTCACATTATGTCTTCACAAAAAATGGAACAAAAGATTACGTAACATCTGTTGTTTTTAGAACATGTTTACGACTATATGTATGCCAAATTTCATTGTGACCTAAAGAGTGGTTTTATAAATATAAAGATAGTTTTTGATCATCCCCCTTAAAGCAGGCATGCCAGGAAGTATGTCTTTTCTTAGAAAAATTATGATACAAGGAAATTAAAATCCAACTTATTATTCAAGGTCCAATTTTAAATATCTCCATAATCTTCAATGAATTTTTCAGTGCAATGTAGAGTGAATGGTAGATTACTAAAAAATTATAATATGCAATTAATAAAAAATGATAAATCTTCCGTAAATATGGCTGCATGATGTTTCAAATGCACATAGTTTTACTTCATCTACATGGCTTTCAGAGAGCAACCAATATTTAACTAGAGACTGATTATATTTCTTCAAATGTATAAATAAAAACTTTGGATAAGAAACGAAATGAATAATTATAAGAATTTTTTACTCTTCATTTTTCTCATTCTTGTTAAGGAGCAATGCAAAATGCTATTATAGATCTTCAGTAAAAGAAGTTTCCACTCATAAAATTTCGTAAATAAGAAAATTGTCAAAACTTTTCAACTCTTCAACAACACATTTTTTTAAGAATTGGTGTGAACAACTGCTTAAAAGACCGAGACTGGGTGAATACGATAAGAAGATAGGGGCTAGAGCATACCGCCGACAACCTTCGAAATCTAAGTATAAAATCTCAAATCTAAATCCATTTTTGATATTTTATTATGATCCATTAAAGTCATTCATGAAGGTTTTTTCTTTTAAAATACAAAATATAAGCTTGTAAATGTTAGGGGAAAAAACAAGCATCAGTACATGTGTATAATTGTTGGACAGAAAAACTGAAATCTATTTTTTTAAATTAATTTTAATGTTTTCCCGAATATATCACTTCACAACTCTTGCAGATATTTTGCAGACAGACAGACAATGACGTATTTGAAAACAAAACTTTTTAAATCAATTATTCAATTGAGAATTAATAATAAAGTTTCTTATTCTCGTTAAGAAACAACTTTTTTTCCATATACGTGTAATTGAAATCGTTCAAAAAACTTATTCCAAAGAGAACTTCTGTAATTGGGATCTTGTTGCACAGGGCACCTGTATCTTTTTCAAATAACTGTGAGACGTCACAAATGTCTAAACGCAGTGCACAATTGCAAGTAAAACTTGTCACTATTTGGCACATTCTTCAGAATATTGTAAAAAGAAAAATTAATCACGCTAAAGTAATTTGAATGTTATGACTAGTCTTTTGTTTTTAGATTGATCGATTTATTGTTTATTGTTTTACGTACCATTTTCAATTTTTAACTCATATAGAGACGTTACCATATACAGGTGAAGTCTTCAAATTTAAACATTTACTCGGCACTCAGGGCCATTGACCAGTAACGGTTCTTTATCGTGCCAACGCCTACCGTGACACAGGGCCTCGGTGTTTAAGGTCTCATCCGAAAGACCCATGACTTTCAATTCGATGTGCCGAGCGCTTGGCTGTGGACACTGTTTTCTTAAGGGAAATAACCATTGAAATGGGTCATTTTGAGTTTTTTTTCTGTTGAGATAGAGAAATGCATCAAATTAATGACGTCATATTTCCAGAATGGTACTCCTTCATGCCATTTCCTTTCTTGATTTATCATGGTCATATACTCAACTTATACTTAAGCCAGTTTCAAAACTTTTTTAGGGCACAATAAAGCTAAAACCGTACCTTCCTTTACTTTTTCTGACCCAGTGATTCTTGAAGATAAGATTTTCAATGATATCATTTTTTAAGCTATTTCGACATAAAACGTTCATATCGTCTTGTGGTCAAACCTTTCGCCAGGGAATCATGTTTTGAACAACTGAGAATTAACATACACTTCCTTAGAAAGATATAAAATAAATTTCAACTTTTATAGCCCTATGGTTCTTGCAAGGATGATTTTGAAAGATTTTTCCTTGAAATTCCCTATAGTCTTGTGCTCTATACTTCTCATTCTGCGTTTCACAGAAAATATTTATTCAAAGTTAAACTTACATGCCTTATTTTGGCCCCAACTTAACCGAGTGATGACAATTTGAACAATTTAGGATCTACACTTCCTCATAAATTTTCTATATTAGTTTCACCTTTTCTTTCATATTAGTTCTCAAGATATTTTAAAATGTTTGTATGCTATCTATTTTAATGTAAAACCTATATGCAATGGCCCCATTCTTCACCCGATGGTTATTATTTAAAGGATCCAAAATTTACAAAGCATTAGAAAACTTCCAATAAATTACACGTTTTCTTGCCATGTGTTTCTTAAGAGGATGTCGAAAATTGGAAAAGCTTTCATTCGGAAGGACGGAAAATCTTACTTGATAAGAGAATCTTACTTGAGCTTTCACTTCAGATGTGCTAAAATAGCAAGGGTAGTTTGAAAAATGTCAAGTCCATAAATAAAAACATCATGATCGTAACTGAGTAAAATCATTATGAATTGACTCAAGACATAAACAACGTTTTACAGACAGTCTAAAATTACGGCGAACCTTCCAGGAAATCAAATTTGATGTCCACTGAAGTCATAGACGTTTCATCAATTCCTTCAACAGTAAGTTTAGTCCCTCAAAATTTGAATTTGGCTTTGACTTTCCTATTGGTTCCGCCATTAGTGTCTGGCATTGGAACTGTCAAAGAACCCATTTCATTACACCCCTCATCATCAATATATTTTGGATCCGCCTGTTCACAAGTAAAGACTCTAAAGTTGACAGATGTTTGGTCTTCGTAAATTGGGTAATGAGTTTTATCTGTAGTTTCATCAATGTATACTGTTTTACCCTTTTTCACGTGGACATCAAACGTGTCCTTACAGTAATTCTTTCCATTAATCAACGTTTTCTTCGATTTGGGATGTGTGCCTTCGATGAAGATTGTGTTGGTACCGACTCCATACGTGTACTTCACCACTCTGGCTGCAATCATGTTTGGGTCGAAACCAAAAATAACTGCCCCCTTCAGAACGGCCAGACCACATTCTGGGGGAATAATTACTTTACAAGCTGGAAAGGATTCTCGTATCCTCTTTTGTAAAAGATCAGATTCGGAAAATCCACCAACCATAAGAATCACATCAGTTCCTTTTGCTTCCTTGGACACTAAAATTTCTTCAACTTTAAAGACAATCTTGTCTATGACATGATTATAAAATTCTTTATAATTTTTATGTTCGATGAAAATTTTATCTCTTTTCCATGTCACATCCTTCTCAAAGCCTTGAGCTTTTGTCAAATCTTTTATATCTTCACCTGATATATCTAAAAATGACAGCGGAACCAGCATGTGCACTCTTTTGGACATTGGATTTGCTCTCTTCTTGCGTTCAAAAAATCTGAATAAATCAATGTAGTCTCCAGTATATTTCATGCGAAAGGCCTCAAAAATTGGCTTGGAAACTATTTCTTCTAGCATTTCTTTGAACTGGGCGTCCACAAAAATTCCTCCCCAGTCGCCACCTTGAGCGCGGTCTATTTCTTGTAACTTTCCATCCTCTGTCACTTCTTGTATGGCCATGTCAATTGTATCACCTAAAGAAACCATTTTTTTTTCTTTTTTAAAAAACCTAAATTAATTTCTTTTTCATAAGTTTTTTTTTATTTCAAACATAGTATAAGAATTGTACAACTGAAAGAAATAAAAGTATCCTGTTGTCGGATATACTTTACCTCCAGCGTCAAGCACTATAAACCTTCGACCAGGCTGCATTGCATTCAAACAATCAACTCCTTTTTCTATAGGTAAACACTTGCAGAAAATGGCTGCTGCTTCGGGTTCCAAGCAGATCATTAAGAAATCTTTTGGAATACCCGCCTAAAATATATTAAAAAAGATTTTACGTCATTAAAAAAAAAACATTTACATTAAGAAAATTATTGAAAAAGATAGTGCAAATTTGAAGCATGATAATAAAAGAACCTTTTCAGCTGCTTCCTCCATGAACTGTTTTGCAGGCTCGTCCCATATAGCAGGGACAGTTAGAACCCAGGTTATTTCACCGTCCAAGGGCAGATAAGCCTTATCTAAATTATTCTTTTCGAAATTCATCAAAAAGTGATCTCTAAGATACCGTATGGAGTGTGCAAAAACATCTATGGCCAACATCTCTTTGTCTTTTATATCCTTTAAAATGGTATTTCTGGTAATTTTCTAAATAAATATATAAATGTATATATGAAAATTATTTTTATCACTTGATAAGATAATCATTTATGGCAGATGGAGACTATACTTACCACATTTCCATCCTTGTCATACAGCAACATTTTAAATCGATGAAAGTAATAATGATCTGTCCTCTCTTCTTCCGACATTTTGCCATACAGACTCTCAGCTTCATTACCAAAACTGACAAAATTTTGCTTTTTGTCGAGTAGCAAAGTTGTGGGTGTTTTATCGGAAATCAATGCCCCAGCATTCCAATGAACAGTGTATATTTTTTCGATGTTCTTTTCGTTGCCTTTAAGGAACTCTTTACGGATGGCAAAAGCATAACCCGAGTATGTTGTTTCGAAGTCTATGGCCACAACATACGGCGTAATTATCTATGAACAAAAAGAGTTAATGATACTGACGTTAGGATTTTAAAGCACTCATATCATCGTTTGGTCACATAATTTACCAGGTAATCTACAGAAATTCTCTCTCTCTCTCTCTCTCTCTCAAATTGGGGCTTAGAAAACACCAAAAACGTAAAAAAAAATCTAACTTTTCACGTTTCATGCGTCATATATCAAGTTATTATTTTGTTTTATTTATCAAATCCTCCTTTTCCTATTCTCTAAGCTTTCTTTCGTCTAAAAATGTCAACAATGTTACTAGTATTAAAAAGTTTCATTACATCATATAAGAAGATCACAATCTTCTTTTAGTCCAATGTAGGAAAAAATATTTTTTTATATTCACCTGGAAGGACGATGCAGGTGATTGCAATATAATAGAAACATTTATCTAGCAATGGATCTCAGCCAATCAGAAAATTAGGAATAATATAAACATTTAATAACTTTAATTTGTTGAAAATAATAGAATATTTTGATGGACTAAATAAGTGAAGCAATATCTGCGATACTTAACCGTACCCTCAGAAGTAATCGCGGTCATGGAAAATTTAATGCCATTTTGCTTACTTCATGGCTGTTGTGACATATATGACTGTTTTAAGACTCCTCATTATGTGCCTAGAAAATCAGTGCTTCAAATTTTACTCCATGAAAATAAAACTTTTTTTACCTGAAGCCAAGGATCAGGGATGTCATATTGGGTGCTGGCAGTTATGGTTAGCGTAGCGTTTGATGTCTTTATATTTATTTGTTCGATCCAGTTCTTGGCACCTGAAAAGTGTTCTAAATGAAACAAATTCGCATCTTCTTCTTGAAACACCAAGGGGTAATCAGTGAATACATTAAAAATATACGAATAAAAACTTCCGATATAAACATTAAATGACAAAATGACTGCAACATAGTTATTTTTCCCTCATAAGCGTCATTTACTATGAACCTTTTTATTTATAAGGAAGATGAATAAATGATAAAACAGATCTTAAACTACATGTAGCTCGAAATAAATGAAGAACTTATATTGGTGAATAATGGCAGTCGTTGGCTGTACAAATGCACTCGCAAGCTTGGCGCATGTACAGTAAACCCGTGCCAAAATTCCTTAATATAAGTTCAACAAACCTATATATAATCTATTGAGTAATATTGATATTTTTACAGACAGAAAGTGAAATAACAACCGGAACTACTAAGCATAATAAGAGTCATAGTAAACAAGAGCGAAGAATATGAGATTAAAAGATCATTACACACATTAGGATTTTATTTTACACACAAGAGAGAATTAAAAAGAGAAAAATTCTTTGTACTCATGAAAAAGTAAAAAATAGTTTACCAACTAGAATTAAGACTTGATATCAAAGCACATAGAAGATTACCCTCTCTTTATTTAATATTTGGGGTAAGATTACACCATCTAAGAGAAACGCGTATATATATGCTATTGTATGCATTGATTTAGATTTTTCAGTAGATTTATAATAATTTTCCTTGCATTTCTACTGCTGACGTTACATTTCAATTTGTGCATTGATTGTGGCGTATTAAACCATGTCCTAATTGCTCTGTATTTAAAAAAAACATGATTGTTAAAGACCAGTAACAACATATATTAAAGACTATCTTAACAATGAAATATGGAGATAATGAACAGTATTCCAGCTCGAATGGCCATTCAAGCAATACAAATTAGGAGAGGAGCAAACACTGACCGAGATGAGATCCAGTACCAAGGAGGACTGAGCATCGCCTGCCGACCGCTCACACCTGCGTGATCCTTGACATACTCGGCAAATAACGGAAAATGTGTTGACAATTTAGTGTGTAAATAATGGTCTAACAATTAGTAAAATAAACGTCCAGCAGCATTTGATTTAATGATAGATTTTCTTAACAAGGTCATTGTATCGACCATAGAACTTGCGAAATGATGACTTTAAACGAGATTTTTGAAATTCTTGTTTCATCGACTTGTTTGTCAATAACTTACCTCGTTTTAAAATTGTTCGTACGTAGAGCATGCCCTTTCGTATCTTATCAACTGGGAGATATAAACCCCATAAGCCGGTGATAAGGGTATATTGCTACATAAGTAAGGGAAGTTGACGATTTAAATTTCATTCATTAAGTTTGTCATTAAGCTTTGTTGTAGATGTTCATTAAGGTCTTTTTCTAGTAAAATATCAAAAATATGAAACAGACGTGTCAGACTCTTTGTATGTTTCATTCGAAGTTCACTAAGATATATCGAGTCGACATATGAATAGAAGTAATTATTATCAATTAATAAGACGTCTTCAATATATCTTAATGTCGAGTTGAAGGCCACAGCAAGTATTTTCTTCTTCTCATGTATACGATTTTGGATAAATTCTGCTTCATATGATATGCGATCATGACAAGGAGAACACGACAGGTGTGACCGTTTGGCAGTAGATGCTCACTCCTCCATGGCACCTAATTCCACCTCTGATGTTTTGGAGGTCCGTATTTGCTCTCCTCCAAAATTTGTATTGTTTAACTGACTTTTGAGCTTGAATACTGTTCGTTATCTCCATACATTTCATGAATACAGAAAAAGGTCTGCTATGCCTAGGCGCAATTTGTACCAATGGGAATTCCTACAGATTGTTGGAAGACAGTCTTAAAAAAAACACATAGATATTGTCAATGAGAAATTGAAGAATCTTTTAATATGCATTTAAAGTATTTGACAATGTGTGTACAATCAGAATGTTTTATAACAAATTAATTTTGTAAATGATCAGGTAAAATTTGGTGCGAATATGATGAAGACCTACATTTAACTCTTTATTTACATAATAATAGTAATGAATCAAGGGAGACATCGTGTTTAAAAGGTTTATTGTAAAATTTATGTCAATGACGATGTCGATAACCGAGGAAGGTTAATATAGTTTATGGGCTAAAGACAATATCTACGCAGATATGTTATAAGTAGGTCACAAATGTAACCATAAGTTGTAAGTAAAATGTCATTTTGAAACATCTTAGTAAACAAGTATGGTGATATCGATACAAGTTGGTATATCTATCTATCTATCTATCTATCTATCTATCTATCTATCTATACTAATAGATATCATATATCGTTTGAACTTTTACTTACTTTCTGAATCCTTGAACAAGACCAACCATTCTGATCCATCTTTAGATTCCTTTGCAAGTTTGTAGTAAAAAATATCAGTCCTTTTCTTGAGTTCCAGGAGGAAAGCCCTTCACAACCACACAACACAACATTAATTCATTGCAAATTTGGTTCCTGACATCTTCTTCCCTCATGATCCTAATAATTCGTTTTGTATTGACATCTTATTTTTTTTTTACTCAAAGGAAACAATAATATCTAATTATTCTTAAACAATATTCTCTTAGTCAATGTTGTCCATATATACCAGTTTTATGCGACAATATACATAGCGACACGAATCATATTCAAGTACGTTTAAACGAATCTTGTATATTTATTTCCTTTTTTCTTAAAGGTAAGGAAATTATTAGACCGTATAACTTTGGGGAAACTGATACTTCTTTTGGCAATCAGGAGGTTTTCTGACTAGGTACATTAAAACTAAAGTGTTGTGGGTCACCTGATGCATTTTCTTATTTACGTTTCATCTATCAGTCTAGATTATATGTTTTCGATAATAGGGCAACTTACCTACACTTTGCTTAAAAATTACCTTCCATGCTAAAGTTTATGTAAAACATTTCTGTCGGTGACTAGGCCATAAAAGAACACGCATACTTACTAATATTTAATTTTTTGGATAGCAATCCCAACTGATTTCACCTGGGGCAACCCCGCTGCTTATAATTAATTTGCTATCAATAATTACATAAGATATTTTAACAATCTATGTATATAACACATGTAAAAATGCAAAGATACTACTCATAGAGAAACAATGATTGTGAATTTAAACAAGTTTGGTCCCTTGATTTGTAAATTTTAAAAATATTAAAAAGAATTATGCTGAAATCAATGTGAAATAAAGTTGTTTTTTTAATCTTAGGTGGCAGCTGAAGTTCCGTTCTCGATATCACTGGGCGAGATCATTTAATGATGTGAAGACATTTGTCATGAAATGCGACACCTGCCAGCGAAAAGAGCATCTGAAGAAAGCAAAGAAACTCTTGCCCCATAGCAGTATACGACAAAGCTTTCTCACAGATTGGTATGGATTTGATTGGGCCATTTGAAGAAACATGATTTTCGTCTTCCATATTTATTGTTCAGAATAATAGAAAAAAAAATGCATCTTGTATCAACCCGAGTCAGAGGGCCGAGGGCTGATATTAGTCAAAGGATAGTATAGGATATGAAATAGAAAAGGGTGTGTTTTATTAAGTTTAATACATACTTAGTACATGTAACAAAATACAGTAATCATCTATCTGAGCAATAACAAATAAATAATCAAATTGAGGTACACTATATTGCAATGCTAAGTGGATCGCTGTAGAATTTAGTTCAGTTTATATCATTTGAAGTTTTTAAGAACTCTAACCCCAGTTATAATTTCACGAGCAACTTATGATAAGATCAAATTGAAAAAAAAAAAATTATCAAAAGGCTATTTTCATAATGGGGAGCAAAGATGTTTGCATGTTTATGAGTATTATCATATATATCACCTTCCAGAACGTAAAAAATCAAAAGTTTCAACTATTACATATACATCATGAAAAAAAAATATAAACGTTATGTTCACATTTTCCTCCAGCAATAGTGTAATATTCACAATGTACCGTCAAGCACTAAATTTGATGAATTTTTTCAATGTAGTTCAATTTTTTTTCTTTCAGAAAATTGTTATAACGTAGTCCTAACTGACTACATTACGAAATGGGTTGAAGCAGAAGGTATTCCTGAAAAAGTGCAGTATCAGTAATGAGCGTTTTCATCAAATTTATCTGCATCTATGGCGTACCAAATATACTAATTACCGACCAAGGCAGAGAGTTTTCTAAAGTAATAAATGATTGCTTCTATGAACGAATGGGAATAGAGCACACAGTTGCAACAGCTTACCACCCACAAAGAGAGGTTCAACAGAACTTTTCGCACTAAGCTATTCAACATTGGTAATTCAAAAAGTAATAACTGGGGTGAACACATTCCAATGGTGCTTTTTGCATACAGAAACAATTAAACATATGTCCACGCAACTGGATCCGTATTCTTAAGTCTATGGACGACAGGCAAGATTGCGTGTAGAACTTGGTCTTCCTGTCACTGATAGTTCTGGTAAGCAGGTAGCAGACGTAGACTTTGCATTAAGACGACGTCCTGCCTATAACAGAGGCAAGAAAAAGGGCCAAAAGAAGAATATGTGAAGGACAGAAAAACAAAAGAACCCTAACAAAAAAATACTTTAGTTTACTATAACTAACTATAGTTTACTACAGTTAACTATAGTGAAAACTTTGATACTTCGATTTACTACGAAACTTTACTTTCAAAGCTTAAAATCTCTTAAACTCGATAACAGTTACGAGTCGTATGTAAAATTTCGAAATAATATGTGAATATACAAATAGTACTACCATTTAGTCCATGACAAGAGTGTTTCAAACGAAAAAAAATAATAAGTAGAAAGTGATCTTCTTAAAAAATACCAGCAGAAAAGGTGGAAAACTTTATAAGTGGCTATGACCATACCAGTAACAGTGTGAACATACAGAAAAAACGGTTTATGTGTCAACACCTTAAACGGCTTGAAAGTAGCTGTCAACGAGGGCAAACTGAAAAAAATATAGATTCACTGATTCCAAAAGTAAAGAAGATTAGTCTTCAACTGACACTGATGACACCATCCTTTATTAGAAAGACTAAGAAACGCAAAACCACTTTAAAGAATATGAAGAATCAAACCAAGATTTTTCTCATAATGTGTCCGACAAGGAGAAAAAAACAAGCCATACAAGAAAGTTTCAATGCTGTGACAGATGATGGAGAATTCTCAAGGAGCTTTCAGGATGAGATAAATGGTGAAGAGGACACAGTTACAAGCACAATAGGAGAATCTAATTATTTAAAAAAATATTTATGTGTGTGGATAACAAATGGCAGATGAAACATGCAAAACATTTCGGTGATAATGTGAAGAACTTGCATGGAAAATCTAAAATACATGAAATTTCGTATAAATAGCGAATGCAAATGACATCGAAGAATATTTACGTATCTTTATTACGTATCTGTATAAGAATAAAATTTCATCGGATTGTTATCCATTAAGATAGATTCAAGGCACATCTAGTACTTAAAAATAAATAAAATACCAAGATTTCCAGAGGAAATTCATTTCTTTTTTATATACAATATAGTTGACAGTTGACCTTCTTCGTCCATAGTCAGTAAAACCTCCAAATATGAAACAGTTGTGGCACATTCAGTGGTGTCTTTAATTTCAAGTTCACTAGGATATATCGAGTCGACATGTGAACTAAAGTAACCATTGTTACTTGATCATACGTCGATGTATCTATGTATCTATTTGACGAGTTGAAGGACACAGCAGGTGTTTTCTTCTTCTCGTGTGAAGTTTATTTTTAAAATAAATGCTGCTTCATAGAAATATAAAATCAGGTCGGCCTAAAAAAGAGCACAATAAGTGCCCTTGCTAATTTTGTTGGAAGACCTGGTATTCGAAGACTACAAAAACGGTGTCAATTAGGAACTCCAGCTTCCTTTTAGTATCAACTTAAGGATACTTTTAGGAAGAATCAGGGTGATTTATAACAAAGTGATTTTGTTGACGACCTATCACAAGATACGAAAATTTTCGACTTCCAATTTTTATTTAATAATCAGTTGTCAACGATATAAAAAATGTATAGTTTTTAATTTGTCATGAGGAATGCTTGTACAGAGTGTACAAAATCCGTACGTTTTGATGTTACTGACTTTTGAAAAAGGTGGCGATTTCAAATTTCTAAAACTTCTTTAGAGATTTTTAAGAATCCACATCTGATTTACAACACCTATAGAATATGCTGCTGCACATTAGATCGGAATATTTATTTAAAAAAAAATCTCGACCATCTCTTCCCCGCCTTCAAATAAAATGGTTTTCCCTTAACTGATATCAACTTCTCGTCATAATATCTGACAAATCGATATACGTGTCCAACAAATACCGGTCAACATAATTTCCTGATAAATCGACAAATTTATCTAACAAGTCAACATATCTATCTTAGAAAATAATCAATGATCAGTTGTCTTCTGACTAGTCGACATCAGTTAACATTTAATTAACTCGACTTTATAAGATGCTATGTGGACTTGCCAACTAATGATGAATTAACAGTTATTGATCTCCACGTATCAAATATTATATCCACTACAGTAATTAAGACGACCTGTTAGAAATTGATGACAATTTGTCTGATGATAATGTGTCGAATCCTATTGTAGACTTGTAGTAAAGATATTTTGTCAACTTGGTGGCAAAAACTTAGCTGAGACAGGTTTCCATGTAGATGTAATTTTTTTTAGTATAATATAGTTCAATAATGAAATCAAGTCAATTAAAAGAGTTGACAAGACATCATATAAGCTGAAAAGTGGTTGTAAAACATTGCCATCATTATGGCATAGTTACAATTATGCACTGTACGAGGGGTGGTCGGAAATTATTGAGACATTTACTTTCACTCCATAGAGGAAAGAGATAAATTAATGAAAATTCCTCAACATTGCATCAAGAACAAGTAAAACAAATTTGAAAAATTTCTAATTAATAGGATAATTATATAAAACCTGGTGAAATTATAAACTTGCATATGTCTATTGACCTGGAGCAGCATTGCTACGTCATTTTACCGTAACGCCAGCCATAGATTTTTTTCTCTTGTTGCAACGACCGGGAAGCGTTGACACTTCTTTCTCTGTCATTGCATAAAAATGTATAACATTCTAGAAATCAAACGCTCTCTTTTTCTTCAACGATTCTTTTAAAAAATTGTGTTGTTATTATCCAAATGTAAAATTACATGAAGTGTCATATACAGGTTGACTCACGCAGTAACAATGTTTTGCACTGTTGGTTAAAGTTGTTTAGTCCTTTATGATTGACGGTCGTCCGGAGCCTTTGTTTTTACTCTGGTTGAATTATTCGTAAGGAAAGAAATATACCAATGAAAAACAAACATTTAAACACGTTCTTTTTTTTTCGCATCGTTATTGTTTTAGCAGATCCCTTTGTCTGGACAAGAGTTCTCCACAGCGTTACACAAAATTATAGGTATGTTCGCTGTGCCGCCTTGACGCCAAAATTCATTTTGTTGTCGTTTTCAGATTCCTATACCATGCTTGATTTTTTATGGTCTTTGTATTTCTAATCGAAATTCTATCAAACTTGCACAAAATGAGTTCAAAATCAAATTGAAAAATTATATACATAATTTGAATTATTTCCTCTCTTACTATGGGTCACCGGGAGTTTGAACGTAGGTGATACATATTTTCCTTATCTAATTTCGTGACTACCCCTACCATAGGAATGATATGTTTTAGAATATGAATAATAAATTCTTTTAATAACTATAACAAAAAGTATAATAAAATGCAACGTATAACACGTCATAATATGGTTTTATCACTGGATTCATTTTGGCAGATGTGTTTCATACTAGTTGTTAGGCTTTTGCTTTTGTTTTTATCCTGAATTTGAGTAAATGGAATGTTCTGTCCATTTGATCAATATATACGGCTCACTTTTTATAGACACCAGATCCCATCACTGGAAATTCCAGGGTTTCTGTTTCATACCATATTCATAGATTTGTAATTATTTATGGATGCTATGAATTTTTGAAGTGATGTCAAAAGTAAGGTTGTCATGCATGAAAATAAGTGAAATCGTTTACTGATCAAAAATGTACATATATACTTGGGATGATAGGCTATTTTCTGTTATTCTTGAAAAACAAAAAAAATTGAAACCGAAGTATAAATACATATATACTAAGAAATCCCATAAACAACTTTCAAGTTCAAAGACGGTTCGAACTCTGTAGTGGGGGGGCAATATTCAACAAGGTCAATTTTCAACGTCATACACATAATTATATATTTAATTGCTGAGGTTGAATTGTTGAAGTTTATTTCAAAATTAAGGATTATTTCCCTCAAACATAGCTCTGATCCTTCGATACATTTGGCTGCAGACTTTGGCACCTCTTTTTTCAGCTCTTTAAAGTTTTTTTTTTTTTTTTTTTTTTTTTTTTTTTTTTTAATTTAAATATTTCGGCATGAGAATCACTGAAGGCACCTGGTGAATCAAAATTGGTACCGTTTAAGATTTAAATTCAGTATCTGAAGCAAATGTGCAAGTGTGCATCCCTAGAAGCATCATCCATGCAAGTTTGGTCACCATAGGGCTCATAGTTATGTAGAAAGGGACCTGCTCTAAAACCTAAAGTTTGTCACTCATCTGAAAAAATATGTCATATCTAGCATCTGAATGAAGTATTTTTAGTAATAAACATTACATCCATCTCCCTTGCAAATTTGTCCCAGGAAGGGCTTATAGCTACTTTAGTAAGGACCTGCTCTAGAACGTTAAACATATTCATTCATCGATGAAAATAAGTCAGATTCGGCATCCAAAGCACGTCTTGTAATGTGCATCCCGAGATGCAACATCCATATATCTTTGGTCCAGGTAGAGTTTATAGATACTTGAGAATAGACTTATCCTAAAAACTTTCATCTGGAAAATGTAGAGACATAGAACCAGTATTCAAACCATGTCTACTACTATGCATACCTAGATACATAATCCCTGCAAGACTGATCACTGCAGGTCTTACGGTTACTTTAAGTGATTAATCTTGCAAGGATGTTGTAAGGAGCTGATCCTTCGAATCAACTGTGGGACGTGGAGATTATTCCTTCGGATGAGACCGTATAAACCGAGGTCCCGTGTCGCAATAGGTGTTGGCACGAAAACGATTTCTCATTTCTCAATGACCCTGAGTGCCGAGTATCGGTATAAATTTGCAGCTCTTCACCGGCAAGTGGTGGTGTCTCCCAATGAGTGAAAAATTCCTGAGAGGGATGTTAAACAATAAACAAACAAACAAACTTAGAATAGACTTCCTTCTCGGGAATAGACCTCCTACTTAAACCTTAATCTGATCACTCATCCAGGAAAATGTAGATCAGATCCAGCATTAGAAGCACTAGTAGTTTATATCACTATGTAATTTCTAATTAGAGGCAGATTTAAAGAAAAAAATTGAAGTGTCGACATCCAACCCAAATGATATCGGTACATGTGTAAAAATCACAGAAAAATATAATCAAGATAATTGTTACTTATGAAGACAAAAATACATTCAATCTACAAATATATTATACATGTACATAAAAAAGCTGATTTATCAGAAAAATCCAGAATTTCGATATCTTTATAAATCATTCTGGTGTATATTGATCCTGAACACAACTTTTTTTTCTGAGCAGAAAGTTTCCTCTCAAAATTATTGCTTGATTACTTATATACTATCAACCATATATTCTGTTTGTGTGTCTGTCCCTCTGTCTCTTTATCTCTCTATTGTCGTCAATATGCACCTACCGGTACAATTGCTGCATATATGGACATGTACTGCATCTGGAATTGTCTTTTTCCAGTAACAACCATGAACCAGCCATCATCAATAAATGCAACAATTCCAGATGCAGTACATGTCCATACCTGACAGAAGGATCTACATTTCATTTCAAAACCGGAAGTAAATTTAATATTAAAACCAACATGTCGTGCACTAGTTCCAATCTTATTTATGTGATTACCTGCGCCGGTTGCGGTGAAAATTATATCGGTCAGACAGGAAACACCTTAAGACACAGAATGACCGTACACCGACAGCAAATTAGGGAACCAAAATACCGATGTACCCCCGTCAGTGACCATATTAGAAACTGTGCCAAGAATAAAAGTCCCAACTTTACCGTTTTCCCCTTTTACAAGTTTCGAAGGGATACCACAGAAAAAGAACGTGAAACCAAAGAAAAACTTTTTATTAACAGATATAAACCTGTTTTAAATGCTACATAATTATATTTTGTATCAGATATATACTTTTTTCCCGCAATTTATATCTGTATTATTTGTATGGAAAATTTAATTTCCCGTATTAAATTTCTTACGTTATGTCATGACGTCATAATTAACTTTACTAATGCGTAAATTCACATTAGCGCTTTTTGACGTCACAGTAAGAATATTGATTTTGTATTTATGTGTAACTAAGCAATATGTTGTCAAACTCCTGAAGATTGAAAATGAAACCGGTAGAGTTTATTTCGGTGTTGTGATTTTTTTTTGATATATATATATATATATATATATATATATATATATATATATATATATAATCAGCCACCTGCACTCTTTAACTTTTTTTCTGTTTCTAGCAATGTTTGAATTCTGGCGGTTTGTCAGTTTCAGATGTACATGCCAACTTGTTCTACGAAGATACTCTATTTTCTGCTATTTCATAATGTAATACCTCATCGTTTAGATAATGTAGTTATTTTTACATTGAATACATTTCAAATCAAAGAAAAAACACAATAATGTCACCGAATATGGCAATTTTTGAAGTAGTTATTCCGGCATTCTGGAATGGAGGATGACATAATTTCAAGTACAGAGGATAAAAACGATGGGTTGCAATAGCTAATTTATAAAGTAAATATTTATTCTAATAAATAATACATTGTTAAAATGTTAAATTTATTTAAAAAAAAAAGAAACACGTCGGCAAAATATCAGATGCAGTTCAATAACTATGTACTGAGTCATTGTTTTGTAAATTATTATGAAATTTCCTGTCCTCAATCGAATGTCATGGTTCATTAGTTAGTGATATTTTCAACATTTTATTATAGTAAACAATTATCAGAGTCGACTTTCAATTGTATTTCATTTCATTAAAAAAGCTTAAGCTTCAATCTGTAATATATATAAAAAAATCATTTGGTGTTAATAGAAAGGGTCATAATGAAGACTTAATGGTGTTGGTTATGTTTAGACTATAATCTCTTGTTATATAATCTCATGGAAATGAAAAGTTCTCTTTATAATATAGGATATTGTTTTTAATTCATTATAAGTATAATTTGAACACATTTATGTTTTTTCCCTTTACTGAATGACAGCGAATTTTTGAGCAAAATCATAAATCTTATTCTAAGTGCATCTATTGGCTAATTCATGTAATATATTGTCCATTTAGCCTCATCATACATGTTTAAAGAACAAGAGAGAGAGAGAGCATACTTTTATTACATCAATGCATGTGAGAGAAGAAGTTAATGAGCTTGAAGACTATTTATATATGTATCCTTGCGTATATGCCTCAGCCTTCGATACTTTCCATACACAGCAAAAAGCTGAAAAGATGTACATGTATAACGTTTACCAAAGATTTCGGAACACGTCAAAGCCTCAATTTATAAAAGTTTTTTTTTCCTAGAATAAATTTTTTGATGAGTTTCTCTGGTACATCCAATTTATTTCATAAAATAAAATCATTGTGTTTCATATTTTCCGCTGCTTTGTTTCTCCATTATCTTAATTTTTGGCATATTCATAACATATAATTTTGTATTCTTAAGCAAAAAAAAAACCTGCATAATAACATTTACAGACGCTTTAAACCTTAATATTTTTAATCAATCTCGGGAAAGAACAAAACTTACCTAATGATATAGTTGAATAGCATTTTTCCTCTGTTCTGCATTGTATATGACTGATTGTCCTTTACACTTAGCCTTAGTACTGGTCTAACTTAACAGATTACTATACCTTAATTGTTCAAACAAAACAAAATGGGTACTACACTTATCTCTGAATAATAACTGCTTAATCTACATACACATCATTTAGGACTATCCTTATTGTGGCTTTAATTCTTATTTCTACCGATATGAAAACAAAAGTATATGCCTAAGAAATGATTGCGTTTAGAACACACAACAACACGGTATGTAGCTGAAGTAATTGATTTATAGCATATGGAAAGAGATTTCTTGTACTATGACATCGAAAAATCATTCGCTCAACTCCTCTGAATAATACTGCATATCCAAAATTAGAATCATCAATAAAGATATAAAAGTTCCGAATTCATTTTCAATTAGTTATGTTATTGCTATCTTACTTCTTTAAATCCGAAAGTTTTTTTTTTTTTTTTTTTTTCTTCTATTTTTTTTTATTTTACGACTAACTGTCGATATCGGTGAAATACGGTGAATTAAATAACTATTAAAGTTATATGTATCCCTTAAAAATACTTTATAAAACGTTCCTTTATGCAGTCATATTATGTCTGATAAAAAAGCTTTAGATTCCTTTGGCAATAAACAATATTCAGTTGGTTTCTTGTAAAGGATAAGAGTGACATATTTCAATAATTAATCCACCTGACTTACATCTAATATGATTTCTCGTGATCTGAGATGCTTTAGATGAACTGTTACTTCTTTCTTGCAAACTGCTGCCAATATCTTTGCTTGTAGTATCCATAACTGTTGAAGCTTTCAGATGAATAAAAATATCATCCACATTATTTTTTTATTATATTAGATGAAATATACATTTTCTGACATGTTCGACATTTAAATATGAATATATGTAAATTTCGATTTTAAACTAATATATAAATGTCAAAATGAGAGATTTATACCTGTAAACTGGTAGAATAGGGGAAAAAAGCTGTCGTGAGTTTTAGTCTGTTTTGATTTTGATAGACATTATTATAAAGTGTGATAACAGTTATTTTCTAAGTATATTTTCCTGTGTATATTTTTTCGATATGATTATTCGACAAAATATAGACGTTAATTTTTCCTGGATACATTTTTTGAAGAAATGCTTCAAGAAAAATTAAATACAATAAAATTGCATCGGTGCTGATCACTAACCTGTCATGTCTTCCCCGATTACACAACCTTGAAATCTGTTGCAATATATATTAGAACAGTGGCATTTTTCTCTGCATGCTAAACCGAACCGCGGATACTCACACGCTACATAAAGATAAATTGAAAAAACTGAACTAGAACAAGTATATAAGTTAAGCATATATTTAACGTTTCAACAAAAATGAAACGAATAAATCAAATAACACTTACGAGAACAAATATTTCTCGCTTCATCAAACCAAAATCCTCTGCAGCATTTTAATGGGCTAAAAAACATAAGCATTAAGGAGGGATTCTTCTGCTATTTCTTGTATTTAAAAATTAATGAAATTTTCATAGATTCGAGAAGACATTATTATTAATTAATGGTATCAATTAGATTAAATTTGACCGTTTTATTTTAAAAGCAAGGTCAGGTCAAGATCATTATCTTAATTTTTCCTTGACCTTACGAATAAAAAAATACTGTTGACAATCATGCAATGCTTACTTCTATTTCAAAAGATTAAATGTTTTTCTTTTTGCATAAAAAGATATTACCATATAGGGTCTATCAGATGATACTACCAAATTGACATAAATAATTTAACTAAAATAGATATTGGCTAATCCGTATTTCCTCTATTTTTCTTAGAGTTTTAGCATACATTAGTTATTTTTATATGCTTCGTGTGTTTAAATTTTTCTTATTTTCACATATGGTAAAGTAATCACATAAAGATACAAATTGATACAAAAACAAAAAGTTTTGACCGTTTTCTAAGAGAGAAAAAACACTTTTACGGACTTTTGACTCAATCTTAAATCGGAAGCTTTTAAAAGGTAACCAAATTGTAGTTTGTAGTTTGTAGTTTGGAAAATCATATTAGTTTGATGTGTTTTAAAACTTCAGTGCATTATTTTTAATTTTACTCACATTTGAAATTTTCTTTTAGTCTTTTATTGTTTAAAAATTTAAACTAAATTTATTGTTCTATAGTAATTTTGAGAAGCGGAAAAGGGGATATTTTCATACGCGGCCGTTCCGCCAAAAATATAGCTCTTGCTAGATTTCAAACACAGTTTACCATTTATATTAAAAGGTGTACAATTATGATGAGGAAAGAAAAATGCGATATTTTAAATCTCTTACATCTAATTATATGACATATAACCAAATATATTTTGAATATTTCATCTAATCAGAAACCAGACAAGATTCCCTCCTTAAATATGTCTTTCTGTTCTCGTAAGAGAAAATAATGTATTTCTACTTGAGTTAGATAATGACCATGTGTTAATCATCACTATTTGAAATTTGTTTTTCACTAAAATCAAGATGAATCTCTGCCATTCGGTTCACTGAGGAATAAGGAAAGTTTACTGAAAGGTTACTGAATAACAGAGTGCCATTTAGTCACCTTTCTAGATCTTACAGTGACCATTCCGTTTACTTAATAGTAAATGTTCATCCTGTGAAAGATTTAATGGATAAAGCATTCAAGTGCTGTCAATAATTATACATTTTAACGCCGATGGAGTTTATTTTGAAGGAAAATGACTCTATTATAAAATATATATTAAGTGTAGTAAAAAGATTTATTAAATTTTTCGGTGACTGAATGCTTGAAATACTGTAAAAGACTACATGGAAGATTTAAACTGTGTTCTCAGCTTTTTTCTGTTTTTTTTTTTTTTTTTTTTTTTTTTTTTTTTTTTTTTTTTTTTTTTTGAATTTGAGTTTCATAGCACCCCGAATTGTTTGATACTGCTAAAAATATTCAGTATGGGTGAATTGTTTCTTTCATCTAAGACATTATTGCTTTGTTCCCTAGTCTTCCGAAAAACAGATATTCATTGTTTGATAGCCTGAAAAACAAAAAGACAAACAGATAATCATTTTAGGTGTTTGACATTGAAACTTAAAGAATTACTAAAAGTAATAGTGAATTTCCTTTTTCATTTTACATATGATCGAGCAAATATCCTTGTAAATACAAAGTTTCACAAACAAAATCTTTTAAATCTACCTTAGACCTGTGCTTGAGTTTCTTTGAATTATTATTTCAAATTAGATGTTGATCACACATCAATAATAAGTAAAGAAATGAATTTTCGACCCCCTATGTAAATGTATTCAAAATGGTAATGTGATATTTCTTTAAATAAAAGCTTTTTCTTCCCGTCGTTTTTTTTAGATGCCGATTGAAAAAAAAGGCTTACTAGTCAATTGAAGCAAACTTTTATAATATGACTTCCAGAAGGATAAAAATGTGATGGAGACGAGTGTCAACTTAAAAACGTTAATTTTATGTACATGCACTAAGAGAGGCACGATAAAAAAAAGACCTAATGCTTCAAGTCTACATAACAATGACATTTAAAATTAAATTCAAAATTGTTCCCTCTAGGGTTTGGAACTTCTGCACTCCCAAACATCCTCAATCATGTAAATTTCAGTCATTCTTAAATCCCTTCAAATCATTTTGTCTGTCTATCGCCATTGTTTAACTATTCATTTTTTCTAATAACATCCAAAGGAAATACTAGGTAATATCTGCTAAAAATAAGCCAAACTTTATTAAGACGGCGGTCTACGATGCCTTGAAGGATTGATCGGTCCTCACTCCTTCCCTCCAACTTACATCTTTAATCTTTCCCAGACCTCTTTCATAATAGTAATCGAAGAAATAATTTATGATCTAGGGTTCAAACCAAAAAAAAGTCAGTTGTTATATTTACGTTATTCTATATTCTCTGAATCTGCTAAAACGTCCTTTTAAAATCCCTAGCGATAACGTGTTTTGATAAAACTTGGCATGTTTTCCAGTTTGCATATACAAACGCTTTTAGAACTAACTAAAGCCTTTTGGTTTTATATACATGTATACAATTATTCATATACTAAAGAGATCTTTACTCGTCATTACGCGACATATCCTTTAAACGAGATAGTGGGACATGATTTTTTTTTACTTGATACAACATTTAATAGCTTTGGTACATACCCGATGCATCTACCATTTTGTCCAGAGATAAAATGAATCCACATGAATTGCAGGGAATACGTCGCAAATGACAATACGCACATTTTCTTAATCATCTGATGAGCAGTTCTGTGAACAAACATGATAGAACACAATTTTAATACATACACGTAGTTATATAACATTTCCAAAAACATTTTTATTCCTCATTCCTAATTTCCTTGTAGATTAATTGGCGTTTCCTCCTCCTAATGGACTTTCACAAACTTTTTAAGAGGATTTTTCTTGGTTTCTTTTTTTAAATCAAAAATAAAAATAATTTTACGCCAATGGGATGAATCTGCATTTGGTGTCACATACATACATAGTTTTATGTTGATCAAATGTTAATTAGCTGAACATTTTACGATTTGAATAAATGAACTAAAAGATATGTAACAATATCATTGTTCATATCTTGGCAATTATAATTGGAAGCATTGAAATATGATCAAACCTTAATAGTTTGCAATATGCCTGTCAATGTTCACATATCCCCCTCTGATAATGTAGATAACATTTTAAATCAATAAAGCAAAATGAATATTTAGATCAACATTTTACATGAAAGACTCACATATTACCCAAGCTGATCGACGTTTAATCAGCTACTTGTTCAAACAACAGCAAAAGAAAAAGTTATGATATGACAATTCAATACACATTTTAGATCTATATTAAATGCTCTATGTCAAATTAAGCCCCACCCCCTCCAAATTCCAAAGAAACATAGCGATAAACACATCAACAAAAGTGATTTAATACTTAATAAGATCACAGCTATGTTAAGGCTGTCCGAAGGCTTAGTATGCATTAGATATATATACTAATTTATTTTGAGCTATGTTTTGATTTCAATTTGTAATCTATGTATGCATACACAGATAAGTTGTGAAGAGAGTTGAATAAGGTATGATAAAAAAAACAACGTTTTTTGTGATGTCACATGACTGTGTTGATCACAGCTTGTTACATAAATCAATTAAACATATTCTTTGGTATATATAAAGTGCTGGGGCAAGTCTGAATTTTATTTCTTAAGAAAATATATCACAAGAAATTCAACTTACATACATACAAGGGGTCATTTTCCACTCTTCATCGCAATTTATTCAGAATTGGATAAATTACATACAATCCCCCAGCATAATTCAATTAGAAGACATATTTCTCTAGTAGATTCATACAGAATATCTCCAATTAATCCTTATTATTCACCTTTTGCCAGTCTAATATATATAAGATTTATATGAGCCATTCTCTGAAATGACTTGAACTTTAATATAGGAGCTGTGGCACGCATAGTCTCAGAATTTTTCCAAACTCTCTATGATAAGAGTCTTTGATACCATAAACTCAAATCAGGCAAAAATTGGCTGCTATGTGTCATGGTTACCATAGCAACATGTCCCAAAGTTTGAAAAATGGCATTTTTTAACATGTTCAGAGTCCCACAGTTAACGTTTGCAGCAAAGCAAACAAGTAGCAATGACTGTTTCTGAAAGTCGAAGGCCTGGTGTCTTAAATGCATGATAAACTTGTTTGGTAAATCAACTGTTACATACGTTACTATGGAAACAAAGTATTCAAAAGTAATAATTTTGTTTATTTGATTTTAAAAAGTCATACATTTCAGAAAAAAAAACAATTATAGGTTGAAATGCAGGCAAATAATAGACAAAAGATCCTCGTAACATATACCAAGGACAAAATATGATATTTTTTATAGGTTAGCAATGGGTGCCATGGTTTTAATATCACAAAGGGATTTTAAATTTACTCTCTTAATGTTTTAGTCTTATCCTATCTTTTTAAAAAGCGTATTTCTATATATCTGATGATCAATTTTTAAAGGCGTTGGTGTGACCCTAACTTTCACATTTCAAAAATTCAAATTAAATTCTTTAAATAGGGCGTTGCTATGGAAATTAGCCGAAAAAATATGCATAAAAGTCTGAAAAAATATTCTGTTTCCTTGGATACGTACCCTTGTATGTAGATTCCCAAAAGTTTTATGATTGATATGTATTCATGAACAACTAACCTGACTTTCAATTTTGACTATCACCCAATCTCTAACTGGATGCAAAAAGCTGCCACATAGGGTTTAATATTGATATAAAACTAAGAAAATCGAACATTTTCACTTCTTGGTAACCAGAGCAACAGTGTTGTATTTTTCAACAAACTTTATCAATATATGATATTCAACTTTAGTTCTACCAGACAAGTACTATTCAAGGTGAGTCAAATAATAAGTTTCTTGATTAAGGTATTAGAGGTGTAATACGCCATTTCCAGTAAAAATTACGGCATTTACCGAGGTTTCTGACATCGGCAGTTTTCGGAACACTGTACTTCGTAAACAAATATGGCGTGTCGTCAAGACGGCCTAGGACGCTAACATAAACATACACCAAAGAAAAGGAATATAACTTAGCGGAGGAGAGAATAAATATGATATTACGTAGAAAACACATTAATATAATATGCAGTCAAAACGATGATACCTTCAAATATACACTTCATGGGTTTTTCCAACTTCTAAAACTAGCACCATTTTCGAAGAACGAACGAAGTATACCTTCTTCAAAACTTTACATTCGCATAGCGATTTCTTGTGATTCTCTCAACATCAGCAAACCGTTTGAGGGGGGAAATGTACGTTATAGGTAGCATTGCGTGCATTGTAGAATCTGCAATTTATAAGTGACTGCAAAAATGTAGGTCATTTTGCAAATCTTTGTCTGGGTCAAGGTCACTGTGACGAGGCCAATCTTCTGAACAAATGAATCTGACTAAAGTGAAGTGTATTCATTATGACAATAACCTGTTGTTTATATATGCTCATCATTTCATTAATTATCACACATCTCATGACATTTACAAAAAATAATGGCTTAATATTTTAGGGGTACATCGCTATGATACAGAATATAGATGAATATTGTGGATGGAACAATTTTTTTTTTTTTGGGGGGGGGGGGGGTTATATTATCACAAACACACCTTACACAAAATTTATATTGTTCTTTTATTGATCTTTCCTAACATATTTTTCTTTGACAGAATATTACAAACGGTTTTATGAAAAAAATCGCCAAAATTGTCACTCAAAGTAGACAGGTTCTCATGATTACAAGTATTCATATATCATACCTGATGAATTTGAACTAAAAAGAATGCATATATGCAATCTGTACTGCTTAGTGTTGCAGCTGAATACATGAAACATTCAACTGTTTGCGACTAACTAGAGTAGAGGTAAAAATTACATCTGTACCTTTTGTCTATTAAAGGTGCACCAGTGGTTAGCGGGTACAGGCATGAAAATAAGTATAGAAAAATTATGTTTGGACAGAATTGCATGAAACTTTGGGAAATATTGCCTGAAGTGTTGTCCATTATAACTAAACTGAATTTAGTCATATTCAAGGTCATGACCATTACACCCCTAATATCTTAAAAGGTAAGTAAACTCCTAAGGCAGCATAAAAATATCACTTTAAACAACTGGTACGTTGTTTCCATAGTTACACTGCAAAGTAACAATTAATCCCAATTTTTCTTATGTTGTGGGTATTGCAATGTTCTAAGGATGTATATGTGCCAGTTATTTTTAGAATAATATTGCTAATACCTAATTACTTAAGGTCAAATATTTTTACTGATTTTCTTAGGTTGTTGATTGAGTATGATCATGTAACAACTATCATTAGTGAATATTGAGCGTTTTTCAGCATCTAAAATGTATTCAAAATGTACCCATGGTTACCACTTACTCAGAGATAAATTCGAAATAGTTTCTTTATAGCATAAGTGGCAAGAAGGTGTCAAGTTTTTGTGGGATTGGTTTGTTTGTTTTTCTTAGTCTTTATTAAAGCTTAATAAAGATTCAAAGTAGCTGAAAATCTAATTTTTTCCAATTTTTCTGGCTGTTACCATGGCAACCAAGACACATAGCAACAAAATTTTATGTGATATCTGGTGTCAAATTGTAATAATGGGCAAAGTTTCATCAAAATTGGTGATCATACGGGGCAAAGAGGTTTAAATGGTTACAGAGAATCGCTATTATAAATTTATAAATTCTAACTCTGTCTACGGACGTGTAAGGGGGAGCATTGCACATTCTTTTTTGTAATTGTGTGAATATGTACATGTTAGACAAGAAAAAGGAATAACGATATTATATTGCAAATATTCACCATCATTAACAGTTTTAACACAACAATCAAGACACATGAATTTAACAACAACGTAAAAAAAAAATCTACATGTGATGTGAAAGGAATGTAAAAGTTATGACACTTTCCCCGTCATGTCTGCTTAACAGTGATTCTATGAGAAAACCAGACAGAACTATAAAATATCAATTTTTGAGGTAATCATAAATGTTGTTATTTTATTAAATATTGAGAATATACACATCAATGATAAAAACCATGTTATAAGAAAGTTGATGGCTTGTTCTATTTATAGTAACAGGACTGTCATTTAAAACAGGTAAAAATAGTACCTGAAGGTGCAAAAAATGAGTGAATTTCATTAAACTTCAATGTAGCATTTGGACCACAAACAATTGTTTTTACATTAACTACTGGTTTACTGTGAAAATTTAGCATTGTAGAATATATATGAATATAAAAGATTTGTGATTAAATAATATACGTTTCCATAGCAACCTACCAGAAATGTCACTATTGAAAGAACTACGTTTTCTGGTCTAAAGGTGCCAAATGTAACCTTAATTCAAACAGGGTTTGGACGCTTAATTTTTTTCAAATAAAAATTAATTAGAAAGCTCATGTGTATAGATTTCCTCTGCAATGGGAAATTTTTGGATTTTGACAAAAACTATTGTTTTGAAGTAGTTAAAAAGTGTTAAAATATCTGAGAAATTTGAAAATATTTTAGTGTAAGCATAATAAACAAAAGACAATTGCTACTTATTGACTAGCTATTTTTTTTTTTAAAGATGTTAAACTATTAATATAAACCATTGTTGAAAACAACATCAAACTGTTAATAGTTCAATTAATTGAAAAGGTCTTCCATGGGACTGAAACTTGAAAGTTTCTACATAATATTATCTCCCCTTGGCCTACTCTCTAGGGAATGAGATACTTATGGTATACAAAAATATGGCAACTTCCAGAGGCATGGATGAATGATGTGACTTTTCAAGGTCATGCAGCTCTGTTGCCTGCGGAGGACTTTCAGAAAGTATATTTTCATGTGGTAGAAACATATTACCACACTTAGTGCGGTGTCAAGCTGCCCCTAAACATCATCAGGTGACAATACCAGAAGGCCTTCTCTTGCTCTATCGGAGTGGGTTATTTACAGTTACAAAAGATGCTGTAAAGTTCAAAATATGTCTGAATCACAGAAATAGCCTTGGTACCCATTGGTATAAGACTTCTAGGCGGTGCTCACACCCGTTACATCCTCCTGACCAGAAAGAAAAACCAGACAAGGGGGTTAATTTTTCGATGTCAAAGGAAATATGGTTGCACGAGAGAATAGCTGTGCCCGTTGGTTCTGGTGAGTGATATGATTTTGAGAATGCATGTTGGCACAAACCTAAACAGTAAATGATACACACACTTAAAATGACATACATGTACACTAGTTTTTAAGAAAGTGTAAGATAAAAGTTGCTTAGAATATTGATTTGATATTGAATAGAAATATAAAACATGTACATATTACATTTTTATATTTATACATTTTATTTACACATATTTTGCTTCTAAAGTGTGCGGAAAGTTATGGCACTTAAATATTGCAACACAGACAGGTAGGTCAAAAAGTTAAAGTATTATTTTTATTTTAATAGACATTACAAACATTGAACAGCTCTCATTCAATTGCAGGTTTATGAAGGAATTGTTCTGACAGACATAGAAAAACCTACTCCACTAAATTGGATATTGAGGATGATGTTGGTATGTTGTATACAAGTAAATGTATAACTAATAACTAGGACTTTTACTACATGTAAATGCATGGCCAGGCCAACAATAAAAAATTTGTTTGTGTACTCTGACTGACCCGACCGTTACAACCACCACAATCCATTCACTTTTTTAGTACTTTAAATTTTATTTCATTTTTTTTTTTTTTTTTTTTTGTTTGTTTGTTTGTTTGTTTGTTTTCAGGGAAATGCATATTATCTGTAATATTTTTACAATTAAAGCTAATAATTTCTCCAAGACATTATTTAGATTGAAAATTTTTAAAGCAATGAATATTAAATCTCTCTAGCTGTCCTATGTGAATGTATAATGAAAACATCAATAAATTTTAAGTCTTTGATTTTATGACAATTGCTGAATAATTTTAAAAAAGCTATTTACCTATCCACCTTGAAAAAATTGTGTCGGAATACATAAAACAATTTCTTTTTTATGTAATTAATGTCAGCAATGCTACACATGCAGATCCATGAATCTTTGGAAGTATAAGGGGAAGGGAGATTGGGGGGGGGGGGGGTTCTTTCCATCAAACAATCATTTAGGCAGTTTCACAACTCATACCCACCCTAACAACACCGGGTGCATGCCTGTGTTCATATAAGGGATGCAAAAATCCTGTATTATATAATAAATATATAATAAATACAATTCCTGTATAAAAAGGAAAAATAAATGGAATGGAAATATAATGTTAAATATATATCAAAATAGAAGCTAGGGTAAGACTACTAAAAAATAGATGAGTTTTTTCTTTTCATTACTGATCATTACACTAGCTGGCATGAACTTTTTAGCTAATTTTATATTATTTCAGCTGAATATATGAAGCTTGGTATGGATGTTATTGATCATGCTGAAGAGAAAGTAGATAGTGACATTGAACAGTGTACAGTTGTAGTTCAAACACCGTCGCAAGCCACGGGTTTTGTGTCCATTCTATTTCCACAAACCCGTGGCTGCCTCCTACCAAATTCTCTCGTTCTCGCGACTGAATCAATGAATATTTATAAAGTGACGCCAGATTTACCTTGACCAATGAAATCACTCTGTAGCAATTTTTGGTACGCTTAAATGGCGGCGCCCATAATGAAATCATGTTTGCTATGCGTGGCAGATTTATTGAAAAAAAAAACGAGAGATCCTGAAAAACAGAGGTGAGTAATGTATATTCTAAAATACTTACAAGATTTTACATTAAAATACAGGGTTTCGAATGTAGACGTTGTGTGAGAAGGCTGAATAGCGTTACTCGTTAAGAAAGGAAATTCGAACCGAAGTTGATGTACAGCTCGTGGTTATGGTTACATCCAAATACAAGATAGACTGATCATTTTCATTGGTTCTGACTCGAAGCGTCAGATGTTACTCCATTGCTTGAATGTATGTTATTAATATTCATGAGAACGAGAGAAATTTGTAGGAGACAGCCACGGGTTTGTGGAAATAGAATGGACACAAAACCCGTGGCTTGCGACGATGTAGTTCAAACTGTTTCACGACACACTTCAGAGATTTAAGGTACATACTGTATTTTGGTTTACGTACTTCAAGGTAACATGTTGCTATCTATATTCATCCATCACTGTCCCTCATATTTTGGTCGTGTACATTTGATCATTTTAAGCTTCTTCTGTGAAATGACTGAATTAAAATTTCAATCAGGCCAAAAAAAAAAAAAAAAAAAATAGTCCTGTTTCCTGCTACCCAACCTACCCTATTTTTTTGCACCCGACCCTAAAGTTTTTTTTTTTTTAGTTTTGGGAAAAAATCAGGAATTTCAGGAATTTCGTGTTCCAAAACTGAAAAAATGCATATTCAAGTGGTATTTCATGAAATTCTATGTTTTAAATATGGACTTTCTTAAACTACCACTTGAGTTGTGCATCGAAAGACATAAAATTTAATTTTAAAAGATAATATTGATCTGACATGTTTAATTTGGTTTTGTATTAGTTCATAATTATCAAAAAAAAAAAAAAAAAAAAAAAAAAAAAACTGTAAAAAATAAAATAAAATAATTTTCCTACCTACCTACCCTATTTTTTTCAAGCTGGTAGCAGGAAACAAGACTATTATTTTTTTTTTGGCCTCAGTATAGTATCTATGGGCAAAATGGAAGGGGAACAAAAATAGGGAATTGCATGGTCTCTTCCTGTCTTGAGATATTTGCAAATACGTAACACTATTTAAATCTACTTGAAGTTCTAATTTGAAACTTATAAGTGAAACTCAAATTTGGAACACAAATTGGACCTTCAATTTTAAATCAAGCAAATTTCGTGAAGTGAGCAATACTGTCTTAAATGAGCATTAAGTTAGAACACAGCATGAAAATGTGGGAGCCCTATAGGATACACATTGTCTGTCTGTCTGTCTGTCTGTCCATCAATACTTTTGTTGTGATGCAATAAATCTGTTTTAACATTAAATATACTTTCAAAATTTGTACAGAAGTAACTTACTTTTTGAGAAAAACACATGTTTGGCTGAATGTTTATTCATCTTGACAGAATGACTGAAACACTTTTCATCATATTTCAAATTTTATACAAAAAGAGTTGACCATAAAAGGAAGTTATCTATGCATTCATTTTGTGATCCATTTGTCCATCTAATTTAGACATGTTTTTCATACAATTATACATAACACCAGCAGTTAATGGAAATCAATATATTACTAAAGATTATTTAATTTATTATCAGAAAATCCTGTTATTGTTCATGAAGAAGAAAGTCCTTTGTATGGTGTGTCAGGTAGATATCAAAGTATATACATGTATGTACTATTCATATTACAGTATAAAGTAACTGTGAATTGACTTGCTATATCTATAATTCATTATATCCATAAAATAAATTCGTTAAGATATTTAAAGCAAATTTGCAATACACATAACTTTCCTTGAGGTACAAGTTTTCAGATGAATTAAATTTTAGATATAAATATGAAAAATTATGTCATTTCAATGCTCCAGAATCTGAGATCTTAAACAAGAAGCCTATGGGTCACATCGCTCACCTGAGCACTGTGGCTAGGACACAAAAAATCAGTTCAGTAATGAAAAGCTTAAATGCATAAGTGATCCCAACCTACCCCAAGAGGGGGGATGATTTGAACAAACTCGAATGTACACTATCTAAGGATGATTACATATTTCTTTGATAATTAACTGTTGCTTTTTTCCTATAAGTTTGAACTTTCATTGTGGTCCCACCCTACCCCTGGGGGTCATGATTTGAACAATCTGAATCTACACTACCAGAGGATGCTTCCATATAAAAATGACCAATCATAGCTTTGTTGTTCTTCCTGAGAAGAAGATATTTGAAGATTTTTCCTATATATTCCTATGTAAAACTTTGATCGTCCATTGTGGCCCCACCCTTCCCCTGGGTGTTAAACTTGAATCCCTTTCACCCAAGGACACTTTGTGGTAAGTTGAAATTGGCCCAGTGGTTCTGGAGAAGAAGATGAAATTGTGAAAAGTTATTGATGATAATGACAGACAACAGACAAATTTCGATCAGAAAAGCTCACTTGAGCCTTCGGCCCAGGTGAACTAAAAATCTCTATAAAATATGTTATTATATAACTAATAAATATTGTGATTATAATCAGAATTATGTGGCCTCCAATATTTACATTGTCTGTTATTAAAACTTTTTTTTCAGAACAATCCAGTCAAAATTCAGAGTTGTCTCTGAGTCAGTCATCCCAAGGAACTGTAAGTGACGACTGGAGACCACCCACATACAATCGAGAGAAACTAAACAGGAGTATGGAGATACTGTCGGATGGTAAATTTACACCCCTACGTTTCACCCTAAATGCATCATGACATGACATACAGCAGCCTACAAAAGACTACTTGACGCAGAAAGCTAATGAAGTTGTTCAGTATGCATTTCAATGCATTGCACCTTGTCAAGAAAATGCTTTAATGCATTTGTTATATCAGAAATATTACAAGTCAGAGGAGAAAAGGATAGAAACTGATGCATTAACAGAAGCCTTAATAAAAGCATATAATCAGGCTGATGGACACCAGAGTCAAGTACAGATACTATCATTATTTGTGAACAACTTCTCGAAAACTGAACTTTGTAAATTAGTGCCTGGTTTAACAAAGTACAAAATAGATTGTGCCAGAAAATATGCATCAACAAATGGTCCTGGTCAAATTATTAATCAGCCAAAAATTAATAGGATCAGAATTTCCAAATGTCGAATTCAGCATTTTGTTGAGTTTTTGTGCAGTCCTTCAATTTGTCAAGTGGTCGGATATGGTTCAAAGACACTTCATTTATCATCTGGATTACAAATCAAATTCCAAAAATGATTAGAATGATGATTGCCTCAAGAATTATCCATGCATATGAAATGTTTTGTGAAGACAATGAGATAATGGCACCTTCAAGGGCAACATTGTTCAAGATTATAAAAGTGTGCTCTGCATCGCAGAAAAAGTCTATGAAAGGACTGGACAGTTATACTGCAGATGGAATGGAAGCAGTGGAGTTGCTACAGAAAATACTGCATAAACTACAAGAAAATGGCCTTTCAAGAGACATAACAAAGAACTTGATAGAAATGTTATCAGACATGTATCAACATCTTAAATTTGATCTGAAGATGCATGTCACACAATCCCGTACTTGTATTGACCATTGTTCAACATGCATGTATGCCCTATCAGATGAAAAAAGAAAAAAGAAAAACTCAGATTTCAAGGAAATTTGTGATCATCATCATCATACTGAGATCTGCATGAAATGTAGTAGTATTGCAACAGTCATTGATGAAATTTCAAGTTGTATATCAGCAGCAAATTTATCAAGTGATTTGCAGAGAGAATTGGAGCATGATTTTGAACGGTCAAGAAAAAATATACAAGAATGGAAAGCCCATATAACACAAGCTGTAAACCAGGATACCAGTAAATGCAAGATCATAGAAAACTTGAAGAGTAACCAAGCACTGTTGATTATGGATTGGGCCATGAAATTCTTGCCGCAATGTTTCCGTGAATCACAGCATGAATTCGATAAGACTTAGAATTAACTTATATGTACATTATAGCATAAGTAGATCATAATTTTTTTTTTCTATAAAGGTATTGAAAGTATTTTTTTTTTTCAAAATGTTCAGTAATTGCAGTAATTGTACAAAACATTTAGTGGAAATATTTTTAAAAAAAAAAAAAAAAGGGAGACAACTCTGTTAAAAAATATTTTTAAAATAAAGATTTAACTAAAAACTTCAGACTTATACTTCATTTACTTTACAGTATATGTTATTCTACACTTAGACATTATTATTTGCTCAAATATTTTATGCAGCTTTAAAAAGTATATGACATACTTACCTCTTGATTAATATCAGGGCATAAATTTGTGTAATATTGTTTTAATGAAGACATGTGTGTACAAGAAGCCTTTAAAGTAATTTCAGATAAAGTTTGAAAGAGTCTTAACTTTTTATGCATGATTTAGAACTAGCCGTGCTTATGAATTCAATAAGACTTAAAATTAACTTATATATATACATGTACATTGTAGCACAATGTAGCACATAATTTTTTTATCCAGATATGGAAAGCCTTTTTTTTCAAAATGTTCAGTAATTGTACAAAAATTTATTTATTTATTTAGCAGTTGTATGATATATATTCTATGAAAGTATGAAACAAAGGGAGATTTCTCTATTAAAAATTTGTTATTTTTCTGAAAAAATGCTACAATTTCAAAAATTCACTGTGTCAACAATAATCAAAACCCGATTATCCTCTAGTACGAAATGATTATTAAAGTCACAATCTTTACCTTAAAACATAACATTTTAAAATTTTAGTGTGCAAACCCAATCTTAAAATATCTTGAATATCAGCCTTTTTGGAGTATTTTTCGATGACTTTTATATCAAGAGTTATTTCCCTTGTTTTTAGATTAAAATACTGATTTTTAAGAAAGAAAAAATATGTTCAAAATGAAATAAATAATACATATTTTCTTTCATTCTAATTTTTGTTGTCTCAGTTTTTTAATAAACACAAGAATATGATAGTTGAAAATAGCAGTTTTTCAAAAAAATTCAAACACAGCATTATGATGAAATTGGTGCATTATGGGATACCCCCTTGGTGGGCCCCAATGATGAAAATTTTGAGAAAATCTTTCTCTTGTGATGAGTCTTTTGTGAAAATTTCATTCAAGTGAGTTACACCTCATGTATGACTCCCTGCCTGGCTTTCTCATAGAACCACTGTTAAATTTGCAGTGACTTGACGTCATATGCCATTATGACGTCATATCTAGGTAGTTCAGAGAAGTAACTACGGCTGGTACACCGTGACATTCTTCGGACAGGCTTACCCTAGCCGCAATGTGCAAACAAGGTAGTGCACACCTTCTTAATTTGTCCTTTTTATTCCTTAATCTGATGATTTCACAACACATAATACATGGAATATTGGAATGCAAATATTATTCAAATGATATACACACTTTATAAACGCGATTTTTTATGTGAAACAAAATGATTAATTGATTTGAGAAACACGATTTGTAATGAAAAAGTAATACTTTAAACAAAGTTTTAATGATAATTAAATAACAGTATTGAATACGTCGTTGTAATTACAAAACAATTAAGCAAGACCTGCAATTAAGAATTCAACCTTTTCCTAAATATTTCTGAAGGAAGTGCGTAGACAGTATGTAGACACGCTTGTCCGCGGTAAATATTATAGACGACAAAGTATATTGCATTTTGACGACGATTATGAATAAACGGATAATATCTATCATTAGAGTAGATGGTAAATACTGGTTGTTTTAAAAAATAAGTATGTTTAAGCATTAGACGTGTACCATCCACGTCAAAAGTTATTTAGATATCAAACGGCCTACATCGTTTTTTTTTTTTTTTTTTTTTTTTTTTAATCAATCTAAAAGTAGCGACGGTGTCACGTGATGCATTAATTCAAATAGAGACATTACTTTCCTGGAGGGAAAATGAATAATTCTAATTCTCTTTATAACACGTTCATGTACAATTGTGTAATTACATGTAACAGTATTTTCGTAACTTTATTTGGTAAACAAAATAAATAAATTTCCAACCTTTTTTTTAACTGGCGTAATTTATAGCGTGTATATCTTTAAACTTTACTACTTAACCGGATAAGTTGTACCCCTGATCTAGGAAGGATAACTCTTTACTACTATTAAAATATTATTTCCAAATAACTGTAAGCTCTATATTGACCAAACCTGCATGCATAATACATCTAAGGATGCACACTACTGGACTTGCTTCGGATGCTGAATCCGGCCTACATTTTCTGGATGCGTGACCAGGTTAATGTTTTTGGAGCAAGCCTCATTTCCAAGTACGTATAAGCCCTATGTTCAACAAACCATCATGGATGATACATCTAAGGACACACACTACTGGACTTGTTTCGGATCCGGATCTGAGCAACATTTTCCGGATGAGTAACCAGGTCAAAGTTTTGATGCAGATTTTATTTCCATGTAACTATAAGCCCTATGTTCACCAAATTTTCATGGATGATACTTCTAAAGATGTACACTACTGGACTTGCTTCAGAAGCTGAATCTGAAATACATTTCCGGATGAGTGACCAGGTCAAAGTTTTTGGAGCAGGTTCATTACCAAGAAACTATACGGTCTATCTGAATCAAACTTGCAAGGATGATGCACCAAGGGATGAACACTCCCAAACTTGCTTCAGATGCTGGATTTGACATACATTTTCTGGATGAATGACTAGTTTAAAGTTTTTAATCCATTTCCAAGTAACTGCAAGCCCTATCAAGTAACTGAAAGCCCTATCAGATCAAAATTGCAGAAATGTTGCATCTAGGGATACACACTACTAAATTACTACTAAAGTGCGAGACTTTTCCTTACTGAAAGACAACATTCCTTGAGGTGAGCGATGTAATCTATTTTAACCTATGAATTTTTTTTTTTTTTTTTTTTTTTTTTTTTTTTTTTGTTAATTTTGTTTTTGTTAATGGCATCGGGTAGGCGATAATGAATGAAATAATGATCATGTATAAACAACAGATAATTGTCATATACTCAATTTGTTCACCTTAGATTCAGTTGTTCAGAATATTTACCTCTACTCACAATGACCTTGATCTAGACTAGAGTTTGCAAAATGACCTACATTTTTACACCTCCAACGTGTATAACGTTCTTCAAAAATCGGAATTACTTTACCATGTAGGCTTAGATATATACTTAAATATATACTGTTAGAAACACTGAACACTGAAAGGTAAAAGGTAAAAAAAAAAAAACCAAACTTTTTGTTCCTCCCATGTATGAAATATATATTCTTTTTGACGTTACCAGGTAACTTACTAACATTTGTATAACTGCCTGAAGAGCCTAACATGGCGAAAGGGCTAGCAGTAAATATTCGGTGATTTTTTTGAAGAAAAGAAAACTGTACCGGTTCTTCATTTTATTTTTGAAATTATATTATATATATATATAAGATGTGCAAAGAAGATAGTACACACCTTCTTAATTTTGTCTGTTTTTCTTTCCATCTTTCCATGCTTAATTCCTTAATCTGATGCATGCATGGATTATTACAAATGCAAATATAAAACTTTAACTTATGACGCGATACACGTGATCTTTGATTTGAAAACAAAGAATACATGTTTTATAATCCATTTATAGGAGTCTTAACTGTGAAACCATTAAGTGATTTATCGTGTTTCTGACAACAGCTACGAGAGTAATGAAGGACAACTTGACAAGTGAATTGCGATCAGTAACTTCTTTATATCTTGCTGTGTGGGATTTAACTAGCGACAAAAATGAATTCAGTGGTCAATCTCATCCTTAAAAATCAAACTTCAAAGGGTACGTCAAATGCAATGCTAGATTTTTTTTACTAGTTTTTATTCAAACGGAAGCAAACTCAACAACACTGCAGCGTCAGAAACATACCGACATGTAGGTTCTCAAAAATACTATCCCTATACATTTCATACCGTATTGCCCAATACCAGTGCACTAATTAAAACGTTTCTCTATCATTTTAAATCTATTTTGTTAACAATTGTTCCAGTAGCATTATTTTGTTTGTCAATGTTTTTTTTTTTTTTTTTTTTTTTTTTTTTTTTTTTTTTTTCACTGCATAAGTGTGCTTTCAAAAGGTTAGCATCTGTGAAGCGCGCAAAAAAATTTAAATGTTTTTGATAAGATTTTTGCAGATAATCCGTTTTCTCACAGATCACCATCGTCAGAGTAGAGTAGTCTATCATTCAAATACCGCGTGTGCCGTATACAAACATGTTTGGCCTATTTCTTACTTCCTCTGGCATTTTCTGAGTTTTTTATGGCGTTTTCCAGAGTACAACACAAAATTGTATGGTTAACTGCTGCTCCGTGACGTTCTACTTTTTTGCCTTTTTCAATAAGGACAACCTATCTTCTGAAACTGATATCTTTTCAAAGAGGCAAAATATTAAGTCATAATTTGGAATCAGAAACGATGAATCAATTCTTAATTTGAATTTGTAGAATTTTGTCCGTTTCTGTGTCATTTTATAGAAAATATATATGACTTCAGATATTATTTAGTGTCTTGATTGTAAATTACAAAATTTTGACCTGCTCCGTAATCCGCTTTTCGCATTTTTAAATTTTAAACAAGTTTGAAATACACAACAATATTTTAAGAATTTCAAAAACACATCATTTGAACTTACTGTTGAAATATTTCTTCCATATTTGGATATAATATGAGATTAAGTAAAAAAGTTATGACAGAAGCCCACGAACTTTCCGAACAACCCTCGTATATGGTAGTTTTCTAAATCAGGTGCATATAAGTGTACTCAAATCTTATTTGCTAATTCTCATTGCGCTATATGTGCATTGTGTTTTGTGCTCAAGTCTATACAAAGCTTTTGATTAATTTAATGAAGCTTATATGGAATGGGGCCCCAAACGGAATATGGGGTGCGTTTGGGGAACATCTATAACGGTCTTCGTTACAATTAGAACTAGTTTAAAATTGACTTTTCCACAGATAACTGTGCTCACTGTATTGCGCATTGTTTATTTTAGGGTCCCGGATTTGTTGTTTATGAACTCGTACACGTGCGTTCAGTTTGCTAGTTTGTCTTTTATAGTATTCATCACAGGTTGGACAGGTTATGCAATAAATAACATTTTCTAACTTACAGGTCATGGCGTTTGGTTTTAATTTTGTACAACATTTTTTAGTCTTTTCGCTGCCCTCCTCCAGATATTCACATGTTCCACAGCTTGGGTCACGGCACTTTTTGACGACTTTGGCATTGTCCGATGCAAATCATGCTCTGGTTAGGATTTTCTTTAGATTGGGTGCCTGTCTCCTGCTATTAATTTGCGACTCCTAGGTAACGTCTTCTAAAGTTTGCGATTGTTCTAAACTGGGAAAAAATCTCCTGACTGTACTCAAAATATTATGATTGCGTGGATTGTGCGTTACAACAAAAGGGATATCGCTTTTTTCACTATCATCCTTGCGGCGAGTGTATCTTAGTATAGAAGTTAGAATGCTTTTTGCCTTTCCAATTCCGACATTTATAAGATTTTCCGGATAATGCTTTTTTTTCTTTAGATATGATTTAAATTCTTCTAACCTTTTCGACCTTACAGATGTATCGGTTACTATTATGCATATGCGCCTTGTCATGTTGTATGGAATATTACGTTTAGTATGCGATATGTGACATGAATAAAAATCCAAATACTAGTGCAAATCTGTTACTTTGCAGTATAGATCTGTGATTATTTTGGTATCATCCTTAATTAGAAGGAGGTCCAAAAATGGTACTTGGCTGTCACTCATTTCCAAAGTGAACTGAATTGTTATCTGTAATTGATTAATTACCGTGTGGAATTTTTGTACATCATCTTCAGTCTTATTCCAAAAAGTGAAAATATCATCAAGGTGCCTTTTCCAGTTTTGGCGAATATATTGTGCAAAAATTTCGTCAAAAAATTTCGGAAGTTTATCATACACCTTTTCTTCAAAGTAACCCATAACTAGGGTGGCATAAGTTGGAGCTACTTTGGTATCCATAGCTGTGCCCTTAATTTGAAGGTAAAATTGGTCATCAAAATTAAAATGGTTATTTTCCAAAACTACTTGCGCGCCCTAACAAAAAAAAAAAACTATAGTTAACTATAGTTATAGTTAACTATAGTTAACTATAGTTTACTTTAGTTAACTATTGTTAACTATAGTAAATCAAAGTGATCACTATAGTAAATCAAAGTTTTTTACCATAGTAAAAGTTTTCATAGTGATCACTATAGTAAATCAAAGTTATCATAGTTATCACTTTAGTAAATCAAAGTGTCAAAGTTATCACTATAGTTAATCAAAGTGTCAAAGTTATCACTATAGAAAATCATAGTTTTCATAGTGTCAAAGTTATTACTATAGTTAACTATAGTAAATTATAGTTAACTATAGTATTTTTTTGTTAGGATGAAGAGCTTCAAGTACAAATTCTTTAGAAAATCTTTCATTTGTTCCTGCTGGACATTTGTCCATCCAAAATTTTACAGCCTCAAGTCTCAAGTAATGTGGAATGTTAGTGTAAAGTAAATTGCTCAGTTTTTGTGTACATGAGGATGGACCTGCTATTAAAGGACGTAGTTTTAAACCCGAGGGTTTTGGAATTTTTATATATGTAGTTTGACATCCTTTGATATTTTCCTGGATTTCCTTGGTTTTGGGAAATCGATTAAACTTTGGGGTGAATTCAAAATTCAAAGAAATATTACAGGCAAATTGATTTTTTTTTTTTTAATTGCACTTACCATAACGTATCTTTCAATTAAAACATCATATTGCACTTGTATATGCATTCAAGTTAGAAATTCTTAAATGACAATAAAACAGACAAATGCATAAAAAGTTTCAGAAATTTTATAGATATAATTTTATTAGAAAAAAATTCTACATCCTAACAGACTTTCTGAAATACATAATCAAAATAAATTATTTTTTTATACTTCAGATTTGTGTAAAGAAAGTAATTGATAAGATCGAAATCTTGTTTGAATTTATTTGAATATTTATGTGGAAAAAAATGGATTTTGATTGTTATTTTATATTAACCTGCTTAATTTTGCAATCAAAATTTCGGATATGAAAGCAATAATAAATATTACCCCCCCCCCCACTTTGTTGTCCATTTCGTCAATTTTACAACTCTGAGCCTAAAAAGACCTTTGATACATGTTTCTTAACAAAAATAATTTTAAAAAGAATAACTAGAATTGATCTTGTTGCCATGGCAACAAGAGGTCTTCCGCCCGGCTGACGAATAAAATACTTTTAACAATACCAAGCTACTTACCAAGACTTTAAAGTCATTTTTTTAAACTGATGAATGAAACTTTCTCTTAAATGTATCCGAGTTTACTTCTATTGAGAATAGATAATTGTCTTATAAAATCTTCTATAAGCGCTTTAAAATGAGATAAATACTATTTATCTTTTCTGATGTATCTTCACTTGGCTTTATTCAGGTCTTTAACGAATGAAAAAATACTTTTCATAGCTATATTTTGGCGGTCATACATAAATGATAATAAACCGAATATTATGTAGTGTTTAAAAGATATGAAAACCTAGCGATAAAACCAACACGAAAAGAAGAAAATTATAGCCATTTAAGGTTTCAACCAATCAAAATGCAACGTGTGTACAAATGCATGTTTTCAAGAATACCTATAAAAATCATGTTGTAGAACATTCCATTATACACTTACATTTTCAAATTTCAAACTTTTCTGTCAAAATATATGAAAGTTATTGAGAGTGTCGGTCGTCCGTCTGTCGTCTGTTGTCTGTGAACTTTTCACACTTCTCAAGAACAACTGGGCCAATTTCAACCAAAGCATCCTTGGGTGAAGGAGCTGAAAATTTGTTCACAGGAAGTGCCATGCTTTCTTTCAAGGAGAGATAATTAAGAATTCGTGAAAATTTTGTGGCATCTTTTGAAAATCTTCTTCTCAAGAACCATGCACTGGGCAAGAGGAGATGAAACTTATGTGAAAGCTTTATTACATTTATTATGATTAGTCATATAATAGTAGAAGTATCCTCAGGTAGTGTAGATTCAAGTTTCTTCCAATCATGACCCCTGGGTGTAGGACAGGACCACAACAGGGGGTCAATGTTTACCATAGGACTTTATAGGTAATATCTTTGAAAATCATCTTCTCAGGAACAGCTAAGCCATTATTAGTCATATTAATACAGAAGTATCCTTAGGTAGTGTAGATTCATGCGCAGCTCTGTTAAGGCGTACTACGAAGAAATCAACGCAATATGAAAGTGCATAAATACATACCTTTTTAAACTGAATTTATTTTTGTAAAGCTACTATATTATCACATGACTTTAATATTAATTGAAGTAATATTGTATACGCCGCTCTGTATGGAATTTGGTTTGGTCACGTTATTTGACAATCACGTGATAAATGTATGTAATGTGTACTGTATGTAGGTCATGAACAAATTTCAATATCGCAAGGGCATACCCTAGTTATAATTAAAAATTTAAGTAATAAATTGTTTCTACATAACTTGTAGTTTATGAAAAGTGCTGCTGCTTTAAATGGAATTCGCATTTTATTAGTTTAAATTCCAAGTTATCTGGGTTAAGTTGAAATATGTGTGACCTTTACCAAGTATTTTATGTATATATTAATTTATGCTCTCTATTTCAGGAAAGCAGCAGCACTTTTCAAGTTAAGGAATGTAATCGCTATGTATGTTTAAAAAATGGTCAAGATCTATTAAGTGTATGCCCTGGCGAAAAGGCTATTTAATGAGGCACCTCGGCGTGAAACATGCAAACGCCGTAGTCAAAAACCCGGCAGAATTAATTCAATACATTCTCTCGATAGTTTTTAAATAATGGCACTAAACAAAGGTATTAGATTTGTATTAATGGTCTACCTAACATTTGCAAATAATATTCTGTTTAATAATAATTTGCATTTATCACTGTGAAAAAAATACTCGATCCGCCTCTCACTGCACATAAAATGCGTCAATTTTTACCATGATGACGTCATGTCGACAAGTACATTGCGATCAGTGACTTGTTTACATCTTGCTGTGTTGGATTTAACTAGCGATAAAAATGAATGCAGTGGTAAGTTTTGATGTAGTTTATCACTCTTATGCAGTTTAAAATCGCAAATTATTTCATTTTCTGTTATTGTGAGGAATTGCTATTTCTGTGTGATGTCACAGTAAGCATTTCCCGTATAATTTAGGCCCCGCCCCCTTTATGCAGCCTTAACAGAGCTGCGTGTTTGTCCAAATCATAGCCTCTTGGGGTAGGGCGGAGCCACAACAGTTGGTCAAGGATTACAGAGGAGTACATAGGTTTAGTGGTTAGGGGGCATTTGAGTAAAAGGCATTGAAGACGTCAAATAGTGGAATAACTTAACAATTCTTGGAATGGACTACCCAAAGGGTTTATAAGGCAAAGCTTTGGGAAAGTCAGACATTCAAAAACTAGCTGAAGAAGTTGGAAGTTGAACAAAATATCCCTTGTAAGAACCTGATCATACACGTTACAAAGGAAGTATCTTTGAAATGTTCTTCTCAAGAACAACTAAGCCCCGGGAGTTGGGGACACAACAGAGGGTCAAGGTTTTGCATAAGAATATGTAGGATTCATCTTGAAAAAATCTTCTCAAGAAAAGAAAAGCCATGATTAGTCATATTACTATAGAAGTATCCCCCGTTCAATACTGAATTGATTTGTGCTTCTTTCTAGCCAATGTGCTCAGATGAGCGATATGGCCCATGGGCCTCTTGTTTTAATTCAACCGGGGTTGTAACAGCGCCTGTCTGTGCCGACAAATTATCATAAGGAGCTAATGCGTGGTATTCAATTTGTTGGCATGGTCAGGCGCTGTTATACGACCGATTACTATTATAAATTTTGCAAAGTCTATGGTCATTCACAGAACAATCTTCAATCTCTGGAATCCTGAACCAAATTCTTTTAGAAAAAATAACTAATGATGATGCATTTATTTATTATAGCAAAACTATCAGCAGCATTTGTATCATGAGTAGGTGGATCACTCCAAATATGTTGGCTTTAAATCCAGTATTTGTGGATGGGACATGAAATAGTTGAGATCTGAAATAATGAAAAAAATGATTCATTTTGGATTCAATATGATATTTATTGCAATAAACTTCAATATTTAAAAGCAAACATGAATGGATTAGGTATATGGTATACCCTCTTTACAATGTACTTCCTCTCATACAAATACAGTTGAATAGAATGAAACATTTTATTTTTATAAACATGTATACTTAATTATAAATTTTCGCTATAAATAGAAACAATATTAACCCAGTTTTATATACAGAGTATAAGCAGAAAATTGGTTACCTATTTCTTGATTTTTCTACAAATTTTGTTGCATTATGAAACAATTCTCCATTCTCTAGTGGATAAGGCAAATTATTGTCCTCAGTGTTCTGTTTTTGATAGCATTCTTGATCTATAAATTTATGCTTTGACATTTTATAATACATATTTGAATAACAAATGTTTTTTTGTTTTTTTTTTTCAGTTGTGTTTTACAAGGTGGTGCAGAAAAATGCATACCCCTTGTAAACACGCAAAATATTTTATTATATATATTTACATATGTAATTATAAATTTTCTTTAAATGTGTCATGCATTAATGATATAAATGAAAGTGCATAAAATGACAATATTGTAGTTTTCGTACGAAACAAAGGAGAAAATATTCAGAAAATGGGTACAAGTCTTTTGTTTTCTTTCTTGCTTTTTTTTTCTGAATTTAAATATCTCTTTAATGTTCTAGGAGCTCATTCAAAGCAAGTTCACAGGTTTATATTTATCTTAATTCTTCGGGACTTGTATCCGTGAAAATCTAATATTTGTGGTGTTTACAGAAATTTACAAAAAGTGTAATGTTACTTAGTCAATGATAAGGCATTAAAAATCCGACACACCTACTCCAATTACATGCATATCAAAACAACATTTGATAGAACCCAGCTGTGTACAATGAGATTAAATCTGATTTCATAAATTGAGAGTAAGACATATCCTTATGAATAAATTAATACTTTGAAAAATCTACTGACAAAGTTGATGCACTTAAGATAACAACTGAATTTTGGTGAAATATTTTACAGAAAACACACACAAATCAAATACTCATCAATAACAAATTGATTAAGATTTAAAAATTGATAATTTGAAATTTGTCAAAAGAAAATGAAAGTTAACTTACATTTATATGAGTCGGTAGACAAGTACTTTTTCCTGCATGTTTCACATATTTTTATATAATTCTCTTGTATTCTCCCCCCGCCCTCATTGTACTCAGTACAAGAACCTACAAGGTAATATTATGGGAATTACACTGAAAACTGTTGACAGAACATTAAAAGAGATACACCAGCAATCTTAACATTATTCTGTTTTACCAAAATAATTCATCTGTACCGATATAAATACATATGGCAAATTTAGAGACATTGTGCAATGAAAAAAATAGTAAACTTTGTAATGATTCCTAAACCAACCCAGATGATCAACTTTTTTTTGAAATTTCACAATCTGGTGACATTTTATAATAACTTAATTTGACTGAACAAGTAATCGTTAGGGTAAAAATACAAAACATCATGGATTTTTTTGTGAAACACTGATGTGACAGCTTTTGGTGAAGGTTGTAGTTTATCAAATGCCCAAGGTCAAGGGATGAATAATGTTGTTACCAAAAGAAAGGAATTGTTCTGGATGAAAATACTTATGAATTATGAAAGCCCAAGCATAACCAATTAAAAAGTTATGGTCAAGGTGAAAGTTTTTTTTAAATGTGGGTCAAATTCCAAGGTCAAGGTTAAAGGGTCGAATTGAAGGTACCCTGGAAAGGCCTTGTCATAAGAAATACACAGTTGAAATATTAAAGCCCTGGCAGCAACCGTTCAAAAGTTATGGCCAAGGTTAAAGTTTTTCAAAAGTAGGTCAAACTCCAAGGCCAAGGTCGAAATTGTTGGTATTCAAAGGAAGGCCTTGTCACATGAATTACACCTGTGAAATATAAAGACCTAGTACTAATTGTTCAAATGTTATGTCCAAGGTTATTTTTTTATAGTGGGTCAAACTCCATGGTCAAGGTCATAAGGTCAAAAAAAAGTTATATTCATGGACAGGTCTAATAACACAATGATTTCACTTGTGAAGTAGGAAAACCCTAGCAAAAACTGTTCAAAAGTTATGAACAAAGATAAAAATGGGTAAATTCTTGCAAAATTGGGTCAAACTCCAAGGTCAAAATCGAGAGGGCAAATTTCTTGGTAGTCAAAGAAAGGCCTTGTCACAAGAAATACACATGTGAAATATCAGAGCCATAGCTTCAACCAATCAAAAGTTATGGGCAATATTAAAGTTTTTGCGGACAAACAGATAAACAGCTAAGCAGACAGACAGACAGACGGACAGGGCAAAAATTATATATTCCAGAATATTTGATTACGGAGGCATAAAAATGTGATAATTTGGCGCTTTTCAACTAATTGCCATATGGTCCGTTAGTAAAAAAAATGCATGTAAGAAAATTTGTCGAAATAGCTAGGCTAGAAATGATTAGGATCGGACTCGTTAAATCTAGTTTTGTCATTATCTTTTAAATGACGTAGTAGGGCGTTACGAAACAGAGAGTAACAGTATATTTTGTGTATGTATGTTTCACTCCAAATGAATTCTGAAAAATAGGGAAATAATATATCAAAATAATTCGACCGATTATGCATAAATGAAACATGCATTTTTAAGTCAGACTCTGTACAGACGATGGGTGGCTTGAGAGGGAACAGATTTTAGTTAAACATTTCAGTATCTTTATAAAAAAGACCACGATTTGAACAATTTTATATTCAAAACCTGCATATTGACTGAACTCTACTTACCTCTAGAAATGTTTGTGGCTGGTGCGCATACTTCCACTGTAAGATTTCCCCAAGGATTGATAACACAATGGTACTCTAACCTCCCTATACAAGTACTTTTAATGTCTGAGCAGTTCTTTCTGTTTGAAGCTTCCATTACTCCAGCAATATCTTTTGGGCAATTCTGCACCACTGTTCTTGTAAGTTTTGAAATTTCACAAAATTCGATATCTTTCAATAATCCTTCACCAGCATGAGTAGTCTCTCCCTATAAAGTCACTTACCATTGATATAAAAATGTACATGTACATGGACGTTAAAGATATACACGCTATATAAACGCGATTTTTATGTAAAACAAAATGATTAAATGTTTTGAGAAACATGATGTGTAATAAAAAATAATTACTTTCCTCGAAGTTTAACTAAGTAAGTCGTTTTAATTACATAACACTAAAACAAGACCTGCAATTAAGAATTCAGTCTTTTCATGAATATTGATGAAGGAAGTGCGTAAACAGTATATAGACCCGCATGTCCGCGGGAAATCATAGCCGACGAGGTGCGTTGCATTTTGACTACGATTATGGATAAACAGAGATGGTTAATACTGGTTGTTTTAAAAGATAAGTATCTTTAAGCATTAGATGTGTGCCATCAATGTCAAAAGTTATTTGTATACCAAACGGCATACCTCGTTTTCTTGATGCCATATTTGTTTATCAATCTAAAGGTAGCGACGGTGTCACATGACACATGAATTTAAATAGAGGCATTACTTTCCTAGTAGGAAAATAAATAATTATAATTTTAGTTCTTTATAACGCGTTCATTTTCAACTGTGTAATTTACAGAATTTTCGTAACTTTATTTGTTAAACAAAATAAATAAATTTCCAACTTTATTTTTAACTGACGCAAGTTATAGCGTGTTTATCTTTAAACAATAGTTATTTGAGTCTTTGCAGAGATAGCCTGGAATGACACTTTCTTTTGAAAAAAGATAGTTTTGAGTTTACTTAAATTTTTTTATTGTAATCAATAAGTGTCCTCATTGAATGTGCAAGTCTGAAATATTGTATAGTGATGTATTATTATGGTCATTTTGTTTTATGTCTTAGGAGAGGCAGAGATTGACCAATTAAAATCAAACAATTAAAATTCCTGCCATGCGATGCGTCACTCTGCCTCTTCTCCCACCTACAGCCTTGGAGGACGGATGTTTTTTTCAAGTTTGCTATTTATTTTATCAAGTATTTGGTGAGTAAAATTATTTGATCATGTCTTCAATGGGCAAAACTTCGGTTGTCATTCTTGGTCTTGGTTCTCACGAATTCTTGAAACATGGTGATGACATTAGATATTCTGCAAATCTTGGTCTGGGGAAAACGCATTCCGTTTTGTACAGGGGTGTGGGTGGAGGGAAAGTTCGTGATATAATATCTGTATTTGCGTGATATAATATCTGTATTTGGTCCCGAAGTAGTTCTGATGATCGGGGAGAACGACATCGTTCCCAGTACAGATCCTACATTGTTGGCAGCAGAAATGAAACTGTGGTATCGGTGATGCATCGCCGCTATAATGTTGCGAAAATAATTGTTTGCAAATTATTGTCAAGATTCAAGGTTGATGTTGAGTACAATGATGTAGCAGACAAAGTGAATGCAATACTGAGAGATGCATTGCCATCACTAGGTTATTGTGTATTTTGGGAACACGGGAATTATTTTGTTTCTCCTCGGGACGGAGATTGTAGTCGGAAATTTGTATGCGACGGAGTTCATCTGAACAAACAAGGGAATGTACATTTATATAAGGGGAGCGTTAATTTCAGCGAGAAAATAGATTTTCTAGAAAATGTAACAAGATTGTCACGTTTATCCTTTGTTCAAAATCATTTGGTTATGGTACATGTAACAAGCTTAAATTTTGCAGTTTTTGTAAATTAATTATTTATTATAAAAAAAAGGAAAAGAAAAGAAAGAAAAAAGAAAAAAAAACTAACTCTGCTTATCAGATATTGGCTTGCCAATCATTGCCTTTTTTTCATTTTAATTTCAACTTTTACATGTGAAATTCATTATTAAAATTTTTGTGACTTTAACAGTACTATAGGCATGACCTAGGTATGTGTTTCAGGCATTCAATGTGCTTGCCAGTTTAAACCCGTTTGGGTTTTTTTTTCATTTTGGTTTCAAATTTTACCCTGGCGATTTTTCCATCGATTTTATTTGATTAATCTAGGAATGTATTTTAATGCGTTTCAGATTTATCCTTTTTTCTGTGAAGAAAAAACGTTGGAGAAATGGCTGCAATATTTGTTTGTTACGGTATTAGTTGACTAATAAAATATTGTGAATATTTACAGTATTTTGGGCAAGGCCCAAGTACAAGTTTCAGGCAGTGTTTTGTACTTGCCATTTTGTACCCGCTTGGGCTTTTTTCGTTTTAGTTTCAGCTTTTACCCTGGCGATGTTTCCATCGATTTTATTTGATTTATCTAGGAATGTATTTTAATTAATGCGTTCCGGATTTATCCTTTTTTTGTGAAGGAAAATCGTTGGAGTAATGTCTGCCAATTTGTTTGTTACGGTATTAGTTGATTACTAAAATTGTTTAATGTTACGGTACTCTAGGCAAGGCCTAAGTAAAAGTTTCAGGCAGTCCTATGTACTTGCCATTTTGTACCCGCTTGGTTTTTTCGTTTTAGTTTCAGCTTTTACCCTGGCGATTTTTCCATCGAATTTATTTGATTTATCTAGGAGTGTATTTTAATTTATGCGTTCCGGATTTATCCTTTTTTTCTGGAAGGAAAATCGTTGGAGAAATGTCTGCCAATTTGTTTGTTACGGTATTAGTTGATTGCTAAAATTGTTTAATGTTACGGTACTCTAGGCGAGGCCTAAGTACAAATCTCGGGCAGTCATTGTACTTGCTAGTTTGTACCCGCTTGGGTTTTCGTTTTAGTTTCTTAATTATCCTTTTTTTCTGGGAAGAAATCGTTCGGAAAATGAATGTTTGCCAATTTGTTTGTTGTGGTATATTTGTTGATTACTTAAATTCCGTTCTGTACTCGCTGTCCCCTTTTGACTTTCATGTATCATGCACACGTTTTTGTTTCATCAATGATTCACGATTTTATTGGTGTGCATCAGCACTTAGATTTATCGTTAAATATGCCTATCAAGTTACTCGTTTCGAATTGTGGCTTAATAATAAAAAATAGATAAATAAATAAATAAACAAAAAAAAAAAAAAAACGACTACATTTTAGGTTTATTGCTTATAGATGCTTTATATAAAAGTATTATTTTGATTGTTTGGACGGCGTTTCTTTGTGAATGAAATCTGCTTCGATTATTTTAGGACCACCATGATCAGTTTTATTCCTTGTTTGAAAAACAATTAACAATGCGTTGTTGTCTTTGGTAAAGGCACTACCGCCTACTTTGGGATTTGACACGGCACGAGGTGAATCGACTTCAAAAAGGTGATTTATTACTGATGTCAGTGTTCTGTTTTATGTGGCTGCTAGTCCTTACTGACCAGCAGCGGTTCCAGAGAAGTTGATTAATGGCTTAATTCTGCAGCCGCACAATGGGTGGTGTGATTGCTAGTACAGTAGTGCGGGAAATGTTGCTCTGTTTCAAAACAATATTGGTTCTATTCTTTATTGTGATATTTCCGGGATAAATTTTGTCATCAACTGTAATAGGTACATTGTACAGGGTGTAATTTAACGGAAAGTGACTGTTGGAAAAAATTTCAGGATAGACAACTTTCTAGTTTGTTTTATCAAATGTACACTTTGTATTCGATGCATTCAAGTGGTTATACAATCATTACAATGTATTTTTAATTATTAGCATGATCACATACGTGGTCAAGGTACTTATACGATCTGACTCGTGCAATTCTGGTCAATTGACATTTAGGCCTATACGACTTTGTATTCGATGCATTCAAGTGGTGATATAATGTATTCTTAAGTATCAACATGCTCATATGCGTGGTCATTGTACCGGTATATCTGATCTGACTCATGCAGTTCCGGTCAATTGACATTTAGGCCTATATTATGTTAAATATTGGAAATGTACTTCTGCCTCAGTTTTACAATTCTATAGGTTTACCAACATTTCCAGCAGCTCAAAACAAGTCAGGCGAAAAGACCACGTCGTGGCCAAAAGGAAACAAGAGGGCCCACCACCACTGATGCATCCCCTGACTTGGCAAGCGATACCAGCACTCCACCCTTCAGTGTACCTCCTAAAACCTTGGCTGCATTAACCCAAACCATAACAAAGTCAGTCACGGAGAACGTGTTAGCAGAGATAAAACCATTGCTACAACATCAGGGGAGTATCTCTGTTCATAATATGTGGGATGAAAGGGGTAATAATGCTACCACCTCTGCAGGCAACAGCTTAACAGCTAGCCCTCCTGGGTTGGATGGTCACACAATGAATAAGTCAGGGGATGCAGGTATTTCAGGTTTGGTATCAAGTGTTGTAGCCGAACACAGTTCACAGATTGTGGGTACTGAATTCCCACCTGTAGAAAATGCAGGTAAGAAATCGGGATTTGTGAGATAAAAAGTCTACACACGTGTGAACTTGGTAAAAGACATCGAGGAATGTGATGCTTTGTGAATATTGGGGCATAATTTTATCCCTTATCAGGCACATCAATCCCTGAGTCATTTGTTAATACTCAGAAGTGCATAGGAAATGCACCCACTTATAACAGTAATCTTCTGACTTTGTTATTATGGAGCATATGTTTATCCCTCATAGAACACAGGAAAAATTATTTTTTTATTATAATTGAATTGTAAAAGATTGAAACATTATCTTGTCCTATATGTCTCATGAACAGACGGTGTTTTGTTGCATTATTGAACATATGTTTATTCCCATATTGCAATGTGCAAATTAGGCAAATTTTCTCACTTCTGGTATGATTAATGTTTGATGTGTGTTGCCATTTTTCTTCATGGGTCTGAACTTTCCCTAGTGCGGTAAAGTCAGTGGCGTTTTCAGACCCATTTTCATGATTTTTCTGTTAAGTCTAAGTTGTAATTACTGGAAATTTGGATTATCTCCCTTTACAAAATTGATTTATTTCTCATATTTATATTTTGTGTCTGCTAAAATTATATGCAATTGTTAGTAATACTTTTGAGAATTTGAAACAAATTATTAAACGTCACAATGGTGGCAACACACGACAAACTATGTTACAGACTTTTTATTCATTGAAGGAGGATAAGATATGGTGTTCTAGTGATGAGAGGATTATATGCAAAGAAATATGCAATTTAATGGGTAACTGGGATATCAAAATACTTATTGCATTAATATAAAAATCATTATTTACATTATGGAAGTACTGTGGCATGCCAACTCATGCTTGTGTGACTAATTTCAAATCATTTTGAAAATATACTTGCCATGGTTATTATAATAAATATGCAGAAAATCAATGGATATAAGCCTCGTTTTAGGAATTCATCAAGGGCCATGCTTTCTATCTGAAAGAAAAATAAAAAATCACCTGAGGCAGGGACACATTTAAGCTCTATTTATCTTGCAATACTGACGCTTCTGCACGAAAAAGTATATATTTCACATCTTAAAAATTGGAGTGATTCAGGAAATGCATACGAAGACGGCAAAACAAAAGTAGGGATATATATAGGATATTCAATGTTTTGTAGATGAATATGGAATTTATTTCACGAGTGGGACAGGATTTTCTGATATTTTCACGAGTGCGAAGCACGAGTGAAAATATCAAAAAATCCTGTCTCACGAGTTTGAATTTTCTGTTTATTACATTTTCTTTGGTTTTCCCTTTGCCCCTGTTTTTTCTTAACACAGTGTCATAGCTAGGTTTGACGTCATAGTTGAGCGGTTGAGACGTCATAGCTTAGCAGTTGTGAGATTGAAAACATTACACAGCATGGATTTTAGCAATATATTGGAAGAAATTTTCAGTTTTAGCTCTATCAAGATGGTAGTTACTATCCCTATCTTATGACAGACCAGACATTATTTTTTACTTACTTTGATATCCTTTCACACTGTGAGAGAATATCATTTTGGTATCCTTTCACACTGTGAGAGAATATCACTTTTATTCAATAAATAAATCACAGTATTTCACTGTTGAAAATGTAACAAATATAAAAATCAATAATTTCCAACTTTTTTAATACCGAACTTAATTCAGTATAACACTGGGAGAAATAAACATTTATTTTATCTTTGTTTCAATGTACAGATATTTGGAGTAATGAATATTATTAATTATTGAAGCAGGAATTGCCGTTTCCTTAAGAGCGCGTTCTTTCAAAAAATCAAAGTAGTTTACACACAAGTTTCTTACTCTTATTTGAGCTATAAACGCACCACTACAAAATATTTGTGATACTACGGCAAAGGACTAAAAAATAAAAGGAATTAATAGTACCATGACAAGTGGTTAAACACTGCTAAAAAAATTATAGAAATATTGCGGGTAAATGTGAATTCATCTCAGTCTGTTTACAGTTGTATAAAATTTGTTTTTCAGTCTGTAAAGGAGGGTAACACAAAAGTATAAGAATACTTTTAAAACAATGCAAATCTTACCGAGTGCACCAGCCTTAATGTACACAGAATGATACCAATTAATGTCCAAATTGGTATGTTTCACTATCAAACCATTTTTAATGATATTCTTAATCTAACTTTAAATGAAATTTTTTTGAATCTTTTTTAGTCATAAATATCTATATTCGGTGATTAATAATTCGATGTGAAATGTATTCTTAGACAATATGTATCATATTCTTCTTAAGAGAGATACCTCCACATTTCATGATGTAACATTCAATACATAATTTATACGAGTAAACATTGCATTAAAACGGCCTGGACGTAGTTGCATCATTAACATTTTAAATTTCTATGTTATTCAAAAACTAAATTCAGTTTAATGAATTAAAATTACATGAATATTCTTAGAATTCAATGACAACGACATTCTTCTTTACATCACGTCAAACATCTGTTTTGGTAAACAGGGCACGAACTCTGTTATTGTTAATGTTCATATTTTATCGTGTGTTATCCATTTGTTTACATGTACCATGCACACATCACTGAGCACAGACTGACACTACTGGTGATTTGATTTTGCTTTCTCACTCTTCTCATCTGAAATTTCTGGTTTATAGTTTTTATTTTTTTCATTAATACACAGCAAAATTTATACTTTTCTTAAGTATTAAGGAAAAAGATTACTTCGTGAAAGTGCAAGGATATGTGTCAATCGAACTCGGCCCGAAATTCTAATAATTTCCAGATAACAGAAGTTTCTAAACATGTTTTATTATATTTCTGCGCGAAATGCTCTAGCAACATATAAGTCATGATATTATACTGAAATTTTTAGAAAATATTAACTTCTAATCTGTGTCCAAGCCCCTTTAACGTTAAATACATGTATAATACATCGATTTCTATAAAAGTTTTCATGTCTTCGAGGTGTGGAATCTATGTATTAAGAATCGTCAAAGGTTAATTCTAGATGCCAGTTATAGTTACAATCTTTGCTTCTTTGTCGTGAATTACAATTAAAATCAGAAATGCATGTTACATTATTAAATAAAAATATCAAAATTCCTATAAAGGCAATTCGTATTGGAAATTGTATATATAAATCCGAGGTTCATTTAAGCATTCAATTCTTATTTTTGGATGTCTTCGGTCGAGGCAAGCCACTGACAAACAAAACAAGGAAATCAACAATCTCGTTTCAAGTTAACATTTCTCAAGTTCTATGGTCGATACAATGACCTTGTCAGCAAATACAATCTATCATAAGTCGAATGCTGACTGACGTTAACATACTAATTGTTAGGCAATTATATATATTTATATTGTATACGGATTTTTTTTTTTTTTTGTTTTTGTTTTTTTTTTTTTTTGTTTGTTTGTTTGCCCGATCATGACAACGCAGCACATTTAAGGCTACAAAAGGGAGGCGGAGCAAAAATTGTACGGGAAATGTTAACTATGACTTAATACAAAACTAATAACTCCTTAAAATACCACAAAATGAAATGATTCGGTATTTTAAACTGTATAAGACCATCAAATTACATCAAAACTTATTATAACACGCTGTTTTGTCGTTAGTTAAATCCCACACAAGTCACTGATTGTGATGCATTTGTCGATGTGACGTCATTTCGTAGAACTTGACGCAGTTTGTATGAAGTAAGAGGCGGATCAAGTAATATTTTCACAACGAAAAATTTATTTTATAATTAAATAAAATATTATTTGCAGTTATTTAAGAGTCCATTAACTTAAATGCAATGTCTTCTTCATGATTTTATTCATATATTTCTCGTACATTTCCTATTTAATTGTTACTGCCAGGTCGACAGTACTCCTCCATGACACCTGACCCCCCCCCCCTCCCCTTATGTTTTTAGAGATACGGGTTTGCTCTGTTCACAATTTGTATTGTTTCATTGGACTTTTGAGCTTGAGTACTGTTAGTTATCTCCTTATATTCCATGATATATATTATATAAAAACTACTAAGCCTCATCCATACTCCTATTTAACATCTAGAAAAGGATTGAACTGAAAATTGTACGTATCATTCTTATCCTTGATCTTATTAAAAAAATTAGTCTTATTTAATCTTAATTATGATGCATACATATATTGAGTACGTACTTACCATGTGGAGTTTAAAAAAATCTTAGAGTGTTAACTCGAGAAGGATAGAAAATCTGTCTTGTTAAAAGTATGTCTCTTCATTTTATCTTTGAAGATGTGGCTTTCAATTTAATGACGACATGTAACAGTAATAGGGAAATTCCTTCTTTTAATTGAGGTAAAATATTGAATTTAAGCAGAAAACAAGATGTGTTTCTGAAACACCAATGCCTCCATATGGCAGTTCATGACGAAGGTTGGATCTCTCAAATGCAAGTCAAATTCAAAACTCAATTTTAAGAAATCGAAAAAAAATGGTATCCAAAGACAGATCTTGTCATAAAAAAGCATCCTTGAAATAAGAAGGCCCTAGCACCAACAATTCTAAAATTATGGTCAAGTTTAAAGTTTGCAAAATTAGGTCAACCTGCATGGTGAAGGTCAAAGAGACAAAATTGATGGAGGCCAAGGGAAGACTTGTCACAAGAAATACATCTGTGAAATAGGTAAGCTTAGCACCAACTATTCAAAAGTTATGGCCAAGGTTAAAGTTTTTCAAAAGTAAGTCAACCTTCAAGGTCTACCGATATGTCAAAGGGACAAAATTAATGGAATCCAAGAGACGGACATGTCACAAGAAATAAACATGTGAAATATGAAAACCCTAGCACCAACCTTTTTAAAGTTTTGGCCCAGGTTTATGGTTTTATTTCAAAATTAGGTCAACCTTCAAGGTCAAAGGGTCAAAATTGTTGGTACCCAAGGGATGGACTTGTCACAAGAAATAAACCTGTGAAATATGAAAGCCCTATAACTAACCATTGAAAGTATGTCAAACTTCAAGATCAATGTCAAAGGGTCAAAATTAGTAGTACCTGAAAGATAGTCTTGTCACATAAAATATACCTGTGAAATATTAAAGTTCTAGCTCCACCGCTCAAAAGTAAAGGCAAAGGTTAGAGTAAAAGGGGGTCAGGTGCCATGGGGAAGTACTGTCGATCGGTTACAGCGATGTCAATATCATGGGGTCAAAGTTTTTGGTACTGAAGATAGTCCTTGTGACAGGGAATACACATGTCTAAAATGAAAGCCCTAGCTCCAATCATTCAAAAGAGCCATAGCGCATTTGATAGGCATTTTCGTCTACTGTACATGTAGTAGTGATTTCTTAAATTCATTTTTAAACCAATATTTTGTTATACAATCTTAGTTTGTACATTGGTTAACTCAAATTACATTATAATAGTATTTAAATATCGATAGTTCCCTTATACGATTAATATGGAAATTATTAAGTTTGTATGGATTATACAGTAAATATAAAGGTAGCTACCTAAACTATGACAAACTGTTGCCAAAGTCCACCCTTAACCAGAAAAACAGCTTCTGGATAATTTTATTTGTGTATGACTGCACATTATTACATTTAGAAAATTTTGATTAAAGATGGTCTTAATATTGAAAATGATAAAAATATGTATTCAATTTTCCTTCTCACATTTCCGTAAGATTGACTTTTTTGACGTTTCTTTTCTACATTTTTTTTAATGTTTTAAAATGAACACAATTTCGAAAAGTTTCAATGTACATGTACACGTTGCATTTGAAAGTATCTCAGGAAAAGACAGTTCTGAACTATTTTATTAAATTTTACAAATACATTACTCCTTGATTTATTGTTACAGATTTTCTTAACCTTTTGTTTCAAAATTAGAGTAATGAGCATGTAAATGACTATTATATGTTATACTTGCACTTAAAAAATATAATACACGTCCACACATGATATTAAATAGGTTGGTTTTGAATTCAACAGGAATGTCTATAAATAGAAATAGAAACGGGTGATTTCCTTTTAAATTCTTGAGTCGGCAGTGTCGTCGGCAAGGCAGCTATGACTCTTTATGGCAAAGGTTTAGTTTTTTCCAAAGTAGGAAAAACTTCAGGTTCTAGGTCAAAGGGTCAAAATTGTTGGCACCCAAGAGATGTCCATGTCAAATGAAATTATCCGCTGAAATATGAAAGTTCTAGCACTAACCGTTCAATATATATGGCCAAGATTAAAGTTTTTCAAAAGGAGATCATACTCCAAGGTCAAAAGGTAAAATATATCTGTACCCTTGGAAAGGTCTTATTACAAGGAATACACGTGAGGTATGAAAGTCCTAGCACAAACCCTTTAAAAGTTATGGCTAAGGTTGAAGTTTAGTAAATTTTTGCAAAAGTAAAGAAAACGTTTTTGTTAAACTACAAGGTCAAGTCAAGAGATGAAATACGTTGGTATCCAAAGAAAGGTCTTTTCACAAGTAATGCACCTCTGAAACATGAAAGCCATATATCTCCAACAAATCATAAGTTAAAGGTAAGGTTAAAGTTTTTGCGGACGAACAGACAAACAAAAAAAAAAAAACAGATAAACGGACAGACAGAGAGATACATTGTTCAAAAGAAAACAATACGGGGTTACTTTCAGTACTTAAGTCTTTTGTGGGGTGCATATGTCCAAATGATTTTCTGTACATTCTTTCTTACTGCAATTTTATGTTCATATTTCATTACGGAGTGGGACGAATTTCGGTATTGGGTTCCACGTGTTCATACCTATTGTAGAGAAGACCATAACATGTTTGAAAATCCTTATGGGTTAAGTCTATATTTATATTGTTTAACCTCTCACAGTCATATCAAGCATAAATAAACCCCGTTATTGAGGGATTAACCCCACAAAACAAAAATGGAAAATACGGACAATCAAAATCAAAGTGTATCTCTGTTAGGAACAAACCGACAGACAGGGCAAAAACTATATGCCCCCGAATCTTCAATAGCTGGGGCAGAAAAAAAAATTACAATAAATTTATATGTCATATGAATGGCGGTATAATATACAGTCTCCCAACTTTAAATACAAAAAAACTTTAATAAGTCTATCATAGGTTCACATTCACCCTCATCAATTTTATCTATTTTTAGAAATATATCTCAATTTTTTTTAGAAATACATCTCAAATCAGAAAAATGTTTATTTCACAAAAACCTCATTTTCCATCAATTCATTTACTTTCAAAATTACTATATTTTTTTGTACCTACATGTACTTATCTTTATTTCCTTTGTTGTGAACATGTTTTTAATAACATTGTGATAGAAATCAATTAGTGTCACGCGAATCAAAAGAAGTCAATTTACTCTGTTAATTCATTAAACTAACTTAATTTCGCATTTCTGTCATTTGTCTTTTTCGTTGATATTGTCACAAAACCCTCAGGCAAATCGCGCTTTTAGATGGCACTTTTGAGCCCATTGTTCCTCTCACTTTTTCAATGCAATTATGTTGACAATATTAACGCATGTTTCGGACAGGGGACGCTATCTTGTTTTGTCCAATTACTTTTTCCTTGGTCTTCAAGAAATAAAAACGTAATATTCTACTGACGTGGCCTGTCCTATTTTATAGGTAAAATATGTTTTACTTACCTACCTTTTTGTCTATATTTGTTGTATTTTAAAACTTGTGCAATTTCATGTGTTTGATTTTCATAATACAAATGCCTTCTTTATATGAACATATTATTCGGAAAGTTGTCAAAAATCATAATTCTTCATGTGAACCATTGTTTTGTGGCATATCATTGTTCAGAATTCAACTTTCCTTATTTTCCATTACAATTTATGTAAAATAACATTTGCCATCTTTTGATCGCAACTTTATATTTTAAATAGTTAAAACTTCTTATTTCGGAAAAGCATTATTCAACCAGTTTGATTTTCACACTTACAAAGATTTCCTGTACAAAAATGAAAAAACAAACATTCGGCTTTCTGAAAGAAACTTTAACTTACATACAAGTTTTTTTTTTTTTTTTTTTTTTTTTTTTTTCTGTTGTAAGTAACTTTGTTTTTGTTTAATTAATATTTTCACATGTTCATATTAATTGTATTCATTATATCTGTTGTCAGATTGTAAGTTTTCATTGTTTAACATGTGACCTCATAGCTCCGTACGTGTGCACCTTTCGTGTTATCATGTAATCAAGAAGTACCTCAGTTTTCTATCATTTTTCATGTAGCCTGTGTAGATTTAGTTAAAGCGTTCTTTATTCTTATGATTATTTAAGAATAATCCCCCATTTTTTTACTAAGTCATCGGAAGTTACGATCTTTTCACGGGAAGTTACTAAATCGGCAAAGTAAACAAAGCCATGTGTTTATGTTTTGGTCTGTATTCATCTGTACTAAATAATCTCTCGATGCCAATTCCATTGTTTGAATAAATTTCCCCATATACTTTTTATTCCTCTTTCATTATTTTTTACAAGATTTTCATTTTTTATCACTCAATGTCTGTCATGTTAATGGCGTGCAACTTTGTTTTAAAGGTTCCCTTACACACTAAACTATTGTCACCACACATCTTATTGTGTTATATAATTTGTTATATTATACGTCTAGGCAATGTTAATTATCTATCAACAAATTTGTAACGTATTGTTTTAAAGGTGTACTGAGCAGTGAAATTATCAGGGCAACCGCATGTTTACCATTTGCTATAATTATTTTGACAAGATTAACTAATTATTCTGATTACTTTTTACTCGTACTTCAAGAAATAAACACGTAATATTCTACTGTCGTCTGTCCTATTTTAATGGCTTAAGATTTTAATTTCTTACTAAATAAGACTGTGATACATGTAATTCTCTGTGGTGTCAATTTAATCAAGATAAAGAAAAGAGATCTTACTCCAAAGAAATCCTGAATGCAATACAAAATTCTGATTAGGGCCTGAAACTCATATCCTCGAAAATTTCGGAAGACTTTTATCTCATGTTTATCTCCGTGGCTGCAAGGGGGTTGGAGATCTTTTTGATTTCATACATTGTTTGATACACCATGAACACTGAATGTATACTGTTTCCAAAATTAGCTACTTGAATTTTTTCTAACGATTAAAACCTCGTGTTTTAAGGTAAGATGGGTTTCAAATTTTACTGTGCATGTTTCGGGTATAGTTATATTTTGAGAATTGAGAATCCATGTAGCAGCAAACTGAGATTACATTCTTTTAATTGAGGTAAAACAATGAATTTAAGTTGAGTAAAAAAAGTCTGCCGATAAGCTATACAGTTTTATTTGCTCAAATTCATTAAACCTTTTTTTAAATCATAGTTGTTGAGAGGTTTAGTTGTATATTATGCGTATATTTCCCTGGAGGCGAAACAAAAGTTTTGAGTCGAGCCTTTTTTAACCAGTAGGTCGGGAGAGGACAAACAAACAATAGTTTAAAGATGGACCAGACCATTGTTTTTATCTTAAATTTGACTCCACGGATTTCCGTTTATTGATCAATACATAGGGCTCAGGGCGAGTGTGTTTGGTCGATAAGGGATAGTTACTACTCCTACATGTAGATGTATATAATCCTTCCTCCGATACTTCTGGGTATTAGTGTTTCAGGCCCTATAAACAGATTTGAATTGCTTGTAGGCTGTTTTTGAGATCAATCTCTTGGTTATCTTCACTTTTTCATTACTTTTGAAATCGTTATCTGAAAAAATTCACACAAAACCATTCAAAAAGTGATTCCAGTTTTCGTCGCACATGTAACTTGTGTAGACTGGTTGTTTTTCTAATGTTCGTTTATTTTTGAAAAGAGGTTTGCTGGAAGAAATAAATATATTTAGTCAAATATTAAGGGAAATTACTTAAAAACAAAAACTCGTGATTTGGTATAAAATGTTGGAAACCTATCTCTACCCATATCCCCTGCATGAAAAATAGAGAAAAAGTTAAGCTTTGAAAATATGCTTACTTGTGTCATTTATACTCCTTATTGACCGACTATTATTAATACAATTAGTTGTTCATTTTCCCTCTTGAGAAGTAAATGAGTATCAATATAAAGTTATGGAAAGTTATATCGTATAGCGGGATATTTTAGCGATGTGCTAATTTTGGTATTTTTTCGCGTTTAGATAGTAAACCTCTAAAATATTAATCACTAGAATATTCAGTACTCTTCTTAGTGTTCATCTGCAAAGAGTTGAAACCCCTTGTCGGTTAAAATAAATTACGCCTAAATTATTGACATACCTTTGAGCAGGCAAAACGAAAAAAAATTACAACCGCTAAGAAAGATTTTAAAATGTGCTAACTTGTGTCATTTATACTCCTTATTGACCGGCTATTATACAATGAGTTGTTCATTTTCCTTCTTGAGAAGTAAACGAGTATCAATATAAAATCATGGAAAGTCATTTATAGGATATTATTGAAGGAAAATATCGAAATCCTACTTTTATAATTTGATAAATATTGTATAAATAGTGTTAAGACTGATCCATTCCCTGTTTAATTCTAGTCAAAGATTTTTCAACAAGACGCTGTGGCGTAATGGATAAAGTCGCGGACTATCAATCGGGAGGCCGCGGTTTGACCCCTCCTTTCTGCAAGAATTTTTTTCTTATATTCAATTTTTTTTCACTTTTTTTATTTAGAAATAGATTAATTTAATACCATTATAATAAGAAAACGTGAAATAAAATTTCTAAGTTAAAAAATGCCGATTATTGAATAAAAAGATACAACTGAAAGCTAACTGAAAGGTCACTAGAATGTATCTGCCATTCAGTCGACTGAATGGTTACTGAAAGACCACGGAAAAGTCACGGGAAAGGAACTTTTCAGTGACCTTTCAGTGGCCATTCAGTGGGCATTCAGTTACCATTCCGTCGACTGAATGGTATGGTAATTTCATCCTGTGTTTAGAGAAAACCATGGACGAAAATTGATTTTATAAATCAGTTGCACAAAGAAATTTAAAAATATACAAACCATTTTTCTTCTTGATCCATTTGGAGTTCTAGTCTTAATCAATCCAAACTTACATATACACTAGACAAAATTGCTAAAGCACCACTTATTATTCTTATTTGTGAATTGATCATTTTCCTGATTGGTACTAGTATATAAAATATGCCATCTTTTCCAAAACAGTTGGAATGAAAAATGTCTTGGTGTCATGTCAAGACCCTTAAAGGACCTTCTTGTCCGAAAACCAATTTCCCTACGTGTACTGCGCACCGTTTTTGCCAAGATATGAAGTTGGTGATTTCCGATGGTGGTCCGTGACGTTGCGATGGGAGCAGTTTCCACTTAAAAATCAAATGATATACCCTGATTGACTACCATATCGCTTAGTAGTCATCCAGTGCCTTGGTGTCCCTACCAAATCCACCCAACTTCCGGTTGCCCCAATTTTGTGGAACAATCTTGATATTATTGTGTTGTGCTCACTTAATGCCGTCGATATCTATTTTAAACATTTTTATGATCGTTAATTCATTTTCAACAATTTTTCACCAGAGAAATTCATAATCATTTAATTCTTTTATTTTTTTACAAATTTCTTCAAAGGACCCCCCTGCAGACACCATACTGGCTGCCTTAGCACGCTCTTCTAGAGTCAAACGCCGCATACGGTGTAACTTTTTTTCTGAGTTTTTAATTAGTACAAACATAAAGAACACAACCATAAAGAAAAAATAGAAATTAATTCCACCAAATAAGTATGAATGTGATTTTAATTTTTTTCTATGAAGTGGTTACGCTTCAGTAAACATTGTTGTTATTTATCAGTTAAAGCATTTAAATGTCTCATTTTATACTAAAGTAACATAATTATATATCAAAAACATCATGAACAAGTTTTGAAAAGAAAAATGTTAATTTATTTAGGTGGTGCGTTAGCAGTTTTGTCTAGTGTATACATGTGTCTACAATGAATGCACAGAACAAACCTACGAGCATTCACTGGGTCCGCGCTTTTAAAAATCCTTGTATTTTAAAGATATGACCCATATTTTCCGTATGCTTTTATTTTTAGAATACGCATCGCATAGTGCAGGTGGAATAAACCGTGATGACATTCTTATAATTGAAGTAATACATTGAATTTAAATTTAGAAAAAAAAAAAGAATTTGAAAAAGATATATCAAATTTGTGGCGATAAGAGATAAAGTTTGTTTTAACTTAAATTATATATAAATCATTTTTCAAAAGTCTTGGTGCTGATACGTTTGGATGTTTAATAGGCGTATATTTCTATCACACCATTTTCCAAAACACTACATTAATGTAGAAACGATGATAAATCGATGAAAGAATTTTATACACTGTAATTCCTTAATTTGTCATAGAGTGAACCTTATGTGACAATTCCTGTGTCATGCAACCCGACATATAACATAGAAAAAAAAAGAAAGATAGAGAAGAAGCAAAGTGGTGTACACAAAAATGTGGAAAAGCAAAGAACATTGGGTAACATAATGATTATTCCATTACAAACCTATCACCACTCTACCCACATCCCTTGCACAAAATATGGAGAAAAAATTAAAATGTGCCAACTTGTGTCATTTATACTCCTTATTGACCGGCTATTATACAATGAGTTGTTTATTTTCCTTCTTGAGAAGTAAACGAGTATCAATATAAAATTATGGAAAGTCATTTATAGACAATTATTGAAGGAAAATATCGAAATCCTACTTTTATAATTTGATAAATATTGTATAAATAGTGTTAAGACTGATCCATTCCCCGTTTAACATCTAGAAAAAAGCATGGACGAAAATTAATATAATAAATCAATTGCACAAAGAAATTTAAAAATACACAAACCATTTTTCTTCTTGATCCATTTGGAGTTCTAGTCTTAATCAATCCAAACTTAACTAGATGCTGTCATGAGACAGTTATACCCGCACTAAGGTGTTTGCCTCTAAATGCACACTCCTTCATATTGGGCTTACCAAGGAAAAAGTCCAAATAATTCTATAATTTACACAGTACATGTATTCGTCAAATCGAGCATAAAATGCTCAGGTGACCATGTGACCCATGAACCTCTTATACGCATTTCATATACTTAATTCATTACCAGTCTGAAATAACAGAATTTAATTAATGATGTAAATTAGGTTTTGATAAAAGGGGGGGGGGGGGTATAAATGTTTGGCCCATAACTGGAACTTTTTAAATTTATTCTCTCAACAACAAATAATATTATTTTAGTACAAAGCATTTTTGATGAATTTATCAAAATGTGCAAACTTTTTTAGTATTTGATTAGGCAAAAACCTCCTTGAAAAGCCATACCCAATCAATTTTGTCACCCCCCCCCCCAACACACACACACAATTTGCCTGTTTTTGGAAATAGGCCTAGATGGCAAAGTTATGTTAAAACATCGTTTGTTATGATAATTTAAAATTTGTTCTTGTACTGTATATGTATGTGAACACCTTTTTGAAAATTTCTATATCACATTGGGCTTGCATCACCCTACCAGTACTAGTACTAGTTTTACCATTATCATTTTTAGATTGCACATGCCATGTGACATGGTGCAGTGTTACATGTATATCAATGGAAATTAATTCATTTTGTGTTTTAATTGGATTATATTTCATGAAGTTGACAGGATCTATGACAGTCGGTAAGTGCAAGTTTAAGTATAGATTGGGGTAAAATAAACCGAAATGCAAATGGTTAGGTTAAAGTTTAAAAAGGATCAAAGATCATCGGCAATCTCCTATGCAGAGTTGTCGTTCGTTTCTCTCTCAGACACTGAATGTAGAGAGTGGATCATCGGATGCCACAATAGACGAATTTCACATTCTGAAGAGTTATCTCCCGTTGTCGACATTACATTCAGTTACAGGCACAGATCCGGGAATTTTTTTCCGGGGGGGGGGGGGAGGGGGGGGAGGGTAGGAGGGGGGTCCACACCTCGGTCCAAAAAAATTCCAGTCCAGAATTTCCTGAGGAGCAAAAAAAAAACAAACAAACAAACAAAATAAAAACAATGATGGTGGGGTCCATGTTTTTAAAGGGGGGGGGGGGGGGCATCCAAAGTCATTTTCTATTTGCTTCTGTATATCAGTATATAGTCCTATTTAAATAACTCTGCAAATTCCAAAGGGGGGGGGGGGGGGTCCAATCTCCCTAGCCGCTCCCTGTCCCTGAAATGACAAATGATCATGTGATTCCTAAATAGTAGAAAACTTTTCCATTTGACTATACATAATTTTGTTTCTTGTATTATTATGTTATGTACATCTAATGGTTTAAGGTTATGAACCCCTGGAGGTCATCCCCACTCTCTTAATGAACTGGAAATGTTCATAATATGACTACATCAAATTAAATAAAAGTGCATCAATAATAAGATTACTTGACATTTCATTCATGAATTTGGGTCAACCCATTGTACCCTCCTAGAATTGGGAATGAAAATCATTCAAAGGGATGAACCATTAAACTATTTGTATATATTCACATTTTTTTTTTATGTCAAACCAAAGTATTAGACTAGTTTGCATACATGAACAAACAGGGGTCTGGGAAGGGAAAGGCGCAAGGGGAAGGACTTATCTATTTCGTCTTAATTGTTGAAAATTCCTAAAATGAATGTTAACCTCAAATCCGACTTGTACGTCTTCATTATTTTTAAGTGGTGGTGTCTCCATATGATTGAAAAATTCCCAAGAGGGACATGACTTAAAAAACACAAGATACATGTACATGTTTATTAGTCAACGGATATACTTCTAATCATATCTCTAGTTCTCCCTTGAATCAGAAATGATGATAGAAATATTTTAAGAATGATTAAGAGTTGAAAAGGTTGTGCATTTTAAAATTCACTAAGCTCTGTGGTTGAATTAGCTATACCAGTTTAGCTTATTTTGCTACTCAAAGCACCTTGATTAACTATTTTTAATCATACTGTTTTCTGAAATGTGAAGTTTTTTCAACATGGATACAAGTCATACCTTTTCAGCTTCTGAAAACAATGCATGAAAAAAAAAACTGCTTTTCAAATACTGTAACTCTTTCCAAGTACTTGAGATCATCAGTTTTTAGCTCACTTGAGTTTTTCTGGTTTTCTGAACACATTTTGTTTGTCATCCATCTGTCTGCCTGTAAACTTTTCACATTTTTGTCTTCTTCACTAGAACCGCTGGGCCAGTTTCAACCAACCCTGCCACAAAGCATCTTCGGGTAAAGGGGATTCAAGTTTGTTCAAGTGAAGGGTCACACCCTCTTTCAAGGGGGGATAATCAAGAATTAGTGAAAATTTGGTGGTATCATTTTTAAAAAGTCTTATCAAGAACCACTGACTGGGCCCAAAAAGTTGAAACTTTCTTTACACAGACTTAGTGTAGCTTCAAATTTGTTAAAACTATGACCGACTGGGGTAGGGTGGGGCCACATATGGGGATCCAATGATTTACATAGAAAAATGCAGGGGATTTTTTCCATCATAAATCTTCTTCTCATGAACAGCAAGGGCATTATTGTCGTCCGTTTTCACAAAAGGGACCTAGGGGACATTAAATCTCATTTGTCTGTCAGTCTGTCCGTTTGTCAGTCTGTCTGTCTGTCACAATAAATTTAACCTTGGTCATAACTTCTGAATAATAAGAGAGAGGGCTTTCATATTTCACATGTACATTACCTACAACAACTTTCTAAACATACCATGATTTTTGAACCCATGACCTTGACCTTGAAGTTTGACCTACTTTTCAAAAAATTTAACATTATTTTAAATGAAAGAGAAAAGATAGGGCGTTCAATCATATTATACATGTATATTATCTGTGACAAGACCTTTCTAAATATATCATGACTTTTGACTCTGTGACATTGACCTTGAAGTTTAACCTACTTTTCAAAAATGTTATATTTCCTTATAACTTTGGATTGAGAAGAGATAGGACTTTTGACATGTACATTACCTGTAACAAGATGTTTCCAAGCATGCTATGATTTTTTTTTACCCCTTGACCTTGATGTTTTACCTAATTTTCAAAAATTTTAACTTTGGTGATTACTTTTGAATGACATATGATAAGGCCTGCATATTTGAAGCAATATGTCATAAATAATGGCATTCCACCCACTAGGACATGGAAAGCAGGGGACCACAATTCTTTGAATTTGCTTGTTAGTCATTTTGATATGGAAACATCCTCATATAGTGTAGATTCAAGTTTTTTATGTCCTGCCATGAATATGGCCGAGGCATATAGTGTTTGTCATGTCCGACTGCAATAAAACATCATATGCTGATACATACTGATGTAAGTTTTTCAACTGCATCAAAATTTTTGACCTTGACTTTTCCTTTGACCTTGACCTTACTTTTCTTAAATTAGTGTCTAGATCAGTTTTGAATAAACAATTCAAGACATATTTATCAAACTTCATATGCTGATATATACTGCTGAGAGATATCAATTGCATCAACTTTATGACCTTGACTTTTCCTTTGACCTTGACCTCACTTTTTTAAATTAGTGTTTATCTATGTTTTAAACAAACCATTTCTGATATTTTTATTGAACTTTTATGCTTATAGTAAATACATACTGATATAAGCTTTTCAACTGCATCAGCATTTTGACCTCAACCTTTCCTTTGACCTTGACCTCTCTTTTCTCAAATAGGTGTTAAGCTCAGTTTTAATTAAATCATTCAAGATATTTTTATCAAACCTAATATGCTGATATGCATTAGTGAGAGCTATTCAACTCCATCAAAAACTTTTCACCTTGCACTTTCCTGTGACCTTGACCTCCCTTCTCTTTAATTTGTATTTTGCTTAGTTTTAAAGAAACAATCTAAGATATTTTTATGTAAGCATGCACTTATACATAATTTTGTGAGAATTTATCATCTATATTCATTTTTTTTTTAATATTTTAGTTTCAATTTTAAAGAAACTGTTCAAGATATTCTCATCAAACACTTCATACACTCATACAAATTTTCATGTTGCATTAGTAATATACATTCGGCGGGGCATTTATGTCCTATGGACATATTTCTAGTTTTCAAATCATGATCTCCAAGGATAGGGTCAGGCCACAATAAGGGATCAAAGTTTTGTAGAGATTTAAAAGGGAAAAAATCTTCAAAATTCTTCTTTTTAAGAACAACAAAAGCATGATTAATATGGAAACATTCTCAAGAACTGTAGATTCAAGTTTGTACAAATCATGACCCCATGGGTTAGGGAGGGGCCATTTTTTTCCTGCCCCTATTTGCTATCCACATGGAAATGCAAATTTTAAAACCAAATTTTACACATCCACAGGACTCATGATTTAAGGCTAGTGCATAAAATATAAGGGAAGTTCTGGGAACCAGGATGTTTAAACATGTTAAACATTTCTAAAAAAAAATTTGACCCCCAGGGGGAAAATAAGAATTCCGAAACCTTACTACACATCTATAGGACACCACCAACCATCTCCCAAAAGATGATTAGGCTACTGTGTAAAATGTAAGAGGAGTTCAGGAAACCAGGGGCTTTTTGTATAAAAAACGTTATTTTTCGACCCCCATTTAACCCCCAGGGTGAAAATGAAAATTCCGAAACCTTACTGCACATCTGCAGGACCCCACTAACCATCCCCCAAAAGATGATTAGGCTACTGTGTAAAATGTGAGAGGAGTTCAGGGAACCAGGGGCTTTTTGCATAAAAAAACGTCATTTTTCGACCCCCATTTGACCCCGAGGGTGAAAATGAAAATTCCGAAACCTTACTGCACATCTACATGACATCACCAACCATCTCCCAAAAGACGATTAGGCTACTGTGTAAAATGTGAGAGGAGTTCTGGGAACCAGGGGCTTTTTGCATAAAAAACATCATTTTTCGACCCCCATTTGACCCCCAGGGTGGAAATGAAAATTTCGAAACCTTACTGCACATCTACAGGACACCACTAACCATTTCCCAAAAGAAGATTAGGCTACTGTGTAAAATGTGAGAGGAGTTCTGGGAACCAGGGGCTTTTTGCATAAAAAACATCATTTTTCGACCCCCATTTGACCCCGAGGGTGAAAATGAAAATTCCAAAACTTTACTGCACATCTACATGACACCACCAAACATCTCCCAAAATATGATTAGGCTACCGTGAAAAATGTAAGAGGAGTTTGAGAAATAAGAGTGTGACAGACGGACGGACGGACAGACATGAGTAACAACAATATAGCCGAACTTTCTTTAGAAAGTGCGGGTATAAATATATACATGTGTCTACAATGAATGCACAGAACAAACCTACGAGCATTCACTGGGTCCGCGCTTTTAAAAATCCTTGTATTTTTAAGATGATATGACCCATATTTTCCGTATGCTTATATTTTTAGAATACGCATCGCATAGTGCAGGTGGAATAAACCGTGATGACATTCTTATAATTGAAGTAATACATTGAATTTTAATTTAGAAAAAAAAAAGAATTTGAAAAAGATATATCAAATTTGTGGCGATAAGAGATAAAGTTTGTTTTAACTTAAATTATATATAAATCATTTTTCAAAAGTCTTGGTGCTGATACGTTTGGATGTTTAATAGGCGTATATTTCTATCACACCATTTTCCAAAACACTACATTAATGTAGAAACGATGATAAATCGATGAAAGAATTTTATACACTGTAATTCCTTAATTTGTCATAGAGTGAACCTTATGTGACAATTCCTGTGTCATGCAACCCGACATATAACATAGAAAAAAAAAAGAAAGATAGAGAAGAAGCAAAGTGGTGTACACAAAAATGTGGAAAAGCAAAGAACATTGGGTAACATAATGATTATTCCATTACAAAACTATCACCACTCTACCCACATCCCTTGCACAAAATATGGAGAAAAAATTAAAATGTGCCAACTTGTGTCATTTATACTCCTTACAGTACCCGCATCGTTATTCTTTACAATTCTATCGTGTCCTATCGTGTGTGTATCCTATCGTATCGTGCGTGTATCCTGTCGTATCGTGCGTGTATCCTATCGTATCCTATCGTATCGTGTTTTCCGTTTATCAGGTTTTGCGTTTTCTATCGTGTTTTCCGTTTATCAGGTTTTGCGTTTATCGTGAAGATCGTTTATCAGGTTCTATCGTGTATCGTGTTTTGCGTTTATCGTGTGCATTCGGAAACTCTCGCTTTTTATCCTTACCTTGAAAAGAAACACCCGAGATATCTCGAGTTCATTTTTCGTTTTGTTAATTTATTTAGGATTAATCTAACTGTTGAACAGAAAGAGAAATTAATACTCTTACTTTGGTATATTTGTTTAAGAAAATAAGTAAGTAAATAAATAAATAAATAAAACTAGATGCTGTCATGAGACAGTAATACCCGCACTAAGGTGTTTGCCTCTAAATGCACACTCCTTCATATTGGGCATACCAAGGAAAAAGTCCAAATAATTCTATAATTTACACAGTACATGTATTCGTCAAATCGAGCATAAAATGCTCAGGTGACCATGTGACCCATGAACCTCTTATACGCATTTCATATACTTAATTCATTACCAGTCTGAAATAACAGAATTTAATTAATGATGTAAATTAGGTTTTGATAAAGGGGGGGGGGGATATAAATTTTTGGCCCATAATTGGAACTTTTTAAATTTATTTTCTCAACAACAAATAATATTATTTTAGTACAAAGCGTTTTTGATGAATTTATCAAAATGTGCAAACTTTTTTTAGTATTTGATTAGGCAAAAACCTCCTTGAAAAGCCATACCCAATCAATTTTGTCAACAACCCCCCCCCCCCCACCCCAACACACACACACAATTTGCCTGTTTTTGGAAATAGGCCTAGATGGCAAAGTTATGTTAAAACATCGTTTGTTATGATAATTTAAAATTTGTTCTTGTACTGTACATGCATGTGAACACCTTTTTGAAAATTTCTACATCACATTGGGCTTGTGTCACCCTACCAGTGCTAGTACTAGTTTTACCATTATCATTTTAGATTGCACATGCCATGTGACATGGTGCAGTGTTACATGTATATCAGTGGAAATTAATTCATTTTGTGTTTTAATTGGATTATATTTCATGAAGTTGACAGGACCTATGACAGTCGGTAAGTACAAGTTTAAGTATAGACTGGGGTAAAATAAACCGAAATGCAAATGGTTAGGTTAAAGTTTAAAAAGGATCAAAAATCATCGGCAATCTCCTATGCAGAGTTGTCGTTCGTTTCTCTCTCAGACACTGAATGTATGAGCCGATGGTAGAGAGTGGATCATCGATGCGACAATAGACGAATTTCACATTCTGAAGAGTTATCTCCCGTTGTCGACATTACATTCAGTTACAGGCACAGATCCGGGAATTTTTTTCCTGGGGAGGGGGGGGGGGGGTCCACACCTCAGTCCAAAAAAATCCCCGCCCAGAATTTCCTGAGGAGCAAAAAAAAAACAAACAAACAAACAAACAAACAAACAAACAAAATAAAAACAATGATGGTGGGGTCCATGTTTTTAAAGGGGGAGGGCATCCAAAGTCATTTTTTATTTGCTTCTGTAAATCAGTGTATAGTCCTATTTAAATAACTCTGCAAATTCCAGGGGGGGGGGGGGTTCCAATCTCCCTGTCCCTGAAATGACAAATGATCATGTGACTCCTAAATAGTAGAAAACTTTTCCATTTGACTATACATAATTTTGTTTCTTGTGTTATTATGTTATGTACATCTAATGGTTTAAGGTTATGAACCCCTGGAGGTCATCCCCACTCTCTTAATGAACTAGAAATGTTCATAATATGACTACATCAAATTAAATAAAAGTGCATCAATAATAAGATTACTTGACATTTCATTCATGAATTTGGGTCAACCCATGTACCCTCCTAGAATTAGGAATAAAAATCATTCAAAGAGATGGACCATTAAACTATTTGTATATATTCACATTTTTTTTTATGTCAAACCAAAGTATTAGACTAGTTTGCATACATGAACAAACAGGGGTCTGGGAAGGGGAAGGGGCAAGGGGAAGGAGTTATCTCTTTACGTCTTAATTGTTGAAAACTCCTAAAATGAATGTTAACCTCAAATCCGACTTGTACGTCTTCATTATTTTTAAGTGGTGGTGTCTCCGTATGAGTGAAAAATTCCCAAGAGGGACATTTAACAACAAACAAACATTAATGACTTAAAAAACACAATATACATGTACATGTTTATTAGTCAACGGATATACTTCTAATCATATCTCTAGTTCTCCCTTGAATCAGAAATGATGATAGAAATATTTTAAGAATGATTAAGAGTTGAAAAGGTTGTGCATTTTAAAATTCACTAAGCTCTGTGGTTGAATTAGTATACCAGTTTAGCTTATTTTGCTACTCAAAGCACCTTGATTAACTATTTTTAATCATACTGTTTTCTGAAATGTGAAGTTTTTTCAACATGGATACAAGTCATACCTTTTCAGCTTCTGAAAACAATGCATGAAAAAAAAACTGCTTTTCAAATACTGTAACTCTTTCCAAGTACTTGTGATCATCAGTTTTTAGCTCACTTGAGTTTTTCTGGTTTTCTGATCACATTTTGTTTGTCATCCATCTGTCCGCCTGTAAACTTTTCACATTTTTGTCTTCTTCACTAGAACCACTGGGCCAATTTCAACCAACCCTGCCACAAAGCATCTTCGGGTAAAGGGGATTCAAGTTTGTTCAAGTGAAGGGTCACACCCTCTTTCAAGGGGGGATAATCAAGAATTAGTGAAAATTTGGTGATATCATTTTAAAAAAGTCTTATCAAGAACCACTGACTGGGCCCAAAAAGTTGAAACTTTCTTTACACAGACTTAGTGTAGCTTCAAATTTGTTAAAACTATGACCCACTGGGGTAGGGTGGGGCCACATATGGGGATCCAATGATTTACATAGAAAAATGCAGGGGATTTTTTCCATCATAAATCTTCTTCTCATGAACAGCAAGGGCATTATTGTCGTCCGTTTTCACAAAAGGGACCTAGGGGACATTAAATCTCATTTGTCTGTCAGTCTGTCCATTTGTCAGTCTGTCCGTCTGTCACAATAAATTTAACCTTGGTCATAACTTCTGAATAATAAGAAATAGGGCTTTCATATTTCACATGTACATTACCTACAACAACTTTCTAAACATACCATGATTTTTGAACCCATGACCTTGACCTTGAAGTTTGACCTACTTTTCAAAAAATTTAGCATTATTTTAAATGATCATTTTAAAAGAGAAAAGATAGGGCATTCATATTATACATGTATATTACCTGTGACAAGACCTTTCTAAATATATCATGACTTTTGACTCTGTGACATTGACCTTGAAGTTTAACCTACTTTTCAAAAATGTTATATTTCCTGATAACTTTTGATTGAGAAGAGATGGGACTTTTATATTTGACATGTACATTACCTGTAACAAGATGTTTCCAAGCATGCTATGATTTTTTTACCCCTTGACCTTGATGTTTTACCTAATTTTCAAAAATTTTAACTTTGGTGATTACTTTTGAATGACATATGATAAGGCCTGCATATTTGAAACAATATGTCATAAATAATGGCATCCCATCCACTAGGACACGGAAAGCAGGGGATCACAATTCTTTGAATTTGCTTGTTAGTCATTTTGATATGGAAACATCCTCATATAGTGTAGATTCAAGTTTTTTATGCACTGCCATGAATATGGCCGAGACATATAGTGTTTGTCATGTCCGACTTCAATAAAACGTCATATGCTGATACATACTGATGTAAGCTTTTCAACTGCATCAAAATTTTTGACCTTGACTTTTCCTTTGACCTTGACCTTACTTTTCTTAAATTAGTGTCTAGATCAGTTTTGAATAAACAATTCAAGATATATTTATCAAACTTCATATGCTGATATATACTGCTGAGAGATATCAATTGTATCAACTTTTTTGACCTTGACTTTTCCTTTGACCTTGACCTCACTTCAGCGGGGCATATATGTCCTATGGACATATTTCTAGTTTTCAAATCATGACCTCCGAGGATAGGGTCAGGCCACAATAAGGGATCAAAGTTTTATAAAGATTTAAAAGGAAAAAAAATCTTCAAAATTCTTCTTTTTAAGAACAACAAAAGCATGATTAATATGGAAACATTCCCAGGAAGTGTAGATTCAAGTTTGTACAAATCATGACCCCATGGGTTAGGGAGGGGCCATTTTTTTCCTGCCCCTATTTGCTATCCACATGGAAATGCAAATTTTTAATCCATTTTACACATCCACAGGACAAAATCAATCATCTTCCAAATGATCATGATTTAAGGCTAGTGCATAAAATATAAGGGAAGTTCTGGGAACCAGGATGTTTAAACATGTTAAATATTTTTTTAAAAAAATTTGACCCCCATTTGTCCCCCAGGGGGAAAATAAGAATTCTGAAACCTTACTGCACATCTATAGGACACCACCAACCATCTCCCAAAAGATGATTAGGCTACTGTGTAAAATGTAAGAGGAGTTCACGGAACCAGGGGCTTTTTGCATAAAAAACGTCATTTTTCGACCCCCATTTGACCCCCAGGGTGAAAATGAAAATTCCGAAACTTACTGCACATCTACAGGACACCACTAACCATCTCCCAAAAGATGATTATGCTACTGTGTAAAATGTAAGAGGAGTTCAGGGAACCAGGGGCATTTGCATAAAAAACGTCATTTTTCGACCCCCATTTAACCCCCAGGGTGAAAATGAAAATTCTGAAACTTTACTGCACATCTACATGATACTACCAAACATCTCCCAAAAGACGATTAGGCTACTCTGTAAAATGTAAGACTAGTTTGAGAAATAAGAGTGTGACAGACGGACGGACGGGCGGACGGACGGACGGACAGACATGAGTAACAACAATATACCCGAACTTTCTTTAGAAAGTGCGGGTATAATTAAATAAATAAACCTCAAGAGCCGTGACCAAACAGAGAGCGTAAATCGAAAGTCAAATTCTATTTTTGGAGATGAAATAATCGATCTACTATTTGAGTCATTCGTTATTATTTTTTTTTTTTATTTGTCGATATGTAAGAAATATTTTTGTCAAAGATAGAAATATTATAATCCCTTTACACAGTCAGAGTGACAAAAACAAGATCTTTATTAACTTTGTTTTGATAATTATAGAAACATAAAACATAAGGAATGTGTGCAAAAAATAAATTATGAATAAAAAAATAACAGCATCTATATTAAGTCTATCCTTTTTATCAATAACGAAAACATAAATTTTGTCCATGCGCGCAAGTTTTGTTGTTCCTTTTTATCATAATTTTTTTAATTTATTTGTTTCTATGATGTGTCTACAAGTTTAATAACAATTTATTATACATGAACATGCTCCATTCAATTCATCATCTGATAACTTAAAGTATATATTATAATATAGATGTTTGCCATTCATATTTAAATACTGCATTTCGAAGATTTAAAAAAAATGAATAAATAAATAAAAAAAAAACCACATAAATTTCTATTATGCAACTTACCTGTTTCGGCGTGGAAATGAAGTAATATATACCGTAACTAAGTGACAGGTGGAAGCACTACCGTGTCAAGAGAACTGACACCTATATGCACCTGATCAGTACACTGTCTTCTGTCAGTTCAAGACACCCCCCCCCCCCCTTTTTTCCCCTACATGACCGGCCCATGTGTATTCAATGTAGACATACCTGTACTCCTCTCTCACCTGGTGTCAAGTATTTACCTTGAATCCTACTGGGTTTCTGTGAAATGCATCTATTATTTTTTGTATAATGTTCATAATTTGTATGAACAACACTTAATTAAGAATTAAAGATTTTATACTAAAAAAAATGGTAAATGCACACTTCTGTTACAGATTAAAAATTGAATCAAATAAAATATAGGCGAGGTTTGTCCTCCAAACTCCGTTGATTTAGTTCATTTGTATATTTTTATGTAATTTTTATAGGTTTACAGTCACAAACATGATTGGTATGATCAAATTTAAAAAAAAAACTGCGCTTATGGTACTTCTGGATCTTCGGGTTTTCTGTGTTGTCTGTCGTTGTTAACGGCGTCTCAAAGATACATGAAAAAAAAGAAATCGCACGGTACTGCCGTGATACACAAGACTGGTAAATACCTTGAATTTAATTTTATTAGTGTTTATCGATTGCATTTGATACGTGACTATATTGAAGAAGTCAATATATATTTTTATTTATCTATTTATATTGGCTCTTTGAATTGGATCTTTTTTTTTTTTTTTTGGGAGGGGGGTGGTTATGGACGCCCTTCCCCGCTGACTGTGCCTCAAATGGGGTTAAGACTTTTATAATTTACAAAGTTTTGTCATATTTTGCCGATGTTGTCCTATATAAGATAAGTTTTGTAACAATTAATACAAAGTCTAATAGCAATAATTGACAATTATTCAATCCGAAAATCCACTTGTTGGAAATTGATTTATTATTTATTTTTTGTATGTGTTCTAAAATGTTGTAAGCAAGTGTGTGTAATCATTCAATGTTATTTATTTAATACAAAGTTTAAGTACCCAATAAATATATTCACATACATTGTAAGCTTTGTTTACACGTGTCTATAGTAGATACAAATTCTGTTATTGTAAATGCTTAATATAACACAAGCACGCGTAGAAAGCAATGTCATTTCTTTGGGGGTTGGGGGGGGGGGGTTCTAAAAGATATGTTTTGGACAAAAATGGTTAAAGACATTATTATTGTCGATGGGCAATATTATATAAGCATTATATTTCTACTGTATACTACACATGTTGGTACACTGTAACATTTTTTGGTATACGTCTGCATGCTCCCATCTAGCTTAATCTTACAGGCCTAAAACATTAAAAATACCAAAATAAATACAAAAGAATGGGAATGCGATATATATATATTTTTTTTCGGATAATAGTAGTCCGAAATATCTGACGTTTTCCAGGCTTTGATGACAGATCTAGTGACGTTTATTAATTTTTTTTTAAATTCGATTTCTTTCGGCCGGTCTCCTTCCTCATATATACATATACAATGTACATGTATGTACTTGAAATATGTAAATAATTTCTATGTGCACGGGATATGTGTGACACATATATTTATATATAGGAGAGATTAATTAATTACAGTCCAATGCACGGTCTGTCTCAACGCAACTAGCAAATTTCAGCAATTTTAAAACGTAAAAAAAATAATTAGTGTATATAAAATATAAATTAAAGAAAATTTGTAAAAACTTAGAGGAAAAAGCATTAACCTTAAAAAAAATATAACAATAATTTTTTAATTTTTCCCCTTAAATTATGACTAGTAATTTTTTTCGTAAGATTTTAATTATTAAATACAAATTATTAAAGGCGATTTTGGATACTTCGCAGACTTCTAGCAAAAGATATTGAATCCAAATATTTCATTTTTTTTTTTTATAACAAATAATCAATGTTTGTTATGAATTTCATAAGGTTTTATTTGTTAAAATAATGAATATATTTGTAGCGTTTCGTGAATTTATTGCACTTGGGTGTAAAACTTTGCTTGTCTACGGAATTTTTGAGCCACCAACAAATTAAACTTTCCGTAAATGGACTCAAAATTCAAATTTAACGATTCGATGGAATTTCGACATTTGTACAATAACACAAAAAATCGCCTATTTTCCATTATAGAGTGGAATTAATCTTAAAATAATAACAGTTTGAATTCGATGACGATCAATTTTACTGACAAAAAAACCCCGTATCTTTTACAAAGCAACATTACTTCAAATGTTTTATCACGATAAATTTTAAATGTTTTATCATTTCGATCTGCGGCTTTGTAAGTAATTAAAATTATCATACTACAGTATATCAAAGAGGAAATTTTCGTCTTGTAAAAAAACGTTTCGCATTTTGAAACAATCCTATCAGGTTTTGCGTTTATCCTATCGTGAAGATCGTTTATCTTGTCTATCGTGTTTTGCGTTTGTCGTATTTTGCGTTTATCGTGTTTTGCGTTTATCCTATCGTGCGTGTATCCTGTCCTATCGTGCGTTTATCCTATCGTATCGTGTGTGTATCCTATCGTATCGTGCGTGTATCCTATCGTATCGTGTATCCTGTAAAGAATAACGATGCGGGTACTGTATTGACCGGCTATTATACAATGAGTTGTTTATTTTCCTTCTTGAGAAGTAAACGAGTATCAATATAAAATTATGGAAAATCATTTATAGACAATTATTGAAGGAAAATATCGAAATCCTACTTTTATAATTTGATAAATATTGTATAAATAGTGTTAAGACTGATCCATTCCCCGTTTAACATCTAGAAAAAAGCATGGACGAAAATTAATATAATAAATCAGTTGCACAAAGAAATTTAAAAATATACAAACCATTTTTCTTCTTGATCCATTTGAAGTTCTAGTCTTAATCAATCCAAACATAAATATATACATGTGTCTACAATGAATGCACAGAACAAACCTACGAGCATTCACTTGGTCTGCGCTTTTTAAAAATCCTTGTATTTTAACGATATGGCCCTATATTTCTCTGAATGGTTTTATTTTTAGAATACGCACCGCATAGTGCAGGTGGAATAAACCGTGATGACATTCTTATAATTGAAGTAATATATTGAATTTAAATTGAGAAGAAAAAAAAAGAATTTGAAAAAGATATATCAGATTTGTTGCGATAAGAGATAAAGTTTGTTTTAACTTAAATTATATATAAATCATTTTGAAAAGTCTTGGTGCTGATAGGTTTGGATGTATAATAGATGTATATTTCTATCACACCATTTTCCAGAACACTACTTTAATGTTGAAACAATGATAAATCGATGAAAGAATTTTGTAAATTGAAATTCTTTAATTTGTCATATAGTGAACCTTATGTAGCTATTCCTGTGTGATACCACCCGCCATATAGCAGCAAAAGAAAGAATGATAGAAAAAAGCAAATTGGTGTATAAAAGAGTGGAAAGCAAAGAACATTGGGTAACATAAAGATCATTTCATATCAAAGTTTTCCTAGAATCATAATTTTGTATTTACCTGAATTTATCGATTTTGAAATTTGATTTTACATATCTGTCATGGCCGTAGAAACCGGGGGCCGTGCCCTCTCCCCATTAATTTTGCCGTCAAGTAGATAACTATACAAAACAAAACTACTATATGCTTGTGCCCCCTCAATAAACACGTCTGATCACCTTTCCTTTTTTTGTTTGTCAAGAAATTTTTGATAGTTGATAGCGTCCCACTCCGAACTGACAATGCATGACTGCCCCCCCCCCCCCTTCAACTGAAACTGATTCCTATGGGCCTGTCTGTGCTGACTTCCTCTTATCCTGATGTTTATTTTATTAAGAGTTATTGTTTCAATTTTTTATAATGATCTTGTTTGTAAACAAAATTTATCAATGAGTCGCATTTTAATTTACATATTTCATAGTAATAGTTAAGGCCATCTTTAAAATAATGTTTGCCCTCTCCCGACTCAGGGTTAAAAAAAATGGTTCTGTTGGTAGGGAGAAAATATTTTTTCCCCAAAAATTTCAACATAAATGTTGACGGGATGAGAAAATTCAGGAATAAAAAGAAAAATACGATACTGAGTCCTGGAGTTGAAAAAAAGTTTGGAGTCGGCAATTTTTAGCCAGTTGGTCGGTAGAGGGCAAACTAACAATACTTTAAAGATGGCCAAGACCATTGTTTTTACCTTTAATTTGACTACGGATTTTCCGTTTCATGATCAATCCATAAGTTCACGGCGGGTGTGTCTGGTCGACAGGGGATAGTTACTCCTGTAACAGGTGTTTGATCTTTCCTCTGATACTTCTGGATAGCTGAAAAATGTTCACGCAATAACATTCAAAAAGTGATATTAGTTTTCGGTGCACATGTAACCTGTGTAGATCGGATGTTTATATTATGATCAATTATTTTTGAACTGGTGAACTCAGGTAGCAGTAAACATGATAACATTCTTTTAATTGAAGTAATACATTGAATTTAAGTTGAGAAGGAAATGAATATAATAAAGATATGTGATATTTTTTTGCGGTAAGATATACAGTTTGTGTTAACTTAATTTATATATAAATCATTTTTTAAAAAGTCTTGGTGCTGATAGGTTTGGATGTATAATAGACGTATAATTCTATCACACAATTTTCCCAAGATAATACATAAATGTAGAAACAATGATCAATCGATTAAAGAATTTTATACACTGTAATTCTTCAATTTGTCATAGAGTTGCCCTTATGTAACAATTCCTGTATGATACAACCCGACATATAACATTCAAAGAAGTAATGACAGAAAAAAGCGGAGTGATGCATAAAAAGAGTGGAAAAACGAAGAACATTGGGTAACAGGAAGATCATTTTATCACAAAGTTTTCCTATTATCATAGTTTTCTGTTTACATAAATTTATTGACTTTGAATTTTGATTTCGCATATCTGTGCCGATTTCCTCTTATCCTGATGTTTATTTTATGAAACATTATTGTTTCAAATGTTATAATGACCTTGTTTGCTTACATTGAGTCGTATTTTAATTGACATATTTCATATTTATAGTTAGACCACTGTTTTTATTTAACATTTGACTATACAGATTTTTCCGTTTCATGATCAAGACATGAGGCTCAGGGCGGGTGAGTTTGGTCGACAGGGGATGGTTACTCCTCTTATAGGTGTCTGATCCTCCCTCCCATACTTCTGGGTATAAGTGTTTCAATCCCTGTGCACAGATTTGAATTGTTTGTAGGATGTTTTTGAGATCAATCTCTTGGTTATCTTCACTTTTTCATTACTTTTGAAATCGTTAGCTGAAAAAAAGTTCACGGGATGACATTTAAAAAGTGATTTTAGTTTTTGGTGCACATGTAACCTGTGCAGATTGGATGTTTTTCTAATGTTCGTTTATTATTGAAAAGTGAGCTGGAAGATATAAATATACTTACTCAAATATTAAGGAAAACCACGTAAAACAAAACTTGTGATATGTTATAAAATGTTGGAACCTATCACCACTCTACCCATATCACTTGCAGGAAATACAGGGGAAATATTAACCTTTTAAAATGTGATAACTTGTGTCACATTCATTCCTTGTTGATTGGCTATTATTTAATTAGTTTTTTTTTATTTTCCTTCTTGAGAAGTTAGTGAGTATAAATATAAATATGGAAAATCATTTTAAGGCATTTATTCTAGGAAACTACATATGTATTGAAAAACTACTTTTATAATTCGATAAACATTATATAAATATCTATAGTGCTAAGCCTCATCCTTCCCCTTTAACATCTGGAGAAAAATATGGACGAAAATAATTTTAAAAATCAGTTGTACAAAGACCATGAAATTTTTTTTTTAAATATATACAAACCTTTTTTAACCTTGATCCACTTGAGGTTTTAGTCTTGTTTAATCCAAAGACAAGTATATATCTACAATGAATACAGAAAACAACATTAGCAGTTATTACCACTTCGGGCGTTAAAAAAAATCAAGTTTTAACACAAGAGGGCTTCAAATTTACTGTACAGTTATGGTTTTATTTTAAGAACTGTGAACTCGGGTAGCAGTAAATGGGATTACATTCTTTTAATTGAAATAATACATTGAATTTAAGTTGAGAAAAATAAGGAATATAAAAACGATATATCATATTTGTGGCGATAAGATATACAGTTTTGGTGCTGATAGGTTAGGATGAATAACATACGTATATTTCTATCATACCATTTATTCCAGAACACTACAATGTAGAAACAATGACAAATCGAGGCAAGAACTATATACACTGTAATTATTTGTCATAGAGTGAACCTAATGTAACAATGCCTCTGTGATACAACCCGACATATAGCGTCAAAAGAAAGAATATTAGAGAAAAGCAAATTGGTGTACAAAAAATTAAAGAGTGGGAAAGCAAAGACCATTGGGTTACTGAAAGATCACTTCATCACAAAGTTTTCCTATTATCATAGTTTTCTGTTTACATGAATTTATTGATTTTGAATTTTGATTTTACATATTTGTGCTGATTTGTTTCAATTGTTATATGCAGTATGTTAAGGCTGCAAACAGATTATTATTTGGCAAATTCACACATTTGTTGTAAATTGTAACGATGTTAATTCGGAACGGCATGAATAAAACAGTTACTCTCATTATCCAGTCGCCCGTGTGACGCAGTGGTTAGAGCGTTAGCTCTAGAGTCGCTGAATATGGAGTTGATCCTTACGTCGCTGGCTCGAATCCCATAGCAGTTCGTGGAGACATGTCCTGCAGATGAGACCGTATAAACCGTGGTCCCGTGTCGCAGTAGGTGCTGGCAAGAAAAAGATCTTTCACTGCTCAATGGCCCTGAGTGCTGAGTACGTCTACAATTTGCAGTCCTACATGGTCAGTATAAGTGAAAAGTTCTCGAAAGGAACTTTAAACAAACAAACTAACAAACTATCATTATCAATTGTATAGACGTCAATGAATCTGAGGCTAAAAGAAACACTTCGCTACGACGTCATCATGTGAGTCCATTATATAAAAAACCCCGCTTTAATGAAAAGATCAACACTACCGCGAGGATAATTCTTTTCTGTTTATGAAAATAATTATTTAAAAATTGGGCCACAAAAAGCCTACTCTCCTGTCAGAGAAATAATTATTCAATACTTTTGCATGGAATCTTACTTATTTTTTACATTTTGTACATACGATCGGAGAATTTTCATCAATTTATGTTAACCACACTATTCTAGCAGCACTTTTCAAATATGTCTCGGAACAGGCCCTCTATCATTTTAACGATAGAACATTCTATCTATGTTCTTTGTTCGTTCGAGAGGGGATGTTTACTTCAAGGTGCTTGATTCCTTTCTCTAAATTTTCTGGAGATTAGTGTTTCCGGCCCTGAACAGTCTGAATTGTTTGTAGTTTTTTTTGAGATCGATCTCTTTTCGGTAGTGTTATTTTTTTTTTTTTCATTGCTTTTAAAAATGTTAGTTAAAAAAAAAAAGAAAAAAAAAAAACGAGTTCACGCAATTAATGTTGTAAACAGTATATATTCAGTATTTATGTTGTATTATACAATGTATGAAATCTATGAGATCTCTCACCAATCTGCAATCCAACAGAAACATATGTTTGTTTGTTTTCAATCATAAGGAGACGCCACCACTTGCCGGTGAAGAGCTGCAAATTTAGACCAATACTCGGCACTTAGGACCATTGAGCAGTGCTGTGACACGGGACCTCGGATTATACGGTCGGTCTTATTCGAAGAACCGGTCTCCTTGTCCTGCAGTAGGATTCGAACCAGCGGCCTAAGGATCAACTCCTTAACTTAAAACAGTCAAAATTGTATGGTTTATCTATTACTTACACCAAGATTCTAGAACAAACGCTCTAGCCACTGCGCCATGCAGGCGACAAAACCAAACATAAGGTAATACTCTTGTGAAATACCGTGGATTGGTGTTTCAGGCCCTATTCACAGATTTGTATTGTTTGCAGGTTTTTTGGAGATAGATCTCTCTTCGTTTTCTTTACTTTTTTCATTACTTTTAGAGAAATAACTTAAAATACGAGGTGATGAAATTCAATTTAAAAAGTGTTAATCCAATGTTCATTAATTTCTGGAGAAAGTTAGCTGGAAGAAATATAAATTTAGTCAAGTATTAATGGAATCAACCTAAATCCAAAATGTTTTACGTTATCAAATGTTAGAAACCTATCACCACTCTCATCCAGTCAAAAATAATTCTTAAAATGGTCATATTTGTGTCAATATGCTCCTTTTTGGTTGGCTGTTATTTAATTAGCTGTTCATTTTCCTTCTTGAGACGTTAGCGAGCAGAAACATAAAGTAATGGAAATTTATATTTAGGAAATTATTGAAGGAAAAAAATTAAATCCTAGTTTTTAGTTCATCTGAACGAAGTCGAGATGAGCTTATGCTATAGCCCCTGTGTTAGCGACGGCATCAGCGTCGGCGTTAACGTTAAAGTTTAAGGAGCAAGTCCATTCCCCAGTCACTATAATTAAGTCCTACCTACACACAATTTGCCTGGATGATGCATCTAGGGATGGACACTACCACACTTGCTTCAGATGCTGGATCTGACCTACAATTCGCAGATAAGTAACCAGATTAAAGTTTTGGAGCAGGTCCATTCCCAAGTAACTTTAAGTCCTACGTGGACCAAATCCTCATGAATGATACATCTAGGGATTGACACTACTGTATCTGCTTCGGATGCTGGATCTAACATATTTTCCAGATGAGTGAATATCAGTCTAATATGAAGATGGTGTTCACTTTATTTGAGCAATATAAAGGACATCAATATCTAAAATGTGTGTTGTTTTTTTTTTTTTGTGGTAAATATATAGTTTGCTTGGTGTAATCTAATCGAGGGTTTGTGCCAAATACACACAGACGGGTGTTCATAAAAAATTATGTTAAATAATTATGAAAATAACTTTCCCCTCAACCTTTGACCTGAAGATCTCTAACACTGGAGTTTTCCACTAACCATTGTGTGAAAATGAATTTCTCTGGTTTAAAAAATACTTAGATTATGGCCATATTTTTAATCTTGTTCTTTGTTCAACTACTACAAAAAATAAATAGTTGTCTTCTTCAGGTATTCTTTGTAACAAAAAAAAAGAAAAAGAAGAATGTACAGGCTACAGAATTTCCCTGGTCGTGGACACAGTTTTGATCTTTGACAAAAACGACCTCGAGATCTTCAGATGAATATCTAATGCATAAGTTTCCATTACGTAGAGTATATGATAAGTTTAAGAAAGAAAAATGAATGTATATAGTTGTTGTGTCACATTTTGTCAAATTATCTTGACAATAAACTTTGTCGATCTGATCTGTACGCTACTTCCTAATCAATAAATATGGATTAATAATTATCGCAGTTATTGCATCATACAAATGGGAAATGGTCATTCGTTGCAATCATTTGAACTTTTGATCCAAAAAGACCTTAAACTGTGGTGTCTTTATCTAATCATATGCCACTCATTTATTACTTCAAAAATAACCTTGCTCTATAGTTTTTGCATCTTTTGAAAATATCGATAACTTGACGTTTTAAACATTTTCTTATCAATTAAAATAATCTGTGCTATAAACATGTATTATTTTAGTATAGATTTTATTAATTATTAAGAAAATGTTGAATTCGTCAAACACCTGTCATCGAGGTACATTGTGCATGTATAGAGAGACAGCCAGCTAGACTGACTTAAAAGTTATTACTTTAGAACCTATATCTTCAAGGTGATGTGGGACTTTAAACAATGCATGTATCAAAACGAAAATCCAAAAGACTCAATAGTTAATGAAACAGGCTCGAATCTTAACATGTGAACACCTGAAGTAGACGGGTCTTGAAGTTACCTCCAGGCAAACCCATCGACCTCATCTGGAAGGTTAAGGCTTCAGAAGCTGGAGGATTTGAATTTTTAATCAGCTGGAAGTTGTAAATCAATTTTTTTCTTATATAAAAATTATCATATTTTATTGTATCCCTGATTGCTCTAGAGTGAACATGGCTTCAAGTTCTCCTCAGCTCTTAACATGCCTTTGTGATACTCATATACTACAACTAGATAATTTGACCCCCCCCCCCCCAGAAAAAGCATTTTTTTTAGTGAATAATAAAACATGTTTGGAATATGTATTTATTCACAATTCTTCATGTGACTGCATTCATACTTTCATTTTCATTAGATCTTCTTTGAAAGTACATGTAAATCACTGACGTCTCAACAGACTAAAACTATGCACTAGTACAAGTACAGCTCGTTTTCAAAAGAAAAGCATCAACATACTAAATGGTATGTACAAATAAATATTTTATCTGAAAATGTACATTCTTAATATGAATATTTCACAATGTTGTATTTTGTCTACACTTGGATTACAAACTTAATCCCTATCCTTCCGTCTTCAATTACTTCAATAAAAAATGCAAATGAAGTGAACAATCTTTTAGACTTGCATACTAATTAACCATAAAAAAAATAATAAGTTCTGCACTTCTGCTCACCTCAACTCTAAATCAATCACTAACATAAACTGATTTGGGGACAGGCAAAGTGTTCATGGTACAGTAAATGATAAATTGTTTAATTCATGACTAATTATTAATCTAATCTTCAATACTACATAACAGGCAAATGTGTGCGGCTTTTAGATACTATAATACTAAAATGATTCTACCAAATGAATTACTAATAACAGGTCTGGGGTTTTTTCAAGAGAACTTTGATTTTTTTTTTTTTTTTGGATTAAACCTACTTTAAAACACATATATATGTAAGCTTTTTGATTTTCCAGTTTATACATGTACTATATTAAGCATGTACATGTACACCAGTTAAAGTTTAATATACATGTGTATTTTGACAAGGAATTTTAATTTCAATGGGAAAAAACATTATCATGTTTGCACTTGCCTTTGTCACTGATAGGAAAATGTTTACCATACAAATACCTAATTTACCTGTTAATTTTGTTATTTAGGACCTTTCAATCTTTACCTACAGCTTGCTTCTAAGATTTTGAATTTGCATTGCTGAAGAACATATTTATCCACATGTAAGAGATAAATCAAACAACCCTCTCAATCTAAATCATATTTATTGTAATATGTACAAAGAATGTAATCATTTCTCCAAGTTTAACAACTGAAGGTCATTAACATTCACAATAACTTGGCTTTACAAGTTGAAATAATGAATTTTGGATGTTTTAACATTTTGACTGAAAGGTTATGGAGCACTTATATTCCCATGTCTTATATTTCATAGAACATCAGACAAATAAATTTTACATTGAAGGATTAGCAACAATAGATTTGAAAGACCATCTTTATTAAATTCTTACTAACATTACAGAATGATACACTTCGCAAAGACTGAAATTTGCTTTCAGATACATGTATTGTTGGAGATGCAGTAACAAAGTGTTCTCTATATAGCGCTTCTGAATATTTTCATATGCAACCAGCAAAAATCAAAGTGTCATACTTTAATTTTTTTTTTTCAAAAAAAAATCACATGACAAGATTCATTAATGAGATCAAAGAACAGACAGGCTGATGATAAGCATTTTTAGAAATTGCTGATGTATCAGGCTTCAGAAATCAACAGCATAAGATCACATGACATTCATTATCCAATGATTTGCTTCAGTCTAGGCCAGGTGGTTACTTGCTGCTATTCATAGATTGTGGTTCATCTGTGTAGATTTTGAGAGCTCTCCTTCCTTGGTGAGCACGATGAACGAACTGTTCCACGGGCCATTCTGAAATCGAGTTTGAACATTTGAAGCTTGGTTTTATAACTGAATTGTGTACATTTATATGATTTTCGATAAAAATAAAAGCATACAGTAAAATAGGGTTACCTCAAAATTTCCTGTGATGAATTTATGCTCACAGCAGTGATTTTCCTTCTTGTAGTTTTGAAACATATTGTGAACTTAATGGATACATTGGATTACATTTATAACAAATCCTGGCACTTTGCTGTATGCATGATTTACTACATTTCCTAGATGACTTTTCATACCTGGCATTCTCCTTTTCTTGTAGTTCTTTCTTCCTGCTCTCTGATAGTTCAGCCAACTTCTCTGTCTTATCCCTGGAAAGATATACAGGTATGTATGATTTCTTGATGAGAAGAACAAAATTCATATAAAATCTTCAACATTTGAGAACTTTTTTTTTAGATCTTAAGTTTCAGGTACCATAAAAAAAACATTGATTTAGGATTTACTGACTGTTGTAAATTCTCACTGGAATTCATTTATAACTTTGTCAAAAAGTCATTATATCAAATTTTACTCCAAAAGGTAAAATATAGAATATTTGAATAATAAATTATATTCTTTCGAAAATATGTGAGTGAATAGAGGAATGAATTCAGCAGACATGGTTTTATTTTTGTTGCAAGAGTTATCTCTCCTGTCATATCACCAAATTTTTAGCTTATAAAATAAGTGAGTTTTTCCCCTTTCAAAAGGGCAATAAAATTGATCATTTTGGTACCACTCAGCCTACTAATGCGGAACCTGAGAGACTAAACTTTAATTCGCAGCACAGTTAAGGCTGCAATAAGGAGGCGGGGCCTAATTTTTACGGGAAATGCTTACTATGACATCACTCAAAATTAGATGTTCATCAAATTACCACAAAATGAAATGATTTGCTATTTTAAACTGTTGAGTAGCTTTAAACTACATCAATACTTACTATTGCATGTATTTTTGTCGTTGGTTAAATCCCACATAGCAATATATAAACAATTCATTAATCGCAATGCATTTGTCAATGTGACGTCATATCGTAAAATTTGACGCAGTTTGTATGCAATGAGAGGCGGATCAAGTAATATTTTATACAATGAAAAATATATTCTGTAATTAAATAAATATATTTGCAGATACATAAGAGGCAATTAAGTTGGATGCAATGTCTATTTTATGATTTTATTCACATACTTCCCGCACATATCCTAGACAAGCGATACTGCCGAATATTTGTATGCAGATACATTGAAGGGTAATAGAAGAGTCGTAATAAATCGATATATTGCAAGGGCATACCCTCAATGAATTATGACAAGCTTTTACACATAAACTCAAGAGGTATGAATATATTTGAAAATTACTGCGAACCTGATGAAATCTTGCAAATGAATTAATTATATTTATATTTAATGTACTTGACCAGCAAAATATTCAACATACAGTCTAACAAACGTAATTTTAGCAATTATATAGTAGAATCTATATAGGTTCGCAAAATTTTTCACAAACTACAAAGAGTGTTGAAAATAGTTATAAATTAACCTTAGAGTTTTAACCTGGTTATGCCCTTGCAATATTGGAATTTATAAATGACCTCAATACTGCAGGTATATTTGCTAAAATCACGTAACTGCCACATTACGTCACAAGTCTAGATAAGAAATCTATTCGTTCCCAACATGTAGTTTTCAACCACATTACATTTGTCCGATAATAGTAAAGTCCTAAAAAGAATCGCCCATCCTTGTAAAGAACGTATTTTCTATATAAAAAATTCGCCGCCATTTCCATTTGTCACCTTAACTGTACTGCGTTCTGTAGGCCCGCCCGTTTTTTATCTGAGCACAACATAAAAATCTACATTTTCATACCACATATTTTTTTACCTGTAGTAGAGTACACATCCATCATCACAGATATACAGAGGCCAGGAGTTAAGGCTGGTCACGTGAGGACTCCAGTCTAAGTCACTGTGTATCTCCAACAGGGATATGTCACATGGAAAAGTGCCCCTTCCCTGTTAAAAGTATACAGGCATGTCATGCATTTCAAATTCTGGACTTGTATCAAATGTATACAGATTTTTTTTTTTTTTTTTGGAATTTACCATTAATATTTTACTTCAGAGAGAAATTCTAATGTAAGAGGTTCCAACTTTTTAATTTCTAATTTTCCTTGATTTTGTAACTATTACACTTAGAATTCACTATACAATTATGCTTCTTCATATATGTTTAAATAAATTTTACCTTTGCATACTCAATGTCTTCTACGGGGATTCCACTTATTTCAGAAATCTGGAAGAATAAAATCAATCATAATCTACTAACATTATAATAAAATATAATAAATCAGGTTGAAATAACTGCTATTCAAAACCACTCGTCGAGGGAGCACAAAAAGGTAAGAAAGTTCTTATATGTCCATTTTCAGCAAACTGTATATCTAATGTATAGCCATCATCAAGATTTTGAAAATGTTACATTACCTGCAAACTGTAAAATGTATATCTGATGAATAGTCATCATCAAATTTTTGAAATTGTTACCTTTTCTTTGAGGTCATCCACTGTTTGTGACGACAAAATCACTTCCTGGAATAGGTCCAGTTCATAGGTACTGGGTCTCCATCTCCGAACAAAAATGGCCAGTTGTGACGTAGTGTTCATCTCTTCAGGTCCTGTACAAACAAATATCTGAACATACATGTACATGTAACACTTCTTCCTCTCTTTCTTAACTTTAATGAATATAACAAAAGAAATAAAACTCAGAAAAATTAGAATTTGATACAAAGTACAGTAAAACCTCGTTATTTCAATCTTGGTGGGACCGAGAAAAAACTTCGAGATACTGAGGGTGAAATACAATAAGAAAATAGTGGTTGGGACTTCCAAATCACTTTAACATATCCATGGTATTCGAGATATCCGTGTTCGAGATACTGAGGTTCAGCTGTATATAAACACTGTACAATTGTGCAAATAAAATTCATGATGCAACATGGCTATATATTTACATATTTAATTTTTATTCTTTCTGCTGGGCAAAAACTTTTGTAAAACAATAAAAAAAAAAAATACTTACCACCCAGGATTTGTAAGAAGACTTCCCAGTTGGCGGAAATATGGACTTCATCCTCGTAGATCTGATTGTCTACGTACACCGTACCGGGATTTCTCCACGTCTTCTTCCGCAGTCGACATCTGATTAAAAATAAAACAATCAAAATCATCAAGTTCTGGGACACAGAATTGAAAACAATGAAGAAAAGAATATTTAAGAGCTATATATTAAAATTTACAACAGAAAAATATCATTTTAGATGCCAATGCAGGTGTATGCTTAAGTTGTTTTAATTCCCCGGTGTTAAAATTTCACTATTTCTCAAAAGAACCAATTGCGATGGTTTTAATTTCATGCTGCAAGAAATTAATTTAAATGTTGTTCAAGCATGAAAATGTTTTATAAAAGAAATGATACCATTCATGATGGGTTTAATTTCGCAGAAAAATGATAAATCGCAAACATAGTGAAATTAAAACCATCGTGATTATTTGCCAATCTCCAGTATTTCATAACTTTATCTTACCTCTGGTTACTTTTCTTGGTGTGAGCAATAATTTGTTCTCAAATTGAGCAAAGAAAATTTACTGAATGTGCATATAAGTACCTTTCAAGAGGGATGTCTATTCCACACTGCTCTTTGATCTCTGGGATGATTAGTTTCTTGGATTCTAAGACAGACATCCCTTTGGCAAATATGGTGTCAATCAGAAACTTCCCAGGCTATAAAATATACATTATATATATTATAAAACATACAGTTACCACAGTTAGAGCAAAATGCCTTATTTCCCTTCATAGAAGGGTATATACAATATTTTAAACATATTCTAATATAACTTGAGCATGAATTCTTAATTCCACATCCTTACCTCTGCATCATTGAGAAGAAGCTGATAGATTTTGACCCTGTATTCTCCTGGTTTTAACGCTCTTCCCAACTTGATATTCAACTGAAATGAACACCCAAAACTTGTTAACAAATCATTCCATGTGAAATTATATATGGATAAAAAACCTCATCCGTTTCTTTCACATACATCATATTTCTCAAGAAATCTTATCTCTCAGTAAATTTACCTTCTGTATCATAATTATCATAAATTATAGCTATCGATAAATCCTAATTATTGTGATCATCACACATTTGAAAATACTGTAGTTAGATTGGTCCCCATGTCTTTCACTACATACCTTTCCATCCTCAAAGAAAGACAGAGTTTCAGTAAGTCTGATGCTTTCAAACTCTTGATTATTTGAGTACACACGATAAACCTATAGGAAAATATAAAGAAAACATTTAGAAATTTGATCAACCACTGATAAACACATGATCTGATAAAGAAATATACATGCTATAGCAAATAAATAGGTACCTTTAAACATTTTTAAAATTGACTGTACTAGACAAAAATGTAACATGATAAGATTGAGTATAAAGAAGCATTTACTTGATTACACCCTCAATGACACAAGATCTGTTCTAAGACATTGTACTTTATAACATTTATGTTTATTTTTCAAGTACACTGGATAAAGTGGAATGAGAACACGGACAAAACTATTCTTATTTATTCTCTTTGTGGTTGTACAAAAGAATAAACTACCTTAAAGTTATCAGAAGATGTTCCTACATGAGGTTCTAACTCCTTTTTGAAAGCCCCAAGAGTAATTCGTTTATCAACGAGTACTGTTAAATCTGAAATAAAAGAAACAACATATATGTTAAACTTCATAACGACTGACGGAACTCATTATGCTTGAACACCATGAACATAGAAAACAGATTAAATTTTCTTTCCTTTCAGCCATATATCATCAAATTTGTGATATTAATTAAAAAAATAATTCTTAAAGATAAAAATTGAAGCAGATGGTACAAAATACACTGTATCAAAAAGGTAATCTTGAATGGGTTTTTTTCTGTATCATTGCAACTCAAACCGCTTTTCATTATAAAAACTGAAATCGTGATCAAGTTAGATCAAATGACTTCTTTATAGCTAGAAAATTGTACTGATTCAAAAAATATCTCATTAAAAATGAGTACAATATTAATAGGATTTTTTGTAAAGTAAAAATATAAACTTCCAATATAGAGTAGACGGCAGAAAGTAAATTCTAAATAATATTTCAAATTCTGTGCCACCAGACACAAATATCTTGCACATGTTGATTTCAAAATAAATGAACTGAATCCTTACTTCTTTGCTTTGTTAACAAATCCAACGCATTGTGAACAATGTGAAAATAACGTTTAGAAGCCTCCTCCTTTGTAATCATCACATCATTATCACAGTCCGAATCCCAATTCTCCTCCGATTTAAAATCGGCATTGTTGCTAGTATATTGACTACTGCTACTTTGTCCACTAGGACTACTTGCGGGGCCAAGGAGACTGACAGTTCTTTTCTTTAGTTCGAAATATATTTCACTATCACTTCCTGTATCACTTATACCTTCGTCTAAGGGGTCACTTCCGTTTTTACTTCTTATTTCCAATGAAGTAGAGCTGTCCTCTCTGGATTTCAATGATGTTATGGCATTTTTCAATAGTTGTTCATGTCTTGAATATGACTTAAGATAATCCTCTACAACAGCTGAATATAGAATCATGCTATGTTATAAAATTAATTTAAGGAAAACAGAAAAATCTCACCGTAGGTTACACTTAACAATACAAAGCTTTTCAAAGTACGCTTTTGATTTTATATATATATATATATATATATATATATATATATATATATATATATATATATATATATATATATATATATATATATATATATATATATATATAATGTAATACAAAAAAGAAGCCAAAAAAAAATAAGCAGGATTTAAGTTTGACATACTCTTAAATCACTATTCTATATGTGCTCAAATTTGATTTAAATATAGACACAATTAAATTGATGAAGGTTGGGACTTTAAATGGGAATTCATGCATATGTAATTTAGCAAAAGTGTCAATTTATTAATTTGTCAAAAAATTTATATTACTAGTAAATTTGTGCAAATGTGTTATAATTCAAACATCATAAATGTTGAGCAGATCTACTACAAGAATAGATTGCATTTTGTGCAATGAAACACAACTATTTAATGTTACCTATCATAAAACATTTAAGTCTGACATTTAAAGTGAGAAGACTGCAGCTTTCACAATAGCTCACTTTTACTGTAAATAAAACTCTTTTTTTTTAAATAGCAATTGATTCTCATTAATTTTTCTATGAACCTACACTTATATGTGATATGAGTTATGAAAATCATATTTATCAGCAACCAAATCAATCCCAATGTGTCAATCTTTTCTTATAAAGCATTCAATACATCAAGAATTTGGAGAATAAAAATAAGAAAATGGATACGAACATTTTGAGGGTAGGTTGACATGAATCCTGATGGTGTTTTGGTGTCGGTTCAGCAATCGAAAGAAGTGGGTGTGTGTAAAATGCGTTGTGTCCTCCTCCCCAGAATACTCCACATACACCTGCACGAAAATAAATGCTAAATCTTTTACTGAATGTATGAATGCACAAGTAATAGATTATACATGTACATGTATAATTGTAACATTGTAAAAAAATTATTTTATTCCATTTAAATATTTGTAACCTATAACTTAGTTGCTTGTTTCTTTCATTAATACTTTTCTAAAAATAATTCATTACTAAATTTCTTAGATACAGTGTACTAGTATGTACATGTGTAGTTAAGATACGGAGAATCATATAACTCACCTTGTTGCTTTTGAAGAAACCCTCTGTTTTCAGGGTCTTGTTGGGGACAGATAAAAATTTGAGGTCATTGTGAAATCTCTCCAGAACACATCTCATTTGGGCTGCTGAGACATTCAAAACCTGAAAATCAAATTACATGTAAGTTTTATGTCAAAACTACAAAGTCAAGAAAACACTACCAATGTTGAGACACAATTCAAGTAAATGTTGCATCTTTTTTTTCAAACGTCTCTTACTAATGAAGACAGCTGTGTTCATAAACACTAGGATAAAATGCTTTGGTTCTTATTTCATAAATTTTGTCACTCACCTCTGCCACCATATGCTTGAACTCTGCCACAGTTTGAGCGTGGTAAGCCCGCACACTGATGGGTGGTTCCTGGATGATGTCATTTTGTAGATCAACCACATACAACTTCACTGTCACACCTAATAAATGTGAAAAAGTGTAATATTTATACAGTTTTTTTTTTTGTATTCATACCTCTTACCTTAAAACATACTCTTAGAATAATATATAGTGCTTTTTTTTTTAAATAAAATCAGAAACCAGTTGTGCTGAAATAAATGCAGAAAATTATATATTTTTAATAATCTCTGCATATCACTCAAGGTGTGTCGAATCAAGCAATTTTTACATTTTACATATCACAAGCAACCACCAAATACAAGCAGTTTCAGCCTTAACATTTCAAAGCAGTCTAATTAAAGCATAAATAAAGACAACAAAATGTGATTAAAAGCATGTATCTGTTCACTAACCTCCGGGCTTGTACTCTTGAAATATCTGATCTGGCCGCTTTGTTTCCAGGAGGAGGTCAAAGTTGTAGGCCTGTTTCACTCCTCCCAATAATAGCCCCATGGGTGTGTCGTCCTCATCCTCAAAGGAACACTCAAGTGTGTCCTGATACTCGTCAAACTTCACCAAACGACAGCAGTCAAGTGGAACAGACTTATTAATGCAGAATAACTGAAAGATTGTGAAATATGACATTAATTTACAAAACATTTAGGCTGAGTGTAAATGGTAACTTTAATACAGATATCAGAAAATTCCAGCAACTTGTCTCTGCATTGAATTTTCATTATTAAATACTTACATTTAAAAAAAAGCACACACACAAGGCGTGACATTCTCGACGATACATAATTAGCGTCTCTCAAGTGGTGACATAAATTCTCATTGGTTAAGAAATTAATAACATTAGCAACTTTAGATTGTTAACAAAAAATGAGATGACATAAGCCACACCTCTTTACTGTAAAAAACGATGTTACGCTAATTGGTTCCTTGCGTCACTCGTTGACGTCTGATTCATTTTTATCCCATGTGTATTTCACCCGTGAATAAAAAGCTGTGTAAATTTCAGTATTGATGAGCTAATGTGGCAATCAATGAGAATTTATATCACTATTTGAGAGACGCTAATTATGTATAGCCGAGAATGTCACGCCTTACTGAAAGTTCAAGGAGAAAAGAGAATTGTTCTAGTTTGTTTTGCTAGGAAAACATTTTTTTAATTGTTCAACATGTACATTAATTTTTGTAACCCATTAAAGAAATCCTAGGACGAAAATGTTTGGTTTTTATGATTGATTGTAATTGTTTATTTATTTATTTATTTATTTATTTATTTATTTTTGAAAGGGAAAGAAGTGCAGCCAACCTTAGAACACATTTCTGTAGCCTCCTTAAGAGTTTTGTCTTTGTGAACTTCCAACTTCTGCTCCATTTTCCTTTTCTCACGTGGATGAAAGTAGAACACTTTTATCTGTAAAGAAATGCAATAAGTTCCGGTACACACAAGTGCACAATCTAGATTCAAAAACTATCGAAAAACTTAAATACAGTTAATTTTGATTGTTCACATGGCGAAACCACAGAAAAAAACACAATCAAGATATCAGCGTTTGATACAATGATCAAAGGTTATACAATCTTTAGTTTGGGTTGTCATCTTCAACTGAGTGGAAAGTTATGATGAGCAAAGGTAGCTCTTCCAAATTTGTGAATTACATGACCTTGGGTCATAGGTTCTGGTGTAAGGGTCAGGCTTTGTTGAATCTTTAGTGAAAATTCAGTATTTGTTTGAAAATCATTTCTGCACCTGGGCTTCTTAGAGACAAACAGAGTAAAAGTTTTAAAAAGAAAGGGCATTTTTCCCAGAGTTTTGAAATTTTGGACTATTTGGTAAAGCGTTCTGGTACTGCATGGCCAGGTCGCTAAATTTACATTCTAATGAGAGAAGTTATTACCCTTTGTCATTCAACTTTGATAATTTATCTCAGTAAATAATGTATTTGAAAGGTTTATAGAACAAGCATACTGAGAGTATTGCATTAGTCCCCTACCGGCAAGTGTAATCTGGTTCCCGTTAAGAATTGAAAATGTCATAATTCTGTCAAAAATCAATGAAGCGAAACGAAATGCAAACCTGATCTATAACTAATCAAGGTAAAGTCACATACCAAAAATCAGCTCAATATCTGAAAGCGTTTAGAAGAAAATTGCGGAAAACTCCTAAAAATTGAAAAGGCCATAATTCCGTCAAAAATCAATGAAGCGGAACGAAATGCAAACTCGATCTGTAACTCATCAAGATACACTCACATACCAAAAATCAGCTCAATACCTGCAAGCGTTGAGGAAAAAAGTGTGGAAAACCAAGTGGGACAGACTGACGGACAGACAGAGGGACAGACAGATGGTCGGACAGACTCAGAGGAAACCTATAGTCCCCTCCGGTTTCACCGGTAGGGGACTAAGAGAATTGTGCAAGAAGTTTTATTGTTTATTACAATAATATTAATCTTTATAGTTTTTACGATAATGTAGACGTAAATAATAGATAAATAAAATGAGTCAAAAATATCTTATGTGAGAAGATATGATACACCCCTACTGTTATTGTGATTTAAATACAAGATACGTGGTCTTGGTTGACCCATTCAAAGGTTATATGATTTAACCGGTTTTATAAATAAAATTGGCAGTAACCAGGAAATTGCTGTAGTCTGTTTCTTCTTAATACATGTACATGAATCATGAAAAAATTAGTTTTGAGATTTTCATGATTGTAAAAAGGAAAATGGGGGTGGTAAAAATCACATGGTACTTAATCTTCTTTTATGTGTTAATTTACGACGAAGATTGGAGCTCAGTGCGACTATTTTGCCATAGTCGCCCTGTAGGCTGGTAGAAAAAATGCGTAATGTCTACTGCAATGACAAATCTTTCTTTTCCTTATATGGCTTTTGTTATTATTGTGCGCAACGGATATTAACACGAACAATTTTCCAATCATTGAATGAATCGCAAAGTATGTTGGCCTACTACCTGTTTACATTTAACTTCGAACACGTGGTTCACTTGTATACTATGAACCACGATGTGATATTAAATGGACTGCGAGAAAAATATATTTTTTTTAATACGAGGGTCATTCATGCACATGTTATGAAACAGATGTATAGTTCTTCATGTCCGTAGCAAAAACCGTCACCAGTCTAAGCGTCACTAGTAAAAAGTGCACACACCCGTACTTGCAAGACCAAATAGCCTAGGTCTACACATGTGCGATGAGAATGTCAATCGCATCTTCTCAGACCTTCTGGCGAGCTCGGAAAAACACGCTGTTTTGTCGAGAAGTTACGATTGCAGGTGTTGTATTTTAATCATTCTGTTATTGAAAATAGACAGAAAAAAACACACAAAATCATTTTTTTGTGTGTATTTTTAAATTGATCGAGATAATCGATAACCTATCATCGTTTTAGATAACTCGAGACCCTCTTGTGCTCCAGTACAGGGTCGGATTCAGCAGTTTTTGAAAAGGGAGGGGGGGGGGGTTCTAGGTCACACTGCAGCCACTTATATTCAAGTCCGTAGCAACGGTTTTCAAAGGGGGCAACCTCCACAAAGAGTTGACAAGCAACAATAAATAAATAAATTAAAATAACACTGTAAAATCCAATTGCGGGGGGAGGGGGCTTCGTCTAAACTTTTCGGTACATTTTGATATCTTTTAAATGTTTGATTGTCCGTATTTCGAACCTTCCCGCAACAAAAAGTGCGGGGGAGCTTCCAATGCAAATCAAAACATATATATTCAAATTATAACAAAAGATTATTTTTTTAAGAGAAAATGACCCCCCCCCCCTTCCCAACATACTACGGGGACATTTTGAACCAATTTCTCTTTATTGATTAAAATATCCCCATAATATAAGGAGAAAAATATTCTCTTATGCATACTCCCTTTCATGACTTTTTATGCATACTTCTTAAAGTTAGTTTCTTCAGAAGATGGTCCTAAAAGACCTATGTACGTTCGGCGGAATCTTCCAATGATATCGGAGTGAATTTTTCATGTTACTTGTGGGTGGTCGAGGCCCAGGGCCGGGGTTGTGAAAGTACAAGGAGAAAAGCAATAAGTAAAACTCAATCTAAAGCAGAAAGGGCAGAGATTGAAGTACTTATTTTATTGAAAATACTAGACGTAAAATATCTATATTACAGAAAAAACACACTCTCTCTCTTCCTCTTTCTGCAAAAATAAATGGGGTTGCAACTTCCGACCCCCCCCCCCCCATTTCCTGGAATCCGCCAATGGAGTTACAATTCAACCATTACGACACCTTTTTTAATTCTATTGTTAATTTTAAAGGCTATTTTACCAGTGTTTCCAATTGTGATAGATACCTAGATCAACATTTCACAATCTAATTAAAAATTAGATGTACCGTTTCTTTTGAGAATTGGTAGCGGATTCGAAACATCTAAATTTAATTAGATTGAACATTTCACATTCACATAATTTCAAGGTCATGGTTTTTTATCATTACAATCTAAATAAGCAGACTTAAATAACGATGAAAATTACAATATACATGCACATGTAAAAAATTAAATTTAATTACACTTTGTAAATCACTAAATCTAGAAATTTTCTTTGAATTTTGTGTAGAAACACATGCATATGGTCCACGTATTGCAGTCCTTTTTTAAAGGACAGCAACTTGTTTCTTTCATTATTACTACACAAAAATTAACAAGAAATAGCGGACAAATCCGGTCCTACTAAACAGATAAACATAGAGAACCCTAGAGAAGCCTAGAGAACTCAATTAAGGCTTATTTGGTGAATTCAGTTAAATTTCCTGCATATTTGAGTTGATTTTTACTTTAGAAATCATATTCTATGTATAAAACCAATAACAAGATCATTTTGTGAACGTTTTCCCTCGAAAATATCGATAGTTGAAGAACGTAACAAAATAAATTAAATGTTCAATATTTTATGTCATCTCGATCCAGATCGAATTTCAAAAACGGCGTTTATCATATAATTTTACCTTTTCACATTATTTCATATTTAATATTTTTTAAAGTTATGCAGAACTCTATTTTTAGAGTTTCTATTGTTTATTCTGGTGTTAAACATATTAATAAAATTTATTTCTTATTACTTTTATCACAAAAGGTATATGACAAAATCATCATGGATTAGTATTCCGTTGAATTTAGGCATAAAACGTGGCAAAATATTCTTATTTAAAATTTATTTTTGTTTTTGTGTAATATATTAGTTATTTAAACATAAATATTTCATTTACAGGCAATAAATAATTAAAAATCATTAGGGGTCTCTAAGGTTCTTTGGAGTTCTTTAGGGTTCTCTGTTTAGTGTACCCGGACAAGTCTAAACTTCGTCTTCGACTTTGAAGGCAGAAAAATGTATGCGCCAAACAGAGAACCTGGCAATCATTTTGGACAGAGGTTGTATACAAAGAGATCGTAGTCAGTCCACGTAATGTTGCACAAAACAACAGTTTTGGTAAAAAGAAGTTTATTTTAGTTAAAGAAAATTAAACAACGTCGCAGAAAAAGAAGTTGTTTTTTTTCTTTCTCAAGTATTACTTGATTTTAAATATGGTTACCTTTACAATGATATAGATCTAACGGATTTAATTTACGTGCTTTGCCTTTTGTCGGAAAGATGAGTATCATAGTTTTAATTTGTAAGTTTCTGGCCTGTCCTTAGCTCGGTACAATTTTACAAAATGTCACCTTTAATTAAAATCTGGAGAAGCCATGGTAGTGATATTCTTATAATATCAATGTACATTATTGATGTTTAATATAATTTTCATCATCAAAGATTTTTATTTTTATTTTCATTTTATGTTTTCCATCAGAGTGAAACAGTTCTCTAATGTCTAAATAAAGTCAGTAAATTTCAAACAAAGAGAGCAATGTTATTTTAAACATGTAGGCACAGCTGCAGAATGGATGCAGTCGCTCTACCACAAAATAAACAATGCATAGTGGTCAGTGGAAAAAGACAATAGATGTCTTGATTGTGTACCTGATTTACTGGTAAATTATTAACAGCTAGGAAGTTCTTTCATAACCTTGTTAGGTTTTCGGAGAACCATTTTAGTTGTAACAAAGTAAAAGTATTATTAAGGCAAATGACAGATTAAAATTGTGTGTAATGAGACGATTATTTTGATATTCATCATGAAAGTAAAAGAATTAAAAGTTGTGTTAATATGCTCAAAAATACTTTGAACATATTTAAACTTTAACAATTTCGTATAGAACAATACAAATGAATCAACTATTCGGGAATAAATTATAAAATCTATGCATTGAATATTTTTTGTTATTGTATATTCAACAAATGGTCTGAAATAATAATATAAATATATAAGTTGGGTAAATAAATGAAAATAGTTAAATAAATCAATAAATTTATGAATAAATTACTTTATATGCCTTCATGCTTCACAAAACATTATAAATTCGTACATTATTTTTTCTTCAGATTCACTTTGCATTTCTTTCTTGTTAGATTTACCTGAAATGCTATAAAGCTTAAACAATCAAAACAGATCATAAAAAATACAAAGAATTAGGTAAAGGCATTTCAAATAAAAATAATTTAGATTTTAAAACTTATGACTGAATCTTTATTTCTACAAAACTTTAGAATTTTTCAGAACTACGCAGCTAGGTTAAGAACTCCCATATATACGTCAGCCTATGCAGAGGTTCGGGAAAGCTATTATGACGTCACGTTAAATCAATACAAATTAATCTCGATTAATAAATACTACATGTTCTTTTTAAAACGCACTTAAATATCTTCGTTTCTCATAAATACTGTAAAGATAAATTGATGTGCAACTTATCTTGCCATAATAGCACTTAACGAATGTAGAATGAAAACCAGCTTGATCTCGCTGTACTTACTGAGATGATGTCATTTCTTAGTTTGACACACAGTTTCTCTGCACTTGAGGCGTGGATCAAGCTATTATCGAAGTTTGTAAAAATAAAAATGAATACGAAACAAGCGTATTCGGACCAAAAAGGAGATATATTCTGAAATATATCAATCCACATTTAATTGTCAAACTAAATTGATAATGTGAAGACTTCATATAGAGTCTTAGGGAGCACGTTTGAACAGTAACGTGCTAGAATGACAGGTCAAACCCCTCAAAAATATCAGAAGTTCAACGATACCCGCTTCACTATTAATTCTGAATTTTTAAACACGTGTAGCTATTATTCCTACTATTTTGAAAAGTGCTGGCAGCTGGTTGTACATTGTTTATTTAGTTCATAATGTAACATTATTCCAATGCGTATTACATCAATGTCTGGAGCTCATAGAAAGACGGTTAAATTTTTCGCAATGCCCGAGCATGAGGAAGTTGCTCCCAGCACTTTTCGTGTTAAGAAATTTGTCTCAAAAAAAAAAAACAGAATAAATTTTAGAGCGGAAAGATACCCGTATATCGTTGAACCTTTACGATCTTTGTTTTTCGTTTGTTTGTGTATTGTTTAACGTCCCTCTCGAGGATTTTTCACTCATATAGAGACGCCATCACTTGCCGGTGGAGAGCTGCAAATTTTGACCTATACCCGGCACTCAGGGCCATTAAGCAGTGAGGGATCTTTTTCGTGCCAGCATCTAATGCGACATGGGACATCGGTTTATACGGTCTCATCCGAAGGACCGGTCTCCACGCCCCACAGTGGGATTCGAACCCGCGACGTAAGGATCAACTCCTTACTCCGCGACTCTAGAGCGGACGCTCTACCACTGCGCCACGCGGGCGACTACGATTTTTGTAGAAGTACATATATGTTTTTATTTAAAACCTGTCACGTGACAAACAGCTGATGTAAGTGATGTCGCTTTGGCCGAACTCAGCAGAGACCTGATATATACAAGTGCAAACACCACAATTCACATTTATCAAAACTTATGCTGTTAAAAAAAATATTAAGATCGTATTCATTTTCTCTGAATATTTTAAGGCGTATATTTCATGGGCGTCCTTAACCTAGCTGCATGAGGTATTTTGCACACTAAATTGCAACAAGAACATGTTTTGACCACCTTTTCTTGGCCAAAAGAAATGTCAGGGCATGACAGTCTTCAGGGACTCAGTCAGGGAACATCAGGGAGTTGAGAGGGACGTCAGAGAATGTCAGGGGACATCAGGGAGTAGACATTAGTAACAGGGGCAAAGTCAGGGGACCTCAGGGAGTAAGCAGGGTACTCATTGACAACGACAGAGATTCATATGAGAATGTCAGGGAGAGACAAGAAAAAGGTCAGGGACTGACAGGGGAACTTCAGGGGATGTTTTTGGAGTCTTAAGGGGGAAATTGTTTTTACAGTTGTGTATGATAACTGACAGTTTAATTCATTTGGAGTATTTTGGATCCACACCTTTAGATAGATTTACTAAACAAATGCTCACAATGCTTGATTGCAAAGATCTAATTCATTGTTCTGAAACTGTTTTCATAATCGTGAAACTTAGATAATAATTGGATAGTTCCTGTAATTAACTTTGTATGTTGATCAAACATTTGACAGATCTAGGGGGACTCTTATTGTGCCAAAGTGGTTTCCTGCTACTTTTTGGATATTGTTGTTGATGTAGATATGAAGTACATAGAGAATGTTATTGATGTTCTATAATTTGTACATAACCAAAAACGTATTTCGTCATCAGTGAAAAAAATACGAATATCCTGTTTCGGCTTAAACCATTTCTTTAAAATCAGTATTGGCTTTAAGACTTTGTTCTGAGCATTCGTAGACAAGACTCTTTCAAGATTACCTTCTTGATGCAGCTGACAAGGTCTGGTTTGGTGTTTTCATCTGTTATGAAGTACATGTAGATATGACCCTTTCAAGATATATGATATCTTGATGAAGCTGTCAAAGTCTGAGGTGTCATATTTTCAGGTAATGCCCTCTCAAGATCTATAAGTATCTTGATGAAACTGGCAAGGTCTGTGATGTCATGTTATGCAGACAAGGCCATTTCAAGATTCGAAAGTATCTTTCAACGAGGTTGACAATGCCTGAGATATCGTATTATTCAGACAAGGCCTTCTCAAGATTTGCAAGTTATACTATCTTTTTTATACCGATACTGTTCACAAGCTTTTCGAAATGATATATCCTGCACTTTGCTTTGGGATGTTGAATTATGCAGACATGATATGTTATGAAATTTGCAATTTGTAAAGCGAAACTTTTGCACAAACACGATTATATTTTAAATGCTTAATTATTTTAATTATCACATTGTCTTTGTTATTTATTTTGCACCTTTTAAGAAAGTGATGGCAGCGTCAAGATTCGCTCAAACAAGAGAAAATGAATGAAACACGATACCGACGATAGTCGAGATGTTGGGAGACACAAACTTTTGATTTAAAATATGTTGTATTCAATCATCTTGATCGTTACTTCCTGCAGGTCTGTTCCTTACGGGTGTCAGGAGAAAAAGGGGGAGGGGGTCCTCACTTTTAAAATAGTGTTTTGCTGTAGACTCCATTGTATGACATTCAAACGCCATGCAACCCCTACCCCACCCTCAACCCCCCCCCCCCAATCTCATACATGTAGATGGCGAGGCAGAACCAATTGTTCAAGCTGATGTATTTCTGTAGACATTCAGTAACAAACCTAATAAATAATATCAAGTGAAAAGAATGGTGCATATAGGTCGCTAGTAAATACTCAGAACTCAGAGAGACATGCTTACAGTTGTGCTTGCATACATTTTTTCTTCAAATCAATTAAATATCTAGTTACCCTCACAGAATCCTTGACATCTAAGTCTGGTGAACAGATTAGGTCTGGTGAACAAATTTGGTCTTCCCCGATGTCAATTCTAGATGATGGTAGGCTACCAATCAATTTGCAAAATTCCTCTTCAGAAGGAAGTTTTGGATGAAATTCGGGATATCTATTTCGATTTTTAATTTCCGAGGGACTTCTAGTTCTGTATTTCGAGAACTATATGACAGAATATCAGTGTGAACTTCAGATGAAAACAATCCTTCAAATTCTTTCAGTACTTCATTTATTGAAGATATCTTGTTTTGGTATTCATCTTTCAGTGTGTGAAGTGAGTGGATGTCCTTTTCCTCTGCAGATTTAGCTTCATTCCGATATTTTGACACAATTTCATCTGTTATGTTGTGTAATTCCTTCTCTAGTTCATCAATGGCACTTTGTCTTTGTTTATGTTCTGATGTAACTTTTGAAATAAAATTTTCTATTTCTTCCAAGGCAAATAAATAAGCAGGCAAGAGGTTTGACTTCAAATTTTCGCTTTCCTTCCTGATGCATTCTTGCTTTAAATAACAAGCTTCGGACAAAGTTTGTATACTATGATCCTTATGTAATCCGGATGAAAGACATTTCAGACAAATGAATGTCCCACATTGTTCACAGTAGATATTACACAAATGTTCATCGTGCTTTTTGCAGGTAAGTACTACATCAAGTGTCTTAGGGAAACTGAATGGAACAACATCATGCCTTAAGGAAATATTGTTGGTAATGTGATGTCCGACACATTCCTTACATAGTCTGATGTCACACGTGTTGCAAATAGTCTCAGCTTTAGTTTTTAATTTAATTCGAAAACATGAATCACATACGCTGCAATCTTGTTTTATATCCATGACTGAATGATTTTGAGGCAAGGCCGTTACACCTCCTCGTGTAAATGGTGTCCCAAATTTCCTTTTGCATTGACTTAAATATCACAAGAATGATAATAACAGTTTTATTGTTGAAACTTGTTAGAATTCATATGGTTAAAACGAAGGAAATGTTTTCTACTTGACCGAGTTTTTGTTTATGAAAAAAAAATATCAGTTATTATCAGTCACTCATGTGACACTATGTACCTAAATACCTTTAAAATACCAACAAAAAGATTGGCTATAATTCCAAGACTTATCTCATTTTCCAATTAAGCATGTCTCAAATATCACTGTACACAAAAGAGTTTGTTGAAAAAGTTTTAAAATGTATATTTTATTCCCAATATTGGGAACTATTTTTTTTTATTTTTAGACTATCTAGCGCAAGACCGGAAAGTAGCGTTGAATTTTAAAAACACGAACCCACACATATGGGTACATAAACTAGTCAAGGTCAATTAAACGAGAAATCAAATGAGTATAACCTTTATTGACTTGGAAAAAAATAAATTTATTTTAATGAATGAAAAATCATCTGTACTTGAAGTATGCTAGGACTTTTTAGATACATCCTTTTTTTCATTTTCATGTCTTTACCTGGAATACCGAAATGTATAGAGTCTTCAAGATTTACCTAACTTAAGCACACACAAACAAGGACATTAATAAGGGCATCTTTCTGTTTTGATTAACAACACATCCTAATCAATCTGATCTTCTCAGTATGAACTCTTAAAAACTTCAACAAACTACTGGAAAATTTAAGATCACAAAATCGATCAAAAGTCAATAACATGAAACTATTGACTCTTCAACTTTTTATACAACCATTCCTTAATAAAAAAAAAATAAAATACTAAGACTAGGCATTTTGTTATTTTTCGACAACTGAAACTAAAAACTAGGGCACACTTTACGCCAAAAGGCTTTCCGAAAAAAGTGTGCAGTTCCTTTTTTTTTAATTTCTTGATGACAAAAATATTATTTGTATAATCATTGGTTGTAATTCAAGAAGTAATGTGAAATCATTAGATTTCATGATGGCTCAATTTTTCGTGGAATTCGTTGGTACCCCACATCTACGAATTAACATCCTCCATGAATTAAAAAAAACTAAGGTTTAATAGTCATTTTTCCTTTTATAAGATTGAGTCCCAACGAACCTGTAAAAGTTAAGCAATCCTCGAAAATTGGCCATCACAAATTTAAATGATTCCACGGTATATCAATTGGTAATGTACATGATTTCTCAGGAACGGACCAAGAAGCCTTTAGTACACTTTGCCGATATATAATTCTGTAAAAGTTAAATACAATAATATGGATCGAAGTATCCGTTGTAATAATGTCTGGATAATTTACTAAGATGACCAGTTGAGTAAGTTTAGAAAATAACTCTGATTCTATACACACACTCTGAGGTCTATATTAAAATGATGGTGGAGTTCCTCGTTGACAACATTTATGTAGTTTTCGGAGACCAGGTCTTCCAACAAACTTTTCGAAGTTCAGCAGACACTAATTCTGTTTCTTTATTAGCCGACCTGTTTTTATATTGTTATGAAGCAGAATTTATTCGAAAACTTCTTCAAACACTTGTTATGGCCTTCAACTCGACTTTTAGACATATTGACGACGTTTTACCAATTAAAATATTTACTTCCACTCATATGTCGACTCGATATATCACAGAGAACTTGAAATAAGACACCACAGTCTGCCACATCTGTTTCATGTTTGGATGTTTTACTGACTAAAGACGATAATGGCCAACTAGCAACTAAATTGTAATACAAACGAGATGACTTCACCTTTTCCATCATCAACTGCCTTTATCTATGTAGTAATATTCCGCCATCTCCTGCATATGGTGTTTACATCTCCCAACTTATTCGATACTCAAGAGCATGCTCCGAGTAAGATTATATTTAAACTGAGGCAGACTACAGACAGATACATGTAAATGAGTTCAACAACCTCCTTTAAAGTCAGCATTTTTGTAAATTCTATGGTCAATGACTCATTATAATGACCTTGCAAATATGAATTATCATTAGTTCGTATTTTGGCTGACATGTGTCATGTTTCGAAAACCAAGCTATAGAAAATGACATCACAGACTATGATAAGGGTGAGAAAGTTTCAAGTGATGACATTCACAATAGGGATTATAAGAGCAGTTTGGACACAATTATCAAGGACAATGAAGAAGGAGTACCAACTGTAATTGTAATTGAGAGTGATCAGAACCAGGGTATACAGAATGACACCACAAACTATTGTGCAACAAGAGGCCCAAGGGCCTACAATCGCTCTTCTGATAAACTGTACAACCTATCAATTCTATTTGAAGCCTCTAAGTATCCTGTATATTTAGATAAATCCTTGAAATTCCTAAGGTAGGTCATCATGACCTACATTTTAGATAAACACTCTATAAATCACCAAGATGCATCAACTAAGTTTGATGATTCTAAGCCAATTAATACCTAAAATATTTTAAAATTACAACCATAAAATTTCAAAAGTATGTCACAGTGACCTACTTTTCAGATGACATACTTTGAAGACAAAAGATGCATTAACTGACAAATTTTGATGATTCTAAGCCTATAAGTACCTGATATATTTAAATAAAGCCATAAAATTTCAAAAATAGGTCAGAGTGACCTCCTTCTCAGTCGAATAACTCTGCGGACCCAAGATGCATCAATTGACAAAGTTTGATGATTCTAAGCCAATTAGTACCTGAAATATTTAATTAAAGCCATAAATTTTCAAAAGTAGGTCATGGTGACCTACTTTTCAGTCGATCTACTCCAAAGACCCAAGATGCATCAACTGACATAGTTTGATGATTCTTAGAAAAAGTAGTACTCGAAATATTTGATTATAGTCATATAAATTGAAAAGTAGGTCACGGTGACCTACTTTTCAGTCGACCTACTGCGAGGACCCAAAATATATCAACTGACAAATTTTGATGATTCTAAGCCAAATAATACCCAAAAATATTAAACACAGCCATAAAATTTCAAAAGTAGGTCGGGGTGACCTACTTTTCAGTTGTCGTACTCCAAGGACCCAAGATGCATCAACTGACAAAGTTTGATGATTCTAAGCTAATTAGTACCCGAAATATTTAATTAAAGTCATAAATTTTCAAAAGTAGGTCATGGTGGCCTAATTTTCAGTCGACTTACTACAAAGACCCAAGATGCATCAACTGACAAGTTTGATGCTTCTAATCTTCTAATCCAGTTAGTACTTGAAATATTTAATTTTAGTCATATAAATTAAAAAAAAAATAGTAAAATTTCATTTGACGTTTTTTGAGGACCCAGGATGCATCAACTTACAAAGTTTTATGATCATAGGCCTTAAAATGTCCAAACTATGCCTCTAAAACGCTTTGAAATCGAATGCCTGCAAAGTTCAAAAAGTACCTCACTGTGAACTACTTCTTAATGAATATGTTTTATGGCCCCAAGATGCATAACCTTACAAGATTTAATGATTCTAAACCTCTCAGTATTCGAATTAATGAACTTAATTGTTTTGAAAAAGATTAACAATAAAATTCAGAAAGTAGGTCAAGGTGACCAACTTTTTAGTCGACGTACTCTGAGGATCCAAGATACATCAACTGACAAAGTTTGACGATCATAGGCCTTAATTTGTTCAAAATATGCCTCTTAATCGTTTTGAAAAAGAATGGCCGCAAAATTTAAAAAGTAGGTCACTGTGACCTACTTTTGAGTCAGCATGATATGAGGTCCTTAGATGCATCAACTGACAAGATTTGATGATCCTAGTCCTTATTGTAAGCAAAATATCAACATTTTAATAAAATGTAATTTTTGGTCAACTTTGAAGTGACCTTGAGACCACGCACTTTGCACAACGGTAAATCCCCGTGCAAATTTTAATCTACAACATATCCTTATCCTTTTGTGTAAGTTTGGTGATATAATCTGCCCAGTGGTTCTTGAGAGGTTGTTTCTATTTTCCCAATTATCCCCCCTTTCTTAAGGTTCACAATACTACTTTAGTGTAAATTGGAGCTCTTGGGCCAAGGATATCCTGTGACAAATTTGACAATAATTGGCCAAGGGGTTCTTGAGTTATGGCCCATATTCTAAAAAGTTTACGCACACCGAACATCGCACAAATGGTCATAGCATTAGCTCTTTGAGCCAGAGCTAAAAATAGATACAAAAGAAACTGGTGCTTGCAATACTGAGAATCACGATATTGTAAGAAAACTTGTCTATGGAAGCAGTCTTCATAAAAGTCATTGACACAATAACTATAAACCATATTGATGTGGCAAAGCAAAAGTAAGCAAATGAAAGCAAATCCTCCTTGCAGGCAGAACATACTATGTCCACAAAGTAACCAAGTACACAACAGATGATGCTATTTAGTACATAACAAAATACAATGCAGAGATGAAGCTGAGTGCAATCATGTATCACCTGCTGTGTGGCAGTGTACCGACACTAAAAAGCTGTCCAATTCCGAGACCATGATGAAAACTCAAAAATTAGTCAACATCACCAAGGATAAATTTCCGTCCTGTGAAATTATCTTATCTTTAGGTCTGCCTTGAGTGGAAAGAGACTTGAATCTCAAGGTAAATACCTTAAACATGGATCTGCAGATCTTTCTATAAAGGTCATTCGTCCGTCATATGTTGTGACAATAATAACTCCTTCTAAACAGGTTTGCCACACAGAGGAATCTTGCGCGACAGAAAGCACTTATAGAACAGGGCGTTTCCTTTTCTCCGAGAACTCCACCGTAAGTACTAGGTTCCTGAAAACTGGTAGCTGAACGTGAGCCAACTTAAATCAGCAATACGTACATGATAAATCAAAAGACAAATCATTCATTTTATCAGAAAATAGTGGTTATATTTTGGGCTACTATAAACTAAACACAGTAATAATGATTTCATTTCTTTGAATTCAAACATGATTACAGCATCATCTCAATTCCACGGAAGTCCCAGAGAAGAAAATTTTCCAGTCTCTGACGGTATCATAATCCTACATGTAATAAGAAAGTCAATAAAAAAAAGGGGTATAAAAATCATGAAAAATACTTCTAGACTAAGTGAAATTCAATGGTTAAATTGTCTAAAGACTTTTGTTAAGATTTTGGAATTTGTTAGAAGTAGTCTCCATCCTTTAGTTAATGAGAGAGGAAGAGATCGAATTGATCTTTGTACATCACAAGATCTACATTGTTTGAAATGTTGAAGATTGGGGTGGAAAGTTGACGTGTTTTCAGACAATTAAAATAGTATAGTTGATTATTGTTTGATATTAAACTCATTTTCTAATAATGTTTTATATTTCAAAGTACATGATCAATTCATAAAGCAATTCTCTTAGATCATGCAAAATTGTCATTTCGAATAACTGCCAGTTTTATTGAATGTATAACTGACAGTCGGTCGTCAGACTTTTTCTTACCGTCAATTTATAGATAGAATATGAATTCTGTTTTACAATTCCAGACTGCTTTGGATGATAATGAGATACAGACATTGATAAAGAAGTATATGAATGATGATTTTCATGTAATTTTAAAGGAAATGTCATTTATCACATATTTTGACACCAAAATCTTGTACTGAAATTTATCAAACAAGAATAAATTAGTGTAGCTGATGACAAATGAAAATAGTGAAATAGTTAATCGTTTTGCAGAATATATGTTTAATTTTTTTTTCAAACAAGAAACATTGTCACAGGATGAATTTAACCATTATATAATTACATGTATCTGAATTACTGAAATATATATTGCTACTTGTATACGATTGCTGTCTCAAACTTTGTTACATATATCTATCTTTCTGATGTCTTGCCTTCTCTATTGTTTATTTTCTTATTTATGTTTAATGTTGTTCTCATGTGCCTTTAATGGGCCAAAAATTGGAAATAAAGAATTCACTTACTTACTTACCAATCCCTAGGCCTTTGTTTTTAAACTAAATTTGACTACGATCTGTTCCGACCTAGAGCTCACGACCGGTGGGGCCGGTCAAGAGGTGATGTTAACGCTTAATATAGATACATGTACCTTATACCACCTCTTTAATTTTCAGTTGCCGTGTTTTATCCCCTATTCACAGATTTGTATTGTTGATTTTTTTTTTTAGATCGATCACTGTTCGTTATCTTCGCCTTTTTAACTATAAACATCATTATAATAGAAAAGGCGCAGAGCTAAGGCCTCAGAAGCTGGAGGATTTGAATTTTTAATTGGTCGCAAAAATTATCATTATTCATTGCCTCAACTGAAGAGAATACTAAATCTTGCACCCCTGCTTACAATAGACTTATTAACAGACATCATAATTATTATCCTTAAATCTTAAATGCTTTTATCATACCCATACAAAATTGGATATTTTGAACAAAAAATTCAAGCATTTTCTAGTAAATAACAAATATGTTTTTGAATAATATTTTATTCACATTTTTTTCATGTAACTGCATTCACACTTTCATTTTCATCAGATCTTCTGTGAAAGTACATGGAAATCATAACGTCTCAACAGTTTAAAACTATGCACAAGTACATCTCGTTTTCAAAAGAAAAGCATCATTATACTAAATGGTATATATGTACAAATAAATATTATATCTGAAATTGTACATTCTTAACATGAATATTTCACAATATTGTATTTTGTCTAAACTTTGATTACAAACTTAATCCCTATCAATCCGTCTTCAATTACTTCAACAAAAAAAGTGCAAATGAAGAGAACAATCATTTGAACTTTCATTTTCATTTGCTATCAAGAAAAATTCCAGTTCTGCACTTGTGCTCACCTCATTATCTCTAAAGCAATAACTAATTTAATTGATATGAGGACATGCAAAGTGTTTGTGGTACGGTAAATGATACGCTTCTTACATGTAACTTCGGGAAATGAAATCCATTACTAAATATTAAACTAATCCTCAATACTACATTTAACAGGCAAATGTGTGCAGCTTTTTAGATACTATAATAGTCAAATGATTCTACCAAATTAATTACTAATAACCTGGGTTTTTTTTTAAATACTTCGAATTATTTCGAATTCAACTTACTTAAAAATACATACAGGTACATGCAAGCTTTTTGATTTCCAGTTTATACATGTATATTTAGCATGTACATCACATTGTGCACCAGTAAACGTTTTCTATATTTTGACAAGGAATTTTAATTTCATTGGGGAAAAAACATTATCATGTTTGCACTTGCCTTTTGTCACTGATTGGAAAATATGTTTACCATACATATATCTAATTCACCTATTTATTGTGTTATTTAGGACCTTTCAATGTTTACCTTTAGCTTGTTTCCAAGATTTTGAATTGGCATTGCAGAAGAACACATTTGTCCACATATAAGAGATAAATCAAACAACCCTCTCAATCTAAAAAATCATATTTATTGTAGTATATACAAAGAATGTATTCATTTCTCCAAGTTCAACAACTAAAGGTCATTAACATTCACAATAACTTTGCTTTACAAGTTGAAATAATAAATTTTGGATGTTTTGACATTTAGACTGAAAAGTTATGGAGCACTTATATTCCATGCCTTATATTTCATATAGCATTAGACAAATTTTACATTAAAGGACAAGCAACAATAGATTTGAAAGACCATCTATATTAAATTCTTGCTAACATTACAGAATGATACACTTGGCAAAGACTGAAAATTGCTTTCAAATACATGTATTGTTGGAAATGCAGTAACAAGGTGTGCTCTATATAGCTCTTCTGAATATTTTCATATGCAACCAGCAAAAATCAAAGTGTCAGACTTTAAATATTATTTTTTTTCAAAAGAAAATCACATGACAAGATTCACCAATGAGATCAAAGAACACACAGGCTGATGATAAGCATTTTTAGAAATTGCTGATGTATCAGGCTTCAGAAATCAACAGCTCAAGATCACATGACATTCATTATCCAATGATTTGCTTCAGTCTAAATCAGGTGATGACTTGCTGCTATTTATACATGTAGATGGTGGCTCATCTGTGTAGATTTTGAGAGCTCTTTCCTTCCTTGGTGAGTACGATGAACGAACTGTTCCACGGGCCATTCTAAAATCAAGATTGAACATTTATGAACTTTGTTTTTAAACTTCTGAAAATTACTAAATTGTGTACATTTACAAGTAAATAATCTTATTGCTAAAAATAAAAATATACAGTAAAAATATGGTTACAGCAAAAACCTTATACAGTGTTTTCCCTTTCTTTCAAAGTAAAAGGTTAGAGATCAATTGTAACAGGCTTTGGGTTGAAGTTTATATCAAATTTCTGTGGACCTTACAACAATATAATTTGGATTTTTTTTTTAATTTAAAATTATAATATTTCGAAGCAGCATTTTTTTCAATTGAAGCAGTCAATTTGGCCAATAGCCGTTTCTTAGGGAAAATACTGCTTATAATGAATTCATGCTTACAGCAGTGATTTTCCTTCCTGTAGTTTTGAAACATATTGTGAACATAATAGATACAATGAATTACATTATAATAACTCCTGGCACTTTGTTGTCAGCAAGGTTTACTATATTTATTATTTAGATGACTTTTTTACCTGGCATTCTCCTTTTGTTGTAGTTCTTTCTTCCTGCTTTCTGAAAGTTCAGCCAACTTTTCTGTTTTATCCCTAGAAAAACATATGTACGATTGATAAGTAGAACAAAATTTATAGAAAATCTTCCAACGTTTGAGAACTAGTTTTTCAAAACCTTTAGTTTCTCATACCAAAACATTGATTTAAGATTCACTGACAGTCATATATAATTTGATTCTCATTGGAATACATGCATAAAATTGTCAAAAAGTCATTTTTGTCAAATTTTGCTACAAAAGATATGCTGAATTAGAGCACATTTTAATAATGAATTATATCTCTTTTGGATATTCATTAAATGCAAAACTTTATTTGAGTGAAATGAGAGAAGATGCAGCAGAAATGGTTTTGTTTTTATTGCAAGAGTTATCTTTCCTTTTCATGTCAACAAATTTGATCTCGAACAAATATTCCTCTTTGCAATATGGCAATGAAATTGATCAGTGCGGTACCTTGGCCTACTAATGTGGAGTTTGAAAAACTAAATTCTTTGGGCCTACCACTATTATATGAGCACAACATAAAAGGATACATTTTAACACTATGTTTTTCTTTACCTGTAGTAGAGAACACAGCCGTCATCACAGATATACAGAGGCCAGGAGTTAAGGCTGGTCACGTGAGGACTCCAGTCTAAATCACTGTGTATCTCCAACAGGGATATGTCACATGGAAAAGTACCTCTTCCCTGTAAAAAGTATACAGGCATATCGAGCATTTCAAAGTCTGGACTTCAACATGTATCAAATGTATACAGAATGTTATTTTTTTTTTTTTTTGTATTTTCTATTATCATTTTGCTGCAGACAATAAATCTTGTTTAAGATGTCTGTTTTTTTTTTTATTTATTTTTTTTTTTAATTTTTTTTTTTAATTTTAATCTTCCTTGACTTTGTAACTATTAAACTTAGAATTAACTACACAATTATGCAATGAAAAGCATGCTACTACTGTACATGTATGTGTATAAAATAAATTTTTACCTTTGCATACTCAATATCTTCTACAGGGATTCCACTTATTTCTGAAATCTGAAAAAATAAAATCAATCATATTATACTTACAGTATAATGAAACACAACATATCATGTTGAACTCGAGTGCCATTCAAAACCACTTGTTGCAGGGGCAAAAAAAAGGACAGCAAAGTAGTATATTCATTACCTGTGAACTGTATATTTAATGAATAGTCATCATCAAAATTTTAAAATATTACCTTTTCTTTGAGGTCATCTACTGTTTGTGAGGACAAAATGACCTCCTGGAACGGGTCCAGTTCATATGTACTGGGTCTCCATCTCCGAACAAAAATGGCGAGTTGTGACGTAGTGTTCATCTCTTCAGGCCCTGTACAAACAAATGTTTGAACAAATGATTTCTTCTTCTCTTTCTCAACTTTACTGTTAATACATTTATCTAAAAGGGATTGAGAAATAATATGCATTTTCGAAATTACTTTGCAAAATAATGCCCTTAAAGATCATTTCCAGCTGACTTCAATTTTCAAAACAAAACTAACTGAAGATATGCAGAAAGAAGGAATAAACATACTTTATTCCATGGGTTCATAATTCCCCAGAAAACACAATTTCTGTTTAATCCGTGAGTAGAAAATTACTCAGATTTCTAAAGATTGCCACTGTATACCTTAAATGTACTTTAAGTACACTGGAAGAATATTCCCTTGGAAAAATTAAGTCATACTGTAAATTAATGCCACACCAAATAAAGTACTTTTACAGTATCATAAACTGATATAAAAGCAGGAATAAAATTCAGACAAATTTGAATCCAACACAAAGTACATGTATATACACTGTAAACACTGTAAAACAGTGTATACAATATTCGTGATCCAAAGTGGCTGTTTTTGTGTATTCTTTCTGCTTGGCAACAAAATTTCGAGGAACAAAAACCAATAATTTACCATCCAGGATTTGTAAGAAGACTTCCCAGTTGGCGAAAATATGGACTTCATCCTCGTAGATTTGATTATCTACATACACCGTACCGGGATTTCTCCATGTCTTCTTCCTCAGGCGACATCTATTTTATTTGAAGAAACAAATCATAATAAAAAAATTGTTAGATACATTTTAGAAGAAAATATATACAAAGATAATTAAAAGCTAAATACCAAATTATCATTTCAGCCCCCCCCCCCCCCCCCCCAATAACATATAGTCTACAGTTTCTATGTTATCAACATGTAGCACTGTCAAATTTATCAATTTTATTTTACATACTGAAAAGGGGAATCACTCAATTATATCATTCAAGTTGAAAAAGAATATTGATTTATTCCTCTTTAAGACCTGACATGACAAAGTCAAATTTCTGTTATAAAAACAATATATTCTTGTTAAATATTTATCTTGAAACTTTTTGTATTCAAAAGATTTGAATAACATTATTTTTAATTTTATTATCAAAGAACAACAGAAAAAGTAAGATTTGGGTGGTATCATTATTATGTGGACAAAAAAAAAAATTAATTTTAAAAATTTTGACCTTAAAAACTGTAGATAATTTTTTTGGCCTCAGATTAATATATGTTGTATTATGTTTGTTTTGAAGCTGAATGCAAAAATAGGTCCTTGAATCAAGCCATTTCTTTATGGTTACCTCTCCAGAGGGATGTCTATTCCACACTGCTCTTTGATCTCTGGGATGATCAGTTTCTTGGATTCTAAGACAGACATCCCTTTGGCAAATATGGTATCAATCAGAAACTTCCCAGGCTATAAAATAAGAACAAATTCCTTAAAACATACAGTTACAAATGATACATCGATATGGTTCAGTCTATTTTTTTCATAGGAGGAAATACATTTAAAAAACAAAACTCTACTTTTGTCTATGAAACTACACTAAAATCATCATCAGTCAGCTTGAGAGAACATCTTCTGTATTCAAATTTATTATTGAATTATATTAGAGGAAACAAAAAGTAAGATTCAGTTGGTATCATCTCTATGTTGACCAAAAAAAGTTACTGAAATTTGCATTTCGCATCCTTACCTCTGCATCATTGAGGAGAAGCTGATAGATTTTGACCCTGTATTCTCCTGGTTTTAACGCTCTTCCCAACTTGATATTCAACTGAAACGAGCCACAAAAACTTACTTTCACGTACACTGCATTTCTCAAGAAATCTTATCTCACAGTACATTTCCTTGTGTATCATACAGGTCATATATTATATCTTTCAAACAGTATATCTTTCATATTAAACAGTGATCATCACACATATGAAAATAATTACAATGGTGCCCATGTCATAAACAACGTACCTTTCCATCCTCAAAGAAAGACAGAGTTTCAGTAAGTCTGATGCTTTCAAATTCTTGATTATTTGAGTACACACGATAAACCTAAAGGAAAATATAAAGAAAACATTTAGAAATCTAATCTGCCACTGAATGATAAAAGAAATAGGTACCTTTAAAAAACTTAAAACTATATATACTTTATATATTAATATAAATTAAGTATTGAACATACATGTAGCATGATGAGATTATGAAAGAGCAATATGAAGACGATAGACCTTCAAACCCCCCCCCCCCCCCCCAAAAAAAAACAAAACAAAACAAAAAACAAGAGGCCCATGTGCCACAACGCTCACCTGAGTCAATATGGCCCTGCTGTTCTTTGTCAGCAGATTTCTTCTCCTATATTTCTCCTATATATTCATATATAAAGCTTTGATTGCCTGTTCAAGGCATACCCTACCCCAAGGTGCCATGTTTTGAATGAAATTGAATATAAACTTTCTGAGGATGCTTCTATCTTCATATAACTAATCATGATTTTGCTGTTCTTTAAAACAGAATTTTAAATATGTCTAACACCCTACCCTGGGGGACTGATCATGGCTTTGTTGTTCTTGAGATTGTAGAAGATTTTTAAGGATATTTCCTGTATAAGTTCTTTTGTAAAACTTTGATCACCCATTATGGCCCCACCCTACTACTGGAGGATGCCTTGAACAAGCTTGAATCTACAATATTTGGGGATGATTCCATATCAATATGACTAATTGTGGCTTAGTTGTTCTTGAGAAGATTTTTAAAGAATTTTCCTATATATTCCTATATATTCCTATGTATAAATTTGATCCCCCATTGTAGCCCCACCCTACCCCCAGGGGTCAGGATTTGAACAAATTTGAATCTACACTACTTGAAGATGATTCCATATCAATATGACTCATTGTGGCTTTGTTGTTCTTGAAGATTTTTAAAGATTTTCCCTATATATTCCTATGTAAAACATTGATCCCCCATTGTGGCCCCACCCTGGCCCCAGGGGTCATGATTTGAACAAACTTGAATCTACACTACCTGAGGATGATTCCATATCAATATGACTCATTGTGGCTTTGTTGTTCTTGAGAAGAAGATTTTTAAAGATTTTCCCTATATATTCCTATGTAAAACTTTGATCCCCCATTGTGGCCCCACCCTACCCCTGGGAGTCATGATTTGAACAAATTTGAATCTACACTACCTGAGGATGATTCCACATAAATATGACTCATTGTGGCTTTGTCGTTCTTGAGAAGAAGATTTTTAAAGAATTTTCCTATATATTCCTGTGTAAAAATTTGTTCCCCTATTGTAGCCCCACCCTACCCCCGGGGGTCATGATTTGAACAAATTTGAATCTACACTACCTGAGGATGATTCCACATAAATATGACTCATTGTGGCTTTGTTGTTCTTGAGAAGAAGATTTTTAAAGAATTTTCCTATATATTCCTATGTATAAATTTGATCCCCCATTGTAGCCCCACCCTACCCCCGGGGGTCATGATTTGAACAAACTTGAATCTACACTACTTGAGGATGATTCCATATCAATATGACTCATTGTGGCTTTGTTGTTCTTGAGAAGAAGATTTTTAAAGATTTTCCCTATATATTCCTATGTAAAACTTTGGTTCCCCATTGTGGCCCCACCCTACACCCGGGGGTCATGATTTGAACAAACTTGAATCTACACTATGTAATGAAGGTTTCACCTAAGTATAAACTTTTCTGGCTCAATGGTTCTTGAGAAGAAGATTTTTAAAAGATGACACCAAATTTTCACCAATTCTTAATTATCTCCCCTTGGAAGAAGGCGTGGCCCTTCATTTGAACAAACCTGAACCCCCTTCACCCAAGGATGCTTTGTGGCAAGTTTGGTTGAAATTGGCATAGTGGTTCTGGAGAAGAAGTCGAAAATGTGAAAAGTTTACAGAAGGACGGACAGACAGACAGACGGACTACAGACAAAATGTGATCAGAAAAGCTCACTTGAGCTTTCAGCTCAGGTGAGCTAACAAAACAAAATTGCAATTTATAAAACCTATTTGTTACACCATCAATGACACAGGACTTGTTATAAGACATGTGCAAACGCATAACGTGTATTTCTTGACTATACTAAATAACAGAAAGCACAGACACAACTACATGTATCCTTATCAATCCTCTTTTTTGTTGTATACTACAAAAGAATGATCTACCTTAAAGTTATCAGAAGATGTTCCTACATGAGGTTCTAACTCCTTTTTGAAAGCCCCAAGTGTAATTCGTTTATCAACGAGCACTGTTAAATCTGAAAGGACAAATATGAATTAAAATTGAGCTTCACACTTGATCATGATAGACAATAGATTCAATTTCCATGAATCTTTTTTCCAGCTGATGCAATTTATATTCACCAGATGGTAATGCACTTAAAAACAAAAACACATTTTTCACATCATGCGGAAGTTTTTTTCCTTTTATCATGTTTATTATTTATCACGATTCTTTTTGCAGGTAAATTATTACGTTTCTCATCTTTTCAAGTTTTGGAAGAAAAATTCTGCCAGTGTAATTTTTTTCCCTTCAGATAATCAGAATGAGAACAATCTAGCATTTTGAGGTGAAGACACAGTGTGTTTCTTCATTTTTATAAGTGTTTACATACTTTATATATAACAATAACATGAAAGAAGTTTTCAATATATACTGTACATACAGTACTCAAATGAACCAAAATACGTCCTATTTCCACTATGGAAGAGTCATAGTTCTTAGTGCGCTCTTTGTAAAAAGTCGGAAAATGTACAAATCTCGTGAGATTTCTGGGACAAACGTAACATAAACATGTCCATGTAAACAACATTTTGAATGTTGGTGAACAAATCCTAACCAATATCAAATGAAACATTTTATTGTTGTGGACTTTATATGCATCAAGAGTAGATATGAAAAATATCAATTTTTATCTATTGTTCATTGTATGTATCTGTTTATCATCTAAATACAATGCAGATGCCTCGGAAATGTCGTATTTTTATTAACAGATGATAGATTTAGGGTTCTTGCTGTCTTACATATGTCTATAATTTCATCTATTCTTTATTTGGAATGACAAATACATTTAACATTTAAAATTGGATTGAGATTGGCATGTTTTGTATTAGGCCCAAAAAAATAATAGTCTTGTTTCCTGCTACCAGCCTGAAAAAAATAGGGTAGGTAGGTAGGAAAATTATTTTATTTTATTTTTTCCTGACTGCATTTTTTGGATGTGAACTAATACAAGATCAAATTAAACATGTCACAGGTCAATATTGTCTTTAAAAATTAAATTTCATGTCTTTTGATGCACAATTCAAGTGGTATTTTATGAAGTCCATATTTAAAACATATAATTCATGAAATGCTTGTTTTGTGTTAACATGGAAACCGATTACAGTGACAGAACAATGGAATTCCCGGTTTTTTTTCTTCCAACACTAAAAAAACTTTAGGGTTGGGTGCAAAAAAAATAGGGTCGGTCGGGTAGCAGGAAACAAGATTATTATTTTTTTGGCCTTATCTGCAATCTCATGCTGTCCCAGTCAGACGATCAAACGCGCCTCTAATTCTGAAGAGTTCAGTAATGGAAATCAAACGTATTCTCAATTATATTATTTTAAAATTCTAATAAAATAAGTGACAGACTTTCCATTACTCTCTATCAAAAAAAAATATGCACCTTGGATCAAACATATTTTAGAATACATGAAATCCTTACTTCTTTGTTTTGTTAACAAATCCAACTCATTGTGAACAATGTGAAAATAACGTTTAGAAGCCTCCTCCTTTGTAATTGTCACATCATTATCACAGTCCGAATCCCAATTCTCCTCCGATTTAAAATCTGTGTCATTGATCACTCTTTCTCCCGGAGAGGGCGGGGCAGTCTGTTCCGAATCACTTTCTCCGTGCTCCACTGGTTCGCGACTGTTTAAATCTCCAAGAACACTGTCCGCCGCTTCGTCCTGTCCATCAGAAATATTACACAAACCCCTGTAACTAGTTGGAATACTGAACTCAGCACTAGTACTAGTATCCTGACTACTGCTACTGTGTCCAATGGGACTACTGGCCCTGCCCTCTGAGGCAGAGCCAAGGGGACTGACACGCCCATTGTCAATTGATTGACAGCTGTGGTAAATTGAAGGGTCACTTTTGGAAAGTGTTGTTTTCTTCAGTTTGAAGTCTATTTCACTATCACTTCCTCTATCACTTATTCCTTCGTCTAAGGAGTCACTTCCGTTTTTACTTCTTATTTCCAATGAAGTAGAGCTGTCCTCTCTGGATTTCACAGAAGTTATGGCATTTTTCAATAGTTGTTCATGTCTTGAATTTGACTTCAGGAAATCCTCTACATCAGCTGAAATGAATTTTTCAAGTAAAAGAATATTATAACATGTATAAAAACAAAATCTGTTTTTATTTGTAATATACATGATAACAATATACAGCTGCAAATGTTAAGAGGATGTTTTGTTTGAAATGCTTCCAAAATAACTATACTAATTCAATTTCATGGAAAAATTGATGAAGATTAAGACCATCAGTGGGAATACATGTACATCAATATTAGTACAAAGTATCAATAATCAATATATCGAATGATTTACATGTAGATTTAAACAAGTTGTTAATTTTTTTTTGTCACAAATGTTACGATTCAAACAACATAAATATAAATCAGGTCAACTTATAAGAATATACTGTTTTTGTGCAATGAAAATTGAAAAAATTTAAAGCATCCTATCACTGAGGACTGACATTATCTCAATCCTGCTGAAATCATGAAAATAAAACCGTTGTCTATAAATCTGAACTTAAATCCCCCCCCCCCCCCTCCTCTTAATAAAATTATAATAAATAAGTACTAATTCTAAAAAGTTATTAAATCAGATTTGGTGAGATATCAAAATCAAATCTATCAACATCCAAATCAATTACAATGAGCAAATCCTTTTTCTTAAAAGCATTCCTCAAGATTTTTTTCTTGAAAAAATAAAAGTTTTCAATTGAAAGAATGGATACAAACATTTTGAGGGTAGATTGACATGAATCCGTATGGTGTTTTGGTGTCGGTCCAGCAATCGGAAGAAGTGGGTGTGTGTAAAATGTGTTGTGTCCTCCTCTCCGGAATACTCCACATACACCTCAAAAGACAATTGCACATCGAGGATAAATTTTACAAAATCTCCTTAATAAATGTGTGAATTTTATCATGTTTATGGATTATCTAATAAAAACTGATTCATGAAAAATTTATTTACTCCAACTGATTATTTATAGTCTAATTTATTTTTAACAAAGTAATTCACGACACAATTTCTTATACAGTGCACGTATATTTCAGATACAGAAAAACATCTATCTCACCTTGTTGCTTTTGAAAAAACCCTCTGTTTTCAGGGTCTTGTTGGGCACAGATAAAAATTTGAGGTCATTGTGAAATCTTTCCAGAACACATCTCATTTGGGCTGCTGAGACATTCAAAACCTGAAAATCAACTTACATGTAATTTTTATGTCAAATATAAACTACAGAGTCAAGAAAACACTATCCAATCTGAGAAACAATTCAAGAACATGTGGCATTCCTTTTTCCATTGTTTCACATTAATGATGACAGCTATGTTCGTAAACATTTGGATAAAACACTTTAAGGTCTGACGACACGTTGCTTGAATATCTGTTTTGTAGCTCTTTGTCAGTAATATAAAATAAATTAACCATAATTATCAATTTCTTGAGATTTTAAACCATTTTCAAAATGTCTACATAGATAAAGACACCAAAATTGCGATAATGGCAATGCTAGTGACTTCCAATAGGATTATACAGTAAATAGCATCCTCTGGTATCTTGCACAAATACCTGGTAAGTTACATGTACCTTAATTTTTTGTAGGGAAACTTAATAAAATAGTGATACTTCAATGACAAATTCTTGGTAAAATTTATGTATTATTGAGGAATGTGTCATCTGACCTTAATACTTTTCCCATTTATCACTCACCTCTGCCACCATATGTTTAAACTCTGCCACAGTCTGAGCGTGATAGGCCCTCACACTAATGGGCGGTTCCTGGATGATATCATTTTGTAGATCAGCCACATACAACTTCACTGTCACACCTAAATATTGTGAGAAGTCATGTAATTTATACCCATCACAGTCAAAATTTTTTGTATCTAGACCTCTTTTACCCTTATATAGCTTACTCTTCAAATAACATGAAGTATTTGTCTGAATACAAAATTTTATTCTGAAGTTTACACAAAGCAGGTGTCTGGGACTGATATAAATGATAAAACAAAACATTTTTTTCCCGCATTATCTTTTCATATCATTTTCTACGTGCTGCATTAAACAAGCTTCCTTCCTTATTTTACACAAGCACCTACCAATTACTTGCAATTTTCAAAACAACCTATTCACAGCACAAAAAAATTATCAACGTTAGAATGGGAAACCCACTTACCCCCAGGTCTGTACTCCTGAAACACCTGTTCTGGCCTCTTAGTTTCTAGGAGGAGGTCAAAGTTGTAGGCCTGTTTCACCCCTCCCAATAAAAGCCCCATGGGTGTGTCGTCCTCATCCTCAAAGGAGCACTCAAGTGTGTCCTGGTACTCGTCAAACTTCACCAGGCGACAGCAGTCAAGCGAAATAGACTTATCAACGCAGAACAACTGAAAGATTGTGAAATATGACATTAAGTTTATGACAATTTTGCCTTGAGTGTAAATGGTACTTAATAAAGATAAACAACTTGTCTCGTGATTGAATTTGCATTATAAAGCATGTACATTTTAAAAATATCATCTATTAAGATTTAGTTGAATTTTACATGTACAACTATATTACTTTGCATGTTTTGCTAGTTTTTTTTTTAAATTGTTCTATATGTCCATCTAAATGTAACCCATTAAAAAATCCTAGGACATATTAGTTTTGTTTGTTTGATTTTTCATTCATTTATTTGTTTTTTGTTTTGTTTGGGGTTTTTTTCTGAAAGAAGGGGGTACAGCCAACCTTAGAACATATTTCTGTAGCCTCCTTTAGAGTTTTGTCTTTGTGAACTTCTAACTTCTGCTCCATTTTCCTTTTCTCACGTGGATGAAAGTAGTACACCTTTATCTGTAAATATAAGGATAATGCAATAATGCAATAAGTACATACAACGATAAAATCTCGATACAAAAACTGTTAATTTAAATACCATTCAGGCCAAAAAAATTAATCCCTAGTTTTTCACGCACCACTGCATCTAGTCAAACACTGCTGCATTAATCAATTTTTTTTGGTGTATTGAAAAGAAACATAACTCAATTTTCTATTTTTCGAAGTTGAAAAAGCTAGAGTTATGCCCCTTCTCCAACATGTTTTTATTAGATACAGAATATATTTCTTGTTAAAACGGTACTTAATGAATGAACATTTTTATAAAAAATGTCTGCAATGGCATTATTCAAAGTTAAGTACATATTATAATTAACATAAGAGTTAGACAGTCAGACTGTAGCAAAAATACAAGGTATCAGAGTGCTTGAAATACAATGTAAAAAGTTGAAACTAAATTGATGGTAAGGTCTCATTATGCTTTAAGGTGTGGTCTGGATTGCTGACTTACTGACATTTTCACACATCTCTAGCATTTGTTATATCAATGTTCTGAGATGTCAACCACAAATACAGGTGTAAAGAAGAAGTAATTTTACTATTTATGTCTCCTGTTTTCCACCTAGTCCAATCATTAAAGTAGGAATGAATAATCTTCAAAATGTATCAATTACATTCAATGCGCAGTCAAACCACGTAATCTCGAACTCAATGGAACTAAGAAAAAATCTTCGAAATATCTTAAGATTTCTACATCACTTCAACATATCCAAGGTATTCTTGATATCTGTATTCGAGATGCCATTTACCTTGCAGGTTGACTTGTCGAGTTCCCTTTGACGGATTTCTTGTTCCTCTCGATCCTTTAATTTTTGTAGCGCTTTTTTGAGGTGTTCTGGAAAATTCTCAGGCTGTATGAAATCTGGTAAAAAGAATTTAAGGATGTAAATTATAAGGCATCATGCATGGATCTAGAGGGGGATCAGGGGGTCTGAACCCCCCCCCCCCCCCCCCCCAAGAAAATATGGACCCCACAATAATGGCCACCACCACCAACAAAAAGGCTTTTTCACATTTGGAAACTGACTTAAATTTTTTTCTATATTTTTGTTTGTCAAGAAATTTCTGAATTTTTTTTTTGACTGGGATGGACCCCCCACCTGGAATAATTCCTGGATCCACACCTAGGCATCACTCCATTCACACTAATACTTGTCTGGCCTTAACTCACTCACAATACAAAGGAATATAAATCTACAATATATCCTTTAACAGGAAAATCATATACCAGTACATGTACAATAATTGATTGTCATATTCAAGAAAGTACCTTTATTTCGCTGTTTGTCAATCTGTCTGTACATCAACATGTAGGCATTAGTGGAACTAAAGACATAAGAAAGCAAACTTGAGGGATCACTTTTGTAAATTTATGTATGTACATGTTTGAATTTTTGGAAATAAAAAATAAAATTCACATTTATTTCTTCAAACTTGGTATTAAAATACATAGCACTTTTAAATAAAGCATTGTATATATACATGTAGTCAAAGAAAATAATATATGCCAAATTTGCCAATACATGTATTCTTAAAGGTCATCAGTATATTTTTAGCAAAATTTTCATTTTCAAAAGAGTTTTGTACCTTGTGTAGGCTGCAGAATAGTAGCCCCTGGACGTACTGGAACCACCATATGTCTTAGTAATATCATCATACGTTATCTAAAACGCATCAAAATTCATATAAAATTCTTGAAAATATATATGAGTTTCAAACTCTTACAGGTAAATGTGACTACTTAACATACTACGGATGTTCCATTTTATCGGTATATTGTGATTTTTAATTGAGTGATACACATCGTGATATAGCTGCAATAATGTAGTCTCTCCCAAAAAAAAAAAAAAAAAAAAAAAATCGGAGAGGGCTATATTATTGCAGCTAATTCTGATAAGGAGACTAAAATACCGGTATTTAGGTGAAATATGTTGACGGTGCTACCGTTAGGGCGAGCGCAGATACCTTTCAATTTTAATTTAGATCGGGCTAGTCAAACTGCACGTGATATTTGCTACGTCTAGACTCTGACTTCATATAACGTCGTATGTACATGTATGTTGCATTACCAAAACGGATCTGATCAGTGCTAATTTTAATCAAGAACATTTAATCTACTATTTATCTACTATATATCCATTGAATCAAGGTGATTTTATTTTTTTGTTGAATTTTTGTTGCTACCGTAAGAACGTAATTTGCGACAAGATGCAATTCGCTAAGCATTAAGGGACCACAGGTAACTGCGGGAAAAAATTCATTTGGATCAATGTGCAAAGTTCAAATTTTCTCTATTCACCCAGGCTTTGCTTTAAGAACTAGCAGTGACAAGCGGTGCTTTGCGCCGCTCGCTGCGCTCGCTATAATTATAAATTCCTGAAATTATTCATTTATTTGTTAAAACTTTCAAATTGCAATTACAGAAAGTGTAAAAAATGTTGCAAAAAGTAAAAGAACTGCATCCTAGCATCCAAACATGCTTCATTTTATGTAAATAAAAAAAGGAAAAAGTGAAGTTTTGTTTTTCCAGCATATTTGTGGGAAAAACCATGGATATTCATTTAAAATCACTATAAAAATTGTGTGTAAAAGTATCATAATATTATCATGATATTCTTGGAAAAAATTGTGATATATTGTGATACGAAATTTTTGGCGATACCCATCCCTATAACATACAAACCTTTGCGACATGTTGATCATTGAAACTATACCACAGTCCATCTTTGAAAGACCTGCAAGCAAGTAAAATAGAACATACATGTATATCAGATTTCCGTGTCAATGTTTAGAAAGGAAAATACCACTCTAACTTTTACCTTCAAGAAAATGATACTGCCACAGTGAAGACTTTAACAAACAAACAAAAAAAAAAAGAAGAAAAATTTGTAAGAGCAAAAGTGAAGTTAATTTATAGGAGGATCTTAAGATACATGCTTACTTGATGTAGGCATAATAATGTCCGCCAGCAGCACTACCAGAATGCACCATAATAGAAAACAGCTCATAAACATATGGACCCTGAAAATAAAATAACACATACTGAGTATGTTCACAGTTAATACACTTTTGTCATAGTCCAAACCATTTCTAAAAGGTGCGAATCATTAATGGTTTTCTGGCCCAGTGGTTCTTGAGAAGCACATTTTTTAAAATGACCCCACCGTAATTTTGCTTTTTCTTGATGATCTCCCCTTGGAAAGGGGCTTCATTTTCACAATTTAGTATCCCCTTTACTCAAGGACGCTTTGTGCCATCTTTGGTTAAAGTAGCCCAGTGGTTCTTGAGAAGAAGTTGGAAATGTTAAAAGTTTATAGATGGACAAACAGCTGGGCAGACTACGGAAAAGAGGTTATCAGAAAAGCTCACTTGAGCTTTCAGCTCAGGTGAGCTTAAAAAAAAAAGATAGATTTTGGTTAATTGGACTTAAATCTCTAAAATCACTGAATACATTTCAGCATGAAATCTATATCACTTAACACAAAAGCTCTTTGAAACTCTTTGCAAACCATGATTTTGATCAGTTTATCTCAAATATAGTTTAATCTCATTGACTCGAACTCGATGGGACAAAGAAAAAACTCGAGGATTCGAGATATCGAGGGTAAAATACTTAAAGGATAAGTGGTTTGGACTTCCAAATCACTTTGACATATCCATGGTATTCGAGATATCCGTGTTCAAGATACTGAAGTTCAACTGTTCCATCATTCCCAACTGAGGTAACCCCACCAGCTAGTGCTTACCTTAGCTCCAGCAGTCTTGGCATTTTTATCGTTAGCGGCAGCTTCACTTGAAAGACTAGAATTTTCTGAGGAGGGCCCTGTTGTGCTGGACTCTATTTCTATCCCTTCATCAATACCTGTAATACATACAGTTGTATCTTAATACAAATCATGACTCAGTTCAAACTGCATCAATGTGTTTTTGCTCTCTCTCTGTCCCTCTTTTTCACTCTCTCTTTCTCATTGAAATTCAGCTGGATATGCACTGTATGTGCTGTTGATTTTTAGGGTAATGAGGGAAAAGTAATTATAGGCCATTTAAAGTACATCTTGTTTCTAAAAAAATCATCATTCATTTACACAAACCACAATTGAAATCAGGTCTTACATTACAGGTTTTAAAACCAGTTCAGAGAAACAACATAATACATTATATAACCCTGTCAGATACTTGTATGATAGAATCATATTTCATTATTGATTACTTGTCTTACAATTAATTTTATTAATATGTACCTTCATCACTGCTCTCTTCCAGAGTATGACTGGTTGTGGATTCCTCTGAACCACTGTGTTCTGGTTCAATCAAATGGTTCAAGTTCAGAACCCCGGGAAAAGACATTCTGAAATAATCAACTTCTTAAAATCATGACCTCCCAAATACAATGAACTACTACAATATAGGAAAATACACAAAATACACAATGTTTGACAATAATTAAGGACACAGATCCTTTAACCACAAACATGTAATTATAAACATTGGGTTACCTTTGAAAAGAAAAAAATTCTTACTTGTCATTCAACTTAATTCTGTGTAGTGTTGAATAATCGAAATCAAATCTTTTCAACTGCAGTGTCAACATATAGGGAAAAGAAACAAATTTAAGACCCTGAAATGGAAAAAAAGTTAATCTACAGTAAAAATATAATATGATAAATAAGAACTATCTAATGTACATGTAAATCAATAGGTGTTATTGTAAATCTAGCTTTGCAATTTTTTCTATTTTACAAGTACTCAATCATTCACTCATGTAAATAAATAAATGTGCATTAGCAAATAAACAAAAGAGAGAGCTTTAAATATTGAATTTTCAGAAAGCACAGTAACTGTTGTAGAATTTGTTTTTTTAAAAAACTGATTCGAAGGCAATGAAAACCTTGTGGGCGTCACATTTCTTGTTGCACTTTTCACAGAAGTATTGGTTGTTTCCATCTAATGTTTCAGGTTCTACAAAGGCTTGTAAGGCCTCATCCTGGAAAAAAAAATGAATAAAAATTGATCAGTATTTTCAAAATACAGTAATTTTAACCATAATGACAGCGGAAATGATTTGGTCTTTGCAATATAGTGTAGATTCCTAAATATACGTGAGGAATTAATTATCATGTAATTTGGCATGAAACACCATTGTGAAATAAAATTACTCATTTTTATTTTTATGATGCTAAAATCCATGTAAAATCTCTTGCTCAACCGTCCTCTCACAAATTATGGTTATCGCGATTTGATGTTAAAGAGACATTTCCATACTCGTGAAAAATAAGAAATCAGAAGTACTATAGACGGAGTATGCTGACAGTGGAAAAGATTTGTTCTTTTCAATATACTACAGAAAGAGTGTGCTTTGTTCTGAAAATCTGCATGATTGTGTGTGCCAACATGGTACATTTTAGTACTTACCACACTACCATGGGTCTCATTGGAGCCAAACGGTCGGATGACTAAAGGTATATCCAGATATGTATCTAACCGAGCACTCTCATTCCCACACTGAAAATACAAATAGCAAATAAATGTCTGCAGTCTTTCATCACTTTTCTTTTTTCTAACTCCATTTTTTAAGCAGGAACAACTCAAGGACAGAGAGATATCTGACACGAACTAAAGCATTTCATACTTCCAAGAATTCCCTTGCATTACCATGATTACAACAACAAAATTCATGTTCCGTGAAGGCAAGTCTCTTCACATACAATACAATGCCACTTCAAATTCAGTCAAACCTTGTTATCTCGAACTCGATGGAACCAAAAAAAAAGTTCGAGATATCCAATGATTTGAGATATCGAGGGTAAAATACTTAAAGAATATGTGGTTGGGACTTCCAGATCACTTTGACATATCCCTGGTATTCGAGATATCAGTGTTCATACCGAAGTTCAACTGATATGAATAATTCAACTATACTGCTGTACATGTATAAACATGTAATAATATATGAAGAACATAAATACCAACATCTATAAACTGAAGTTTCTAATTGCAATGAAGAAGAAAATAGGACAAATTCAAAAAGCTCCCACCTCCAGGCACTTGACATAGTCCTTGAGTTTGCCTTGGTACAAGTTGTTGATAAGATTCGCCTGGTCTGTTTTCTTCCACTTCATCTCCAGTGCATCAAACATGACTCGACACAGCTCCTGTACATCATGTTGCTGCCACACTAGTGAAAAAAATTCATCAAGAAGTATACATCATTTTAATAATATACTTTAAGGATTAACTACTAGTTAAAAAGTGGACTAAGTATTTTATCAAATCAAGGAGAAGATTACTGCTAAATATGCATAGAGTATAACTGCCCCTCACTGAAAAGTTTGTTACAGTAGCAGTTTACATGTGTGTCTTAAAAATTAGAGTATTTAATATGGTTACTTATTCTAACATGTTTATTTCATGGTAAAACCTTTGCAGTTAATAAAGACAAATCATACGACATAGACTGAATCTAAATGAGCATGCAAGAGGACGAGAGGGAAAGAGGTTGACAGACCTTGAAATACTTTTACATCTAAGCAAGCCCTAAAGTACCTTTGTGTGCATGCATATTTCACTTATATCAAAGCATCATCCATTCTGAATAAAATTCCAGACTTGACCTTGACAAATGACTATGGAATCAAGTCAATGCAGTAAAAATTATCTACACTGCTTTCACCTAGTACAGGGTTTTCAAGGTCTTGTTAGAATAACCCATGATTCTTTATGCCAAAAGTTTGGCAAAAAAAAAAACTTTTTTTACTCCATTTTAAAGTCAGAAGCCTGACATATTGAGTGGTCAAACTCATCATTATTTAACTGGAAACATATATTTGACATGAATTATGCCTCTGATTAATAAACCTGATCGACCATTGTCGACATGTGATGACCTTCACCTGTGTACCCTGATCCCAAATTTTAATATCTGCATCACACCCGACTTTTTCTTTGTAAATTATCCTTCCAGACAAATTTGTACTGGCCTTGCTGACAGGATTGACAATTTTCGACTGCTCTGATCTCAGCAAAGAGAGAGAGAGAGAGAAAGAGAGAGAGAGGCAGAGGGAGGAGGGAAGGAGAGAGCAAGAGAGAGAAGACCAAGATAGAGGTAGAAATCTCCAGTGCACTGGTTATATACCTTCGCTGCTGTCCCAGCCAAAACTTTTAGTCAGGTCGGTTGTCTCTATAGCTTTCTTCTTGCTGGTCTGTAAAATGAAATTTCTTTCCATAAACTTCCTTCAATTAAACTTTTAATTCTTTTCATTCTTTCTTTCATTGATACTAGTTCTAAAGTTGGCTTATAATACTTAATTGTACTCATTGAAGTTTTAGTATTCTTACAGATGAAATGATTAGTGAGGATTAATATACCTGAAGCAACAAAAACAGCTTTTGTAATTGATAGGGAATGCTTTTGGCCATGTCCTCTTCTCTTCCATCAAATTCCCATCTGAAAGAAATAAAATCAACATGATACATGTTCTTATTATTTTCTGTAAAATTGACCCCCCCCCCCCCCCCCCCAAAAAAAATGTTTTTTGACAACACACAGAGACTCTAATTGTCAGTATAGATAATTGCATTTTTTTTTGTTGTTCAGTAGATTATTATTCAAATTGCAATCTCTGCATTGGAATATGTGTCTCAAAATGATCTTCTTGACAAGTTTTTAAATAAAAACCACAATAAAGAGGTATTGACTAGAATCTCCTGAGAAGAGACAATTTTGTGTAACTTGTTTTGTAATTTTTCCATGTGTCTAAAATTTAGGAACACATGTATAACCCATTCTTATATGATTCTTATATGTAATTTTTAACTATATGAAACACATTAGCATCAGAATTTTCATATACATATTTGTGTCTCAAACACATTTGCCTCTGAAATTCTTCTTTACCTGTATACAGCATTTCTGAATTCTGGAGTCATGTACAAAGTCTGTAGAAGGCTGTTCAGATAACAGGTCATGGCCTGGTTCACCAGTCCAACATAACCTAGCGAGGAAAAAAGTGAATTTGTTTGTACACAACTATGGCTGTCTAAAAGAATCAAGACACAGGTACATAAAGTCTTTTAAAAAGATAAGAAACAAGCAGTACTTTTATAATAATAGGAGGTACCTTGAGGAATTGATTTTTTATTAAATTCGTTAACAAATTTTTCTCCAATAAATATTTTGGCTGTACAATCATCATTTCTGCTGGGTAAAAGTACCTGGTACCAGCAGATTTTGAAAGGCTTGTATGTGTAACATATACATAGCCTATGTAGAATATTTAAAATGAAACATGCTTTGTCACCAACTTGAACTTTTTTTTTTTCATTTTTTTAAACTCACATTCATCGCTCTTTTTCTTATTTTGGGCAAGCAAACATTTATGAGACTACATACAAATGTACATTTATGACCACAATATGAAATCATTAAAATTAATTATGAAAGTACAGTCTTGAGAAAAGGAGGGACTCTCACGGTTTGCTAACTACGACTTGATATCTGCACAAAGTAACCATTCCTTTCTAGAAAAATAACTTACCTGTGTCTGACTTGATGACTGCAGTGGCGTAGGAGTAGCTCTCTGGATACGCTAAGCAGGTGTCTGTTGAGGTGGAGGTTGAGGCCCCATTATAATAAGATGAGGAGGTTCCTGAGGCACCTGATATACCAGAGGTGGAGGAGCTGGTACCAGCTGAGGTGCCACTCTATAAATCATTGAAATTTTCATTTCAATAAATCAGTGTTTTTTTGTTTTGTTGTTTTTTTTTGGTTTTGTTTTTTTTTTTGTTAATTCATACGCGGACTATAAATGTATATTGATCTACTTTATAATGACATAAAACACATTTCCTCTTATTTCTAACAAAAATAACCAGCTGCTTCTCTCAATTTAAGGCTGACTTTTGAACCCATTTAGATTTGCATTTACATGTAAGATCTTCTTATCCTGTACTGCGTTTCCTCAAAATGTGTAATTTAAATTTACAGATCATTCATGATTACCATGACTACCAAGAAAATGTATTGTCTATAATGTACAGTCAAACCTTGTTAACTCGAACTCGATGGGACCAAGAAAAAACTTCCGAGATATCCAAGGATTCAAAATATCAGGGGTAAAACACTTAAAGAATAAGTGATTGGGACTTCTAAATCACTTCAACATATCCATGGTATTTGAGATATCAGTGTTCAGATACTGAAATTCAACTGTATTTTACATATTTGGCATAAATTAAATTCTTCATTATAAATGACAGGGTTCAATTACTTGGAAATGAAATCAATTAAATTACAATTGCATTGGTTTTTAAATGCAATTGATTAGATTAATGATAATTAATGAAATATCCTACCTCTGTCTTCTGGGGTAATGTCCCCTCTTTTTCAGTGATGGTGAAATTGTGCTTCCTCATTCCAGTTAAACAAATATCACAAAGTTTCCTTCCTTCATTTTCATTCAAATTCACCTGTAAAACAATAATGATTTTTATAAATCTAGCATCCCACCAGGTTGTTTTCACATTTCACTGTTATTTAATAGATCTTCAAAAGAACATAAGGAAGACCAATTGTTTCAAAATTGAAAATATCATGTTTAACTGACTGTTGAAAAATACACAGTAAACTAGAAATATGTCCATAGGACACGAATGCCCCGTCTAGTGTATATTAGTAATGCAACACGAAAATTTGTATCAGTATATAAAGTTTGAGGATATCTTGAATAGTTTCTTTAAAGTTGAAATTGAATTCTCACCAAATTATGTATAAGTGCATAAGCTTACATAAAAATATCTTAAATGATTTCTTTAAAACTAAGAAAAAATGCAACTTAAAGAAAAGTGAAGGTCACAAGAAAGAGCAAGGTCAAGTTTTTGATGCAGTTAAAAAGCACTCACTAATCAGCATATTAAGTTTGATAAAAATATCTTGAATGGTTTATTTAAAACTGAGCTAATTACTAATTTAAAAAAAAGTGAGGTCTAGGTCAAAGGAAAGGTCAAGGTTAAAAAATGTTGATACACTTGAAAAGCTTACATCAGTATGTATAAGCATATGAAGTTTGATTAAAAATATCATGAATAGTATCTTGAAAACTGAGCTAAACACAAATTTAAGAAAAGTGAGGTCAAGGTCAAAGGAAAGGTCAAGGTCAAAAATATTAATGCAGTTGAATAGCTTACTTCAGTATGTATCAGCTGCATATGAAGTTTGATAACACTATCCTTAATGGTTTATTTAAAACTGAGCTAAATACTAATTTAAGAAAAGTGAGGTCTAGATCAAAGGAAAAGTCAAGGTCAAAAAATATTGATGCAGTTGATGCTCTCATCAGTATGTATCAGCATATGAAGTTTGATAAAAAAAAAAAGTCTTAAATAGTTGAAACTGTGCTAAACACTAATTTAAGAAAAGTGAGGTCAAGGTCAAAAAATGTTGATGCAGTTGAAAGCTAACATCAATATGTATCAGCATATGAAGTTTGATTACACTCTCTGTAATGAGTGGTTTCTTCAAAACTGAGCTAAACTCTAATTTAAGAAAAGTGAGGTCAAGGTCAAAGGAAAGGCCAAGGTAAAAAATATTGATGCAGTTGAATAGCTCTCATCAATATCTATCAGCATGTGAAGTTCGATGAAAATATCTTGAATAGTTTCTTTGAGACTAAGCTTTGAACTGAGCTAAACGCTAAGCACGACGGAAGAATAAAAGGACGGAAGACGGACATTACAAACTCTATATGCCCCGGCCATATTCATGGTGGGCATAAAAAAACATTCATAGGGAAAATAATCACAATGAATACATACAGTGAATACATGCTTACAGCCTGTAGTTTTAAAATTTATCATGAAGTTACTGGATATATAACATATTAAAATTCTTTGCCACCGGTACTTTAACATAATTTATAAGTGTGTTTCACTGTTGTTCATGAACAGACATAAATCCTCACCTCGTGAATCTCAGCCCCAATTTGCTTCTCGTATGTAACACCTATTGTATCTTCTACATATCCAAACTGCTGGGCCACTTGTGAAATCAGGTCCCTTACGGTGGTCGAGGCTGGTAAATTAATGTTGTGGCGTACCCCATGACACTGGGTGTCAATCATATCACGCACAATACACAATATTTTCTCTTCATCTGCCACGCAGACATTCTATAGATAAAAATATAGTACATATATAGATATATTGCATACATGAACCATGTGTGGAGACCACCATTCTTCATTATCACTAAACAGATATAAAAGGAATATGGTTTATGACATTCCCTTAAAGTTTTCTTCTTCTTCATTCATTTGCTTTATTACAAGGCTGATGAATCAGTCTAATTACTTGGGTCAGCTTTAAAAAAAAAATTGTTCGATGTACTCTGACCCAATTTTTTTCAATGTGGTTAGGTACATAGTTTTTTTGTTTTGTTTTTTTTTAATCATCTCACATATTGATGATAAAAATCAGATTCTAAGTTTAGTTATATTTCCATTCACATTATACATGTATCTGAAAAAACATGTTGCCCATGAACCCAGTCATAAATTATGTATAATGTTTATGCAAGAATTATTTTTTTTTTTTGGCTATTTGAGGGATTTCAAAATCCTGCTAAATGGGTGTTTTTGCTTTAGCTCAATGAAATTATGTCCAATCGTTTCAACAGAAAATATTAATCCTTGTCTTATACTTAAAAATTTATACTTTAGGAAAAAAAAATAATTATAATACAATTCTGGAAAAAGAAAGGGTTGGTCAGAAGGGTTTTTTTTGCTAATATGGATATTGCTCATGTTACAGTATAATATATAATGTATCTTTACACAAAATAAAGTTTTCAGTTTAAAGGATTCATTTTTGCTTCCATCATCGCCTTAATGCCATGAAACATAAAAGGGTCAAACATCCCTGGACTGAGATAGTCAGGTGTGCATTGGGCCATCCTTAAAAAATTGTTTTTTTTGCGGTAACGCACCTCATCATTTTAGATGTGAGTAGGTAGGTAGGCTTCTTTTTTTTTTTTTTTGGACAAATATCAAAAAATATTTCGATTATATAAAAGTATTAACTATACCTTAGCTTTCACCTCACTAATCAAACACTAAAATTGAAGCATTTCAAATGAAGAATTAAAACTTTTATTGCTCATATATCAGAACACATCAGATCAGTTCTTTTTAGGCAAACGGCAAATGTAGAACATTATACCACGTATCTGTAAGGCGAAACTGACGCACAATATTTTGGACCAGTATTTTCGATGTTTTTCCTTTCAAATTCACTGTAACTGACAGAAGTAAAGAGTCCATGTTTCCCGCGACCTTCTCGGACGCCATCTTTGATTGTGTAGATCACGAAGACGTTTTAGTTGTATCTGGGGGAAAGATAAGTGTCAGTGTAATCGAGACGTAAAAAATATCAATCGGATAAAAACAGAAAATGGATACGTAAAAAAAAAAAAATTTTGGAATCGGTAAAAAAAAAATCCAGTCGGGTGGATTTTTATGAGTCGGTCGCGTTACCGCAAAAAAACAATTTTTTAAGGATGGCCTTGGTAACATCTATATGGGACTGTCTTGCAGCATAAAACAAACTCAAAAGTCATATTTCATGATAAACATCATTAATGTTTATAAAAGGTGAATGCATGGTGAATTAGATGGGCTAATGCCTATTTCATATCTCAAGTAAAGCTACAATTGTTTTTTATATATATTTTTTTTTTTACTAAAAATTGCATCAACAGACTGATCAAACAGATTTGGATGAGAAAAAAATCCACCCGACAGTAATTTGAATGGGTCGATCAGGTTACAGGAAACAAACAAATTTTTTTTTAGGCCTTATCAAATATTTTAGATTTTTACTACTTCTTAGAGATAAACCCAATCTATTTTGAATATCTTAATGTACAAATTAAATTTCCACGTCAAATTTTACTAATAAATTGTCATCTAGCAATATCAAATTGTGAAATGCAAAATGAAAATGGAAGAAGGAAATTTTTTTTATCTACTAGAATCAATGGAAAATGATGATGAACATATGGCATATGTGAGGATATTACATATGGACAATGTGACACTTACCTTCCATATTTTGATTATGAACAATCAACATAATTTTAGTTCATAAAAAGCAAGATAAATGACATTTGTTTGAGGAGTTAAGAGTGCAGAACTGAGGAAACTCGAACTAACTTACCACATCCATCACGTTTTATAACCAAAACAAAAATTATGATTACAATCTGTTATTAACACTCCTTAATTCACCTTGAATACAAACTTTCATGAGATATCGATAGAAATATTCAACTGTTGTGCAATACAATCGACGTGAAAATCTATGACAAAATGTCAAGTGGCGGGGAGTATTTTCCGATGGTTTTCTTTCTATAGTAACACCATTATATCTTCCCAAAACATACCTCCGTTGGCACCATTTGTGTATTTTCTCCAGTGACCATCGTTAGAATGGCCCAAATATATTTTATGTCACAAAATTTGCTGTGTAATGCATGGTACTATAGTACTTTCTTTTTTGTCTATTACAATTATGGCTGAAGTCTCGCAGGATCTCACGCTATCTGCGAGAAATTCGTACGAGACTTCCTCTTCAACTTCCTCTTTCGTCACGCCGAGCAAAGAAAATGAGGTACATGAAAGTTGTAGTTAAAAAATCCAAGAACATCATGTTTACATCATCACTAAAAACTTTAATTTTGCATAATTTAGTGGCACATATCTTTTTGAAAGCAAATTATTGTAGAATTTACAACCGTGAGAAAAATGAATGTTCAATTTTTAGGTATGAAGAGGACACTTAGTTTCTTACATGATTGTTAAATTACAAAAATTGACGGAAAGGATTATAAAATTTTCTAATATTACTGTTGGGCAACTCTTAATGTTTGAGAGACAGAAGTTTCGGTCTTCAAGGGATTTGAATTTAGTTTTGGTCAGGAAATAGATGGAAAGGGAAAAGGGGGGATGTTCTGTTTTGGTCATCATTGAAGGGGGGATTGATTGCTATACAATATTTTGTTTTGATTTTGTTTAATTTGTTGTTTGTTTGTCGTGAATTTAAAAGTACTGTGCATTTAAAAAAAAAACATTTCGTAATGGTTGTGCAATAACTAGAATTACTAAAGCCTTTAGTTACTGTATAATTGTAGTAAGATAAACCGTGACAACTTGAACGATTCCATTGATGCCATCCTACAGGCTTCAAAAGACAAGCCAAGGAAGTTCACAGAATCGGTAGAACTCCAGATTGTTCTGAAGAACTATGATCCCCAAAAGGATAAACGTTTTGCAGGAACAATCAGGTATACATATAAACCATTGAAAATTGTTTCAACTTTTCCAGCTTTTTTCTGAAAATGAAAATACTTTTCAACTTTAGAATGCATCAGTCACTGCATTATTTGTTTTTCTTTGCAGCAGATTTGACATCTGAAAAAAAAAATCATGATCAGTGTAAACTTTTTTGACCCCCACCCAGGGTCTTGAAACAACTGGGTAGGCAGTTTCATTCTGCCGAAATATTGACTGTTTTTGAAGGGAAACAAGAAAGACCTTGACCCAGGGTCTTGAAATAACTGGGAAGATGGTGATTATCACTGTCGAAAATTGACTGATTTATAATGTGAAAAAAAAATGGTAATTTAAGTTTAAAGACGTTTATTAGGTTTCCTGAAAAATGTATAATTTTAGTATCTTCATTTGCAGTTGTTCTGTTTCCATCATCCTCTTTTGTGTGACTTTGATTATAGACTGAGGCATGTTCCCCGTCCCAAGCTGAAGGTCTGTATTCTTGGTGACCAGATTCACTGCGACCAAGCCAAGGCCAACAACTTGCCATGTATGACAGCTGATGACCTTAAGAAACTGAACAAGGACAAGAAGCTGATTAAAAAGCTGGGTATGGAATTAAATAATATTTTAAGTAATTTCTCGCAATAATTATTGAAATTCATTTATTTTGAGGAAGGAAAAGAGATTTGGAAATATGCCAAGGAAGAGAAATAAATATATATTGCATGGCTTATCTGAAGCTAGCAGTGATGAGACATTTATCAGAGGCATTCATAAAGTATAGAAAATAAAGAAAACTAAATATTCAGAAATTGGAGGATTTGGTAAACAATTTTTGCACTGGTATGGTAAGAATGAAAAGGTGAAGATAACAAACAGTTAACAAAAAGTTCACAAACAGGTCCATACTTGGAGCTTAAAGGGATTACTCTTGTTCTTTTGCTAGTGATTTAGGTTGTTCTCACAAATGAGAGAAAACCAGGTAAAGAAATATTCCAATCTCCTTTGCAGAGTTGTCGTTCATTCCTCTCTCAGACGCCTCTGCAATGGGCTCGCGTCAAGATTTTTGACATAACGTAAAAAAACATAATATTTCAAGGATTATTTCAAATTAAACTAATAATTTTAGATCTGTTTAGTAAATATCTGTCTTTAAGGACTATCATTAGCTCAGACACTTGATTATAATGAAATAAAACAAACGCACTATTTCTCATGCTTATCACTGTGATATACGTGAGCCAACGACAGAGGTGAATGTATGAGCCGATGGTAGAGAGTGGAAATATCCATCTCTGATGACTTTGCCACTTAACCCTCTCCCTTGGGCTTTGTTCTGAACTTTTTAAGGTAACAATTTCCCCACCCCTCCAGGTTGAGGTCTTAAAAAAATAGAAGAAGAAATCAGTTCAAAGATGTTAGAAACTGTATTATTTTTCAACACAGCTTTCTTAAGTGGTAATTTCATATCAATATTTGACGGTTCATATTTTGCCAATGAAGAATAACAGAAGTTGCATGTATTACCTGATACTTGCAGTGATGAAAATCATTTTTTAACAGAGGCATTATATATGTAAAGCCTTGATGTTCAATCTAAATATGGAAGTGGAATTTATTATATTTAGTGCATGCTGCCTGTTTCAGCAAAGAAATATGATGCTTTCCTGGCCTCCGACTCCCTGATTAAGCAGATTCCCAAGATCTGTGGACCAGGATTCAACAGGGCTGGTAAATTCCCCACCCAGGTCTCCCACCAGGAGTCCCTCGTACAGAAGGTGGAGGACACCAAAGCTACCATCAAATTCCAGCTTAAAAAGGTAAAACACAATTGTACAGGCCTCAAGACCATAAACTGAAAACAGACTTAAGTCAGAATTTTAAATGAATATAACTTCAGGAATAAATTTGATAATCTAATAAAATTTTCATCATTTGTTTGTATTAAGATAGTAAACAAACATGCAAATTTTGAAACGTGTGTAAAATAAAACTCGAGATACTGAGTATCAAAATTTTGACTTAAGTCTATTCTCAGTTTATGGTCTTGGGACCAGGTTATCAAACATTTTCCTTATTAAAAAGATGAGTGGGTCAGTGTTCGGCACAAAAAATTTTCAAGTCCTCAAACAGTTTTATTTATTACACACTATTAGTGAGAATGAACATTTGTGTATTTCAGGTATTGTGCTTGGCTACCTGTGTAGGACATGTAAACATGCCTAAGGATGAGCTGTATGCTAACATCACCTTGGCCATCAACTTCTTGGTGTCCCTACTGAAGAAGAACTGGCAGAATGTCCGAGCCCTCTACATCAAGGGAACCATGACACCATCACAGAGAATCTACTAAATACTGTACTCTGTCAATAAAGTGGGATTTCATGTCATCAATTTTTTGTGTTATTTGTTACTTACCATATTGAGAGAATATGCAGATGAAAAAAAGAAAGTTTCCTGTTTAAAACATTTTCAAAATTCATTGATGTCTAAATAAATGGTGTCAAACATCACCTTCCTGAATCATTTACAGTGACTTAGAACATGGCTGTCTTAATTCGGTAGCAAAGTTCAAATAGTGGGGGGGGGGTGCTAAATGTTATGATAATATCATTACTCTTCATATTTAAGGTGAAGGCTGACTAGGTTGACTTGGAACAGGACTCGTAAGTAGGAATGCGCCTTATTAGATTTGACTCTTACGAGATCAGCATCAGGGAATACCCTACGCAATCATTACACCTGAACTGCTTTTTTGTCATGGGTATCGGCGTGGAGTGGAGACACGTTCGTGCTGGTTATCTTGCATTGCCTTTTTTAGCTCACCTGAGCTGAAAGCTTAAATATAGTGAGCTTTTCTGATCACCCATTTTCAGTCTGAACTTTTCACATTTTCAGCTTCTTCGTAAAAACCACTGGGCCAATTTTAACATTGGTACAAAGCGTCCTTGGGTGAAGAGTTTAAATTGTTGAAATGAAGGGCCAAGTCCCCTTACAAGGGGAGATAATCAAGAAAAGACAAAAAATAGGGTGGGGTCATTAAAATATTTTCTCAAGAACCACTAGGCCAGGAAAACTGAAACTTAGGTGGAAGCATCTTGGGGATAGCGTAAATTCTAAATTATTCAAATCATGACCCCATGGGTAGGATGGGGCCACAGCAGGGAATCCAAGTTTTACATTGAAATATATACATAGGAAAATCTTCTCAAGAACCTCTGGACCAGAAAAGCTTTCAAATGAAAGGACAGTAAACAAAAACGCATCATTTGGACTTGGCAACGACAGGTAGCAGCTTTATTGTACAATGTACATGAATTATATGGATTCAAGCTCAAAAGTCCATTAAACAATACAAATCAGGAGCAGAGCAAACACGAACCTCTAAAGCATCAGGTGCTGTAACGCTGGGGTCTTGGGGTGGTTCAGTAGGAATGGAATGACTCCAAGTAAAGTTTACATCATTTATTGGGAAAATCAACGATAGAAACAGGCCCGTAGGAAGCAATTTCAGTTTGGGGGGGAGGGGGTACAGCCATACATTTTCAGTTGAGGGCCACTATCAACTACCAAAATTTCCTTGACAAGCAAAAAAAAACTTTAGACGTTTTTATTGAGGGGGAACAAGCATATAGTAGCTATGTTTTCTATAGTAATCTATATATCGGCAAAATTATTGGGGGTGGGGGGCACGACACCCCCCCCCCCCCGGTTCCTACGGCCATGAGAAATATACAGTTCAGTTGAGATTTTGACCCTGTAACATAGTAAAAACTTATGCAAGAAAGATAACTTATGTTCATGTTTCTAAATAAAATGAAAATACCAGTTAATTCCCTTTAGTAAACGAGAACTCGAAAATATTTGCATCTTTCAAAAATTAAATTATATCTGCTCATTATTTTAACAAAGTATTTTGTTATACCTATAAAAATTAGTTCCTATATAAATATATACTAAAAAATTCTAACATTCCTAATGTTTTACTGAGCGGTCATAAAAAAATCGATGTTTCACCGCAGAGTGAGATATTGGATCTGTGGACGAGATATTGGACCGGTTACGTCACACTGTGGACGGGATTATCTAAATCTTATTTGCATGCGTTAGTACGGAAGCTAGCAGCAAAAGAAAAATGTATTATTACAAAAATAAATAAAAGGTATAACAAAACATTTAATTATTGACTGCGTTCTCGGGCAAATGCGTTTCACGAAACAGCTATGAATTTAAAGAACGGGAAAGTGACAATAAAAAATCAATGATTTTAAATTCAATCCAACAAAATTCATTTAAATTATATCAAGATAAATCAATATTCTAACCACACTGGATAGATAAATTCAGAATATTGTACAATGAAATTTTTGGAAACAATCAAACGATAACCAAGGAAATACAAATATATCCATCCTTGGCAAATTTTGTACACCACCGTCCGCGTCTTTTGCAAATCCTGTCTGAAATTCACCATGTGACAGCAGATAAAGTTACTCAACCGGATCGTTGTATAATCTTTGATGTTATCAATGCACAAATCCTGTAAACGCCTCGATAATTGGTTTCTGTACGTGAGTCTTGAGGACAAGAAATGAATGTGACACAATTACGTAAACTATGTCTATTAACCAGGTCCAGCACAATACCCTGATAAAGGCATATAGCTTGATAAAGCTATATAGCTTTATCAAGGTATTACAAATACCTTGATCAAGGTATTTTATGTACTGAAAATACAAAAAAAAAAATCCTAAAAAAAATAAATACTGAAAGTCGAGTTCTGAGTTGTTGTCAGTAAAATCACTCATGCATGTAAAGTACTCAAACACAAAGAAATCAGTATAAAAGCATGTCGTGTGAGGAGACGTTCTTTTATGCTGTCTTTATGGTACCTGAGTACTTTTCATGCACGAGTGAACACACTGACCACAACTCCTAATTCGACTTTTAAATTTAATTTTTAAAGATTTTTTTTTTTGTATTTTCATTACATAAAATACCTTGAACAAAGTATTTGTAATACCTTGAAAAAGCTATATAGCTTTATCAAGCTATATACCTTTTATCAGGGTATTGTGCTGGACCTGTTAACCGATTTGGAAATAGCACAAAATACAAAGTCCTGTGAAGCACCTTGAATCCCAACTTATTTCCTTGCAAATGTGCCCCTTTAAAATTTTTCGTTATTTATTGGTGGACAGTGGAATGATGCTTGGATTTCATACAACTATGATGGTAACCGATTCATATCTGGAAGAACAAATTTGATATTAGAAAACCGGTAGATCTTTTAACTCTAACATTTTCTTTGAAAATATCATCACCAGCGGTTAGATAAACATCCATAATATCATTTAATGATAAAATCTATCAAAATTATTCAAAATCTGGCAACATGGCTCCAAATTATATATTTCGCTAATACACTTTTTTAAAAAATAAGGGAATAAAAATTTCAGTTGTGCATGGTAAATAATGCTAGAAATCATTAATCAGTATAATTGATATTTTCATGAAAACAAATTATTTATCCATACTATTCCTCTTTTACAAAACTACAACAGGTAGCTCTTAGTTTACTAAATACTTAGAGCTCTTTTTCTACTGAAATCACTCTTGCCAATTGGCAACACCACAAATATTGAATAATAAACACCCACATATTTATTTTTTATGATAACATATTAATCAAATTTCTTCAAAATCAGGTCTTTTGTCACAAACTATACCAGATACGAGTCAACTATACATGTGGAACTCTTCTATTGATTTCAATCTCGTCAGATGACGCCACCATAAAGTGTTTTAAACTTTCATCAAGTGATATGTGTTAATGTATTAAAATTATTCTGGTGAACAATAATAATCATAATTCAAAAGTAACTGCAAACATTCTAAACCTTTAATCCTCTTCTGCAAGATAGTATCAGTCCTGCGTTTATAACAGGTAAAACTCGTTTTCTTCTATAAAATCAACATGTCATCTTTACATAATTATACTGTATATAAAACTTGGCCAAAAAGTTTAGAATTCCATAAAAAGATACCAAACTTTGGTATCTTTTACATGTGATCAAATTTTCAGAAACACAAGGAATAAGATAAAATGGTGGCGCAATTTTCGCATACAACTGATTGTAAAAATCCAATATTTGGAATGTAATCCATGTACTTTTATATAGAATTACAGTCAAAAAACTAATATTATAATGACCCATTTAATGATAAGTGTAGGTCAAAAAATATTTTCAAAACATAGTATCTGAACTAAAGCTTCGCTTTTTTTTTTATTTTTTTTTTTTATTGTTGCATTGCTACAAATTATTGACACGCTACCGTTACCCAACAAAACTTTCCATGCGTATTACCCTACTATGTGGACTCTGAATTGAATCATCCACTTAAGAAATGTAAAACGAAATATTACATTCGATGCTCAGAATATGAAATGTTCCTCTTTTCTAATCTAAAAGGATAAAATTGTAATGAAGTCCACATTGACTTTTACTTTGGCACTAATCGCAAAGAAAAGAAGCATAATGATTGTACTTGTCTGGAGATCTTAAAGTACCTACTCCAGAGAAAAATACTATTAAGTTCAAACTACTTTGCTTATGTCCTTAAATTTTAAGCTGCGTGATTTTACCCCATTTATTTGCCTAACAAGAATATTCCTACCAAAACCAGTTTTTTGTATCCAAAAAAAAAAAAAAAAAAAAAAAAAGAAAAGACACAGTGTCATGATTCTACGGGTTCACATTTCTACAAACCACACGGAGAAAAATGACCCCAAGGCCATAATTTCTACGAAAAAGTGGGTCATTTTTTTACGTAGAATATTGACCAGGGATCAAATTTCTACGTATAGAAAAATAACCCCCGGTCAATATTCAACTGGGGTCACTTTTCGCCGTTACACCGGCAATCTAATATTTGGTACTAATTCAATTTCTTGTATTTTGAGAAAATCTTAAAAAGATAGTTTTAGGATTATTTGAAACTTTAATCGTAAGATTATAGATAAATATATATATTTTTTTTTTTGCATTTTCAATACAAGTATACTCTCTCTCTCTCTCTCTCTCTCTCTCTCTCTCTCTCTCTCTCTCTCTCTCTCTCATGTGTAAGCATCCATACATGTAAGAGCAATAATGCATATAAAATCCGATGTAGTAAAAATCATGGGAAATGATATTGTCTTTATAAAGGCAGATCAAGGAATTTTTCTGGGGCAGAGTGAATCAAACTTGCTGTATTAATTGTCTCCTTTTTTGACAAGCCAAAAAAAAAAAAGGGAAAAAGCCTACACACTCAAAACGAAAAGGGAACTAAAAAAAAAAAATTAAAAAAAAAAAAAAAAAAGGATAAAACCTAAACACCCTAAACGAAAGGGGAACGAAACAGTTGTGAGAACTATATTTCGCGGGAATATGGAAACATGTGGACCCTTCTCACGTACTTTCCAGAGGAAACGAAGTCACTTTTTTGTTTCTTTATACCTACACGTATTAGAAGATCTGAAGAGCACAAAGGTTTCCTACCAGAAATTTTTAGACAAGAAAAAAAAAAGAATAATATCCAATATCAAAATTAAAAAAAAAAATTTGGGGGGGGGGGGCACTCTCAGGAGCACGTTGTTTTCCTTTCCTATAAACGTTGATTATTAATTATATAATATTTAAAGAAATGATACACATGAACGCAACCATATATTTTAATCATTCATTCACATTACAAAAGAGGGTGTTGCAGAAACTCGTGATTATTCCCTAAATCGAGAAGGACATTTAAATACCACGACGATATAGATATGCTACGTAGACTTTATTTATACGACGGGTATGTCTAGCTTGTTATAACAAAACATTTAACATTCTGTTTATTTCATGCATAGTTTTTTCCTAACATAGACTGGCGACTTGTAAGTAAACATTTTTTTCACATCTATGGTCACTGTCGCCAATTTGCACGAGAAAAGTTAGAACGATAAAAAGCACAATTAATGGCGAGTGCACCTCTCACATCATTTTGAAAGATGTACTGTAGACAGCGTGCGTTAATATTTTTCAATATATAAAAATGTGTCTCTTTATGCATATATCAAATTCATTCTGTTTCAAGGAGGCAATTTTTCAGAACAATGGGGATTCCCTATTTGAAAAACAGAAAACTTGACTTATTTTGCTATGTGACTAATTTACACTTCATTAAAGGTCATAGGAGACAATTACCTGAACATATTGAGTTACATACTGGAATAAGTTCATATGAGCTGGTAAAATAAAACTGAAATTGTTTTTTGGATTTTTTACGCAAGATAGCTACAGCACGGTCGATCAAAATTACTCAGTCGTGAAACATTCATTCACTTTGACTAACGTTGCTTAAAGCTGAACACGCTTCGTAAAAAGAATGTGTCCGCCATATTCGATTGGACTCGAGTTGTGTCTGAGGGCCCCTATATACAATGTATAGAGCCGCTCACTTGGTCACTGTTCAGTGTAATCAATCGTCACCGGTGTAGACGGACCTATGCTATACAGCACTTGGTAGCGACAAAAATAACTGTGTACTTCTTCTAATGCAGGAGAGTAAGATACCAAAGACAATTACAACAGTTGCACAGGTCAGTGCAGTATAAAAACAAACACAAATATACATAACTGCAATAAAATTTAAACAAAGGGAATGCAAGATAACCAGCACGAACACGGGTCGCCATTCCACGCCGATACTCGTGACAATAAAGCAGTCAGGTGTAACGAATGCGAAGAGTATACCCTGGTGCTGATATCTAAGATAGTAATATCGAAAATGGCGTATGTCTATTTACGAGTCGTGTTCAGCTTTAATCTCCCTTAGCATATGACGTCAGTAAGGCCCAATCGCTGTTATCGCTGTTCAAAGCTATGCAATGTTTACAAACTATCATGTCATTTTGCAGCTTAATTTTAAAGAATATCAGAATCATGGCAAAAACCTGGTATAAATATACGATCTTCAAACAAGTGTAGTGGTTTAGATTTCTATTTCATAGCCATCGTTTCGTAAATAATATTTTACAAGTATTTGCTGATATTTCAGTCAGATTATTCTATTTATCATTTGTTTTCAGTTGTTACTTACGTAAAACCCCTTTATTATGTGTCTGTTATAAGTTAGGACATGTGTTGACATTCCACATGTTTTACTTTTTAAACAGGAAGTGTCATCCATGTTGGCAGTCTTTCCGTAGTACTTTTGATAGCTGTGTTCTGATTGGTTAACTTAGCTTTAGGATCTTTGATAGTCATTGGTTTTTATTTTGGACCTTGCTAGGGTATTTAAACCCGTGTTCGAGCAGTTTACTTCACTTGGTTAGGGATAAGCCTCATGGCTCATTATCTCTGATTTTATGCCAACCTCAAGGTACACGGCATTATAGGTTTCATTTAGCACGTGCTGAGCGAGCATTTTATGATAGGTTAGATGTAGGTTTTATAGAATAAAGTTATATGATAGGTTAGGATGTAGGTTATTTAAAGTAAATTAAGTTTCCCTTTCCAAGTCCTGCCTGGTCTAGGGATATGTAGATAACAGGTTTATTTTCTAGAACCACTATTTATTATTTATTTTGGGTGTTGTTTATTTTCTGGGTCAGTTATTTTTAGAACCTAGAATTAGCATTGATATTTTCAGTTCAACTCTAGAGTGTTGATAGTAGTCATATTGGGTGATGTAGCTCATTTTTTTTTTTTTTTACACTTTTCTAATCCATTCATTTTATAGGATTTTTGACAACTTTCATAAGTATGGAAGCCCAGTAGGGACATGAATTATTTTTCATAGTTTTTCCACATTCCTCCCATTTTCTATTACATTTTTCAATTACTTATTTAGTTATTGAGATTATTCATTGAGATTATTGTGAATCACCTACCAGATTAAATTACATTTTTGATAAAGCCCTATTAATCCTGTGCAAATTTCAAAGACTTTTCTGTTTGTTAAATTTTGACTATTATTTATTATTTGTTATCATTTACAAAGGTTAATTCTCACTTTATTAAATTTATAAAACTTACAACTGTGTTTTCATTTAGCGTTGATCATAGTTCAGATATCCCCTTACCTGGGTTGACAATCATAACTGGAGGCAGTTTACTGCTTTAAGCCAAGTTGGCTATTAACTTTGTTAAGTTATTCATTAAAGAGTTCTGCTTCCGGTTACACAAGCAAAGATTTCTTTTTAAAAATTCCATTGCATATTTGCAAGATGTTTGCATGTTTTATCAATCAAAATGTGATCATTTTCATCGTTTGACACTTCGATCTATTGAGAGAAAAATAAAGCAATCGGAAGAGAGAAAGGAGAGTGAGAATGAATTCATTTTTCATAACCAGGGCAGTTGTTTTTATGAAATCATTTATTTACAACATAGTTTTAATTTCACACAGAGTCCAACACTGTCAGTATGACATTTTTCTTGACAAACGATACGTACCTGCTGCGTCAGTTTTAACTGACTTAAAAAAAAAACAAGAAAAAATTTCTTGTGTTACTGTTTTATATAATTAAATCAATTCTTATCATTTGACACTGTCTTAATATTCACTTACTCATGTACAACATCACGACCAATACCCGATCTCTGGCGCCCCCCTCCCACCCCCCTTGTTATTTCTTGTTTCTTTCTTTTTGTAATTGAAAGTTCTTGAAATAATCGTGTCGTTGTTAAACACACTGCAAATGGGTTAAAAACAACTCTGGCAAGAACTATACGTAAACTTGTATGTATGGGAGTTAGTAAAAACGACGTTTAAAAAAAGCAGCTCTAACATGTGGAAATATTTCTATGAAGAATAAGGATTCTACCAAATGTATACACTGTAGATATTGAATGAATTAGAAATCGACATTTTTTTTTTAATTTAGTAAAATTTAATACATAAAATACGAAAAAGGTAGGTATCTTTCCAGTCAATTTGTTATAATATTTATCAAAGATCAGTACTTATCATCGTATACAAACCTGTTTATTTTTCCAGTGTGTATTACTAGTATATTATATTATTTTTTCTGTAAAGGATATAATTTCAAAAGCTTTATCATCTGTTAAAAAGAACATTAATATTAAAATTGTAGTCTCGCAAATGATGGATGGATTTGCAAACTGATCACGGACTGTACTGTTTACTACTACATACCGATTATTTCAAAATTCGATATTGTAGAGACAAACCGTGTCTGCACAAAGTATCGGCATCGTAACAATATCATTTGCTCTGGGCTCAACATTTCTTCTTTATATATATATTTTTTATAGAAAAATACGATCATGTCATAAACTCAGGGATTCTATTGCTATAGCGTTTTTACAGAAAGATGTGTGTTTCGGATCGGGGAAAACGAAATTTTAAATCAAAGACGCTGACATTTTCAGTGGTTCACGCTTATCATGGACTTCAATACCACCGGCCCCGTGTTTATTTTGGGGATTCACATTAGGGGTATTCCCCATATATTATAAGCTTAATCAAAATTTTTATTCATATCGAAAAGGTCACTTTTAATAAATTATTCTATTTTATGTTGCATTATGCGATTTTTATTGGAATAAAAAACGACTTAACTTTTTTTTAATGACGATGGAATCCTTTTGGAATGTCGTATATGTGTATTAAACAGGGAATTTTTTTTTTTTTTTTTTTTTTTTTTTTTTGTTTCTAAAGGTTTGATGCAGAGTAAGTAATCGAAGTTGTAGCTTAATTTAAGCGTAATTTTATATAGGATATCCATCAGGATCATCCTCCGATAAAAAGCCCCCGTTTTGAGTTGCCGTGCCTTATTAACGACTCGTTCAAACTGAATTGACTGAACTACGAAATCAGATAACTCACCTGAAAACATAGACACATTTATATTTACAAAAATAGCTTAAGGAGGGATTCTTGTCTGGTTTCTGACTAGATGAAATATTCAAAGTATATTTGCTTATATGTTTTATATATTTAGATGTAAGAGATTTAAAAGATCATATTTTTCTTTCCTCATCACAATTGTACAACTTTAAATAGAAATGGTAAACTGAGTTTGAAATCTAGCAGGGACTATATATTTAAATATATATAGAAATATCTTCTTTTCTGCCTCTCAAAATAATTATAAAACAATGAATTTAGTTATAATTTTTACACAATCAAAGACTTGGAGAAAATTTTTAAATGTAAGTTAAATTAATAATAAGGGACTAAAGTTTTAAAATATATCAAATAAATATGATTTTCCAAACAAACTACAATTATGTTAGCTTTTAAAAGCTTCCAATCTAAGTTCAGATTTGAGCCAAAAATCCTTAAAAAGTGTTTTTTCTCTCTTAGTAAACGGTCAAAACTTTTTGTTTTTATATCATTTTGTATCTTTATGTGACAACTTTACCATATGTGAAAATAAGAAAAATTTAAATATAGGAAGCATATAAAAATAACTAAAATATCTTAAAATTTTAAGAAAAATAGAGAAAATTCGGATTAGCCAATATCCATTTTAGTTAAATTATTTATGTCAATTTGGTCATATCAGCTTATAGACCCTATATCGTAATATCTCTTTATGCAAAAAGAAAAACATTTAATTTATTGAAATAGAAGTAGGCATCGCATGATTGGCAACAGTAATTTTTTATTCTTAATGTCCAGGGAAAAGGTACAGACCTTGACCTGACCTTGCCTCTAATATAAAACGGTCAAATTTAATCTAACTGATACCATCACTTAGTGATATTGTCTTCTTGATTCTGTGAAAATTTCATAGATTTTTAAATATAAGAAATAAGTGTTCTTATGAGAAGAATCCCTCCTTAAATTAACTAGATAAAAATATGGTAGAAATACATTAGTCTAATGCTCTGTTTACATCAACGGGCTCTTGTGACGTCATAAAATCACAAAATCAAGAACGATAAGCGGGTAAGAAAAGTAACAAGTGGAAAAATTTTCACCTTATATTTTTCAGTAGAACAAAGGCCAAAAAATATTACTACGCGTAATTTAACATTCTTTCATATATAGCTTTAGGTTTTAAAAAGTGAAATCCTAATGTTAAGAATCGTTTCCTATGACCTTTAATGGCAAATTGGAAGTCGATATGCAGTTTCTAAATAATGTTCTACATTGTGATGTATATATACCGTTGTATCTGAAAAAAATTAAGACCGTTTTCTGTTACTTACAATTTTTCTTTTAAACTGCTACAACTTTAGGGAAAATAACAAAAGAACTGCAACACCGTCTTTCTTCAAATATCTAGAACGTGTAAATATGTGTAAATGTTAAAAAAAACCCACTCATGTAATGCAATAATTAATACTTCTGCATCGCCTCATGATATCTTTTGCAATGAGAGGATTGTTGAATCACCCCACTTTACATTTGGGTACACGGTAGAACTACCTGTATTTCAATTATCAATGTTACTTTCATATATACTTATAGGTAATACTTACTCAACTTCAATTAACAGGCCCGTAGGAAGCAAATTCAGTTGGGGGGGGGGGGGGGGTGGGGGCAGTCATACATTTTCAGTTGACAGTTGAGGGGACACTACCAAAAATCTCCTGACAAGCAAAAAAAAAAAGAAAAAAAAAAGAGCATCAACTACCAAAAATTCCTTGACAAGAAAAAAAAAAAAAAGAAAAAAAAGGTCATCAGACGTTTTTATTTAGGGGGCACAGGCATATACATGTACTATCCAGGTTTACTATACTAATCTATATATCTGCAGATTTATAAGGGGGCACCCCCCCCCCCCCCCGTTTCCTACGGCCATGCAATATATAAAAAAAACATGTACTTTAGTTTATTTTATATACACATAATTATGTCTGTGCCTGTTGGTAATTGTATCAATCGTGTTTGTAATTTGTAACGCCTAAAAGGGCCCTGATTGGAAAATAATCCGTCTACAAAACAAATTGTTCAGTGTGTGTAAGATATATTAGATTTATATCTAAAATAGTTGAGGCCAGTTCATCGCAAGTATTTAAATATATTTGATCAAGAAAACTTTTGTTTAAAATATAATTATTGAAAAATGTATTCTACCGGTACATATTCCACCCCCTTTCATTTTCTTTAAAAAATGTAAAATCCGTAACAAGAATGTATGTTTATGTAATGAATTTGATGTAATGAAGCCATATTTATTAACATATTTACTACATGTACATGTACCGACAACAGTTAGCTCGATTTATGAAACGTTTTATTTGCGTAACTATAATGTCTAATCAGGCAAATGCCAGTGTCATTTCCACCTTCGATATTTTCCCTGACCAAAAATGCTGATCGGCAGGGACCACGTGTGTTCAAGTGCTAGTGACAATGTACTTATCGTGAGTTACAAATGGAGTTATTTCTTCTGTGATGCATATTTCAATAAAAGGAATCTTTCGACACGTGCACATCCCTGTAGCGATAGCAGTATTTCAGGCAGATGAGTTTGAAGCGTTCGACGCGTTTTCTCGGCATGCATGCATGTATAACTTGAATGCGCACTTATACCGCGCAGCATGCATAAAGCTCAACATTACCGTGTTATTTGGGAAAAAATGCATGTGGTGGCCTTTTCTTCTTTATTGTTAAAATACATGTATATGTGTGTATTAAACATGCATTTGCCGTTTTGATTTTTATGCATTGCATCTAAATTATTCGAAATTTATAAACTCCTCTCCAGTTTTCAATTCCTAGTTTTTGTAGGATTGTTAGATTTATTGCATGTTCCAAAACTGCTTTATCGGAGATTTGTACAGGCCTATACATGGCGTGTTCTAAAACTTTAAGTGTAACAAAGGTATCAGAGTTTATATAGCAGGTAAAATAATTGAGCGAATCTGACAGAAATATGGCGGAAAAAGGGAGTACGGAAATGAAATAAGTCGTACAAGGATGAAAATATCTCATATTCAAGAGTTCATATCAGCTTTAAATACCCACGACGCAGAGTAATCTCTAAATACGTAGATGAATTTATTTATATGGCGGGTATGTCCAGCTCGTTAAAACACCTACTGCGACACGGAACTTTAGTTTATGCGGACTCATCGCTTTCCAGTCTCGCAGTGGAATCGAACCCGCGACCTAAGGATCAACTTCTTACTTTGCGACTCTAGAGCAGATGCTCAAACCATACTCTTGGCCACGCGGGTGATCGTTGTGCAAGAGTAAATAAGATTTTATTTCAAAGACTGCATTAATTAAAAAAAAAAAAAATTCGTACGTCCTGCCATTCAGGTCTCAGGAAGAGGGGATTATGGAATCCTTAATCTTTGATCCCTTTCTATGATAGGTGCTATAATATCAAAAGTAACTAAAATATATATTCAAACGTTTACGAGCGACACACAAGACAAGACACATTAGCAATAGATAACCTGTCTCCCGTGACCTAAAAATGGCTTGCCATGTATTTAAAAATATGTTTTGTTTACCCCCGTTCACACAGAGCTGCGTCTTTACGACGATCATCCCGATCACGCCCCGATCTGAAAAAGATTTGAATCGATGCGGATCGGAGCCGATCGGCGTTTAAATG